>NC_133517.1:66384677-66688709 GCF_049354715.1 Callithrix jacchus | reverse complement strand
GCCATTTCCTATTCTTTCTCTCTCTCTCTCTTGCTTCTATTTCTCTGGAAAACCCTACTACAAGCTCCTTGCCCAGGTTGGAGGGAGGATTATGAAAGACTTTCTGGAAGGAAGAGAAACCATATCAGTCCAATGTTACCAAAGTGAAGGAAGGAGGATTTCAGGGACAAGAGAGAAATTGACAGTGCTAACATTACGGACTGGACAAATGGGATGAGTAATGACAAGTATCACTTGGGCTTGACAACAGAAAGATCATTGGTCATGAGTGGTGTCTGTGGAGTGATGAGTGAAGAAGTTCAGTTGTAGGGGATTGAGGTATCAGGTGAGATTGAGGAAATGTGCACAGGAGGTATAGACAACTCATTTCAGATGCTTGGCTTTGGAAGGAATGAGAAAGATGGGTCTATACCTGTGAGGGTGCTGTGAGCTCAGAGGGCTTGTGCTGACATAAAGGAGAGTTGAGTGTGTTTAAAGCTTGACGGTAAGAGGCAAGTAGAAAAGGAGGGAATGATGATGAGGATGACGAGAGATTTAGAAAGAAAAGGGCGGGGAGAGAGAGAGAGAGAGAGAACATCATCATCAATATTCTAAGGTACCTGTGGAGCTGGGAGGCTGGATTAATGCTAGGATTTTTCTCAGACCAGAGGGAGTCCTATGAGGAGCGTCTTCTGGGCCAGGAGGGTAGGTGACAAGCAAAGAATGGAGGCAGGTTGTTGCCTAGGGGTGGGATTGGGATGTTGGGGAATTCCCATCTGATGGCTTTGGGCTCCTCTGTGCAGTGGATGCAAGGACATTCTCTAAGTGAGGGGTAAGAGGATAGAGTCTAGGAGGCTTGGGAAGACAGCAAGGTGATGTGGTTTGATTCTGTGTTACCACCCAAATCTCATCTCAAATTGTAATCCCTACCTGTTGAGGGAGGGGCCTGTAACCCCCATGTGTCAAGGGAGGGAGGTGATTGGATCATGTGGGCAGTGTCTCCCATGCTGTTCCCATGGTAGTGAGTGAGTTCTCTGAGGGATGATGCTTTTATGTGTTTGTCAGTTCCTCCTTCACATACTTTCTCTCCTGCTGCCTTGTGAAGAAGGTGCCTGCTTCCCCTTCCACCATGATTGTAACTTTCCTAAGGCCTTCCCAGCCATGTGTAACTATTAGTCAATTCAACCTGTTTCCTATATTAATTACCTGTTTTGATGTATTTCTTTATAGCAGTGTGAAAACAGACTGATACACAAGGCATGTAAAAGAACTACTGTGGGGAAAAGATGAGCAGTCCAACTAGGGAAGCCAGGAGGACTGCCCTGCATCTTTAAGGTCCCAGGAAAGCCAGAGACTTGGAAAGAATGATGGCATTAATCCACGTGTTCATGGGCTGTCACAGAAGAGGTTTTAGAGATCAATTGGTATGATTGTTTCTCTTTCCAAGTCTCTTCTCATTTTACATATCAACAAACTAAGGACCGGAAAAGCTTCTGTGATTTCAGAATGATCTCCCTGTGTGTTAGTCTGCTCTTGTGTTGCTATAAAGGAATACCTCAGGCTGCGTAATTTATAAAGAAAAGAGGTTTAATTGGCTCACAGTTCTGCAGGCTAGACAGGAAGCATGGCACTAGCATCTGCTTCTGGAGAGGGCCTCAGGAAGCTTACAATCATGGCAGAAGGCAAAGGGGGAGCTGACGTATTATATGTCAAGAGTGAGAGCAAGAGAGAGGCGGTGGGAGGTGCCACACACTTCTGAACAGTCGGATCTCACATGAACTCAGAGCAAGAACTCACTCATTACTATGCAGACGGCACCAAGCCATTCATGAGGGATCCACCCTTAAGACCAAAACACCTCCTACTACTGGGCCCCACCACCAGCACAAGAAGTCAGATTTCAACAGGAAATTTGGAGCTGACAAATATCCAAACCATATCACCCTGTGAACTAACAACAGAGCATGAGAGAACCCAAGTCACTGGGCTCCCAGACTCCTGTCTTCCTGCCACAGCACACAGCAATTTCTGCTTTGATAGTTGATAGAGTACTTGGTGTTTGATGCTAACATGGTGGCGGGCTACATTTCCACTAAATGCAGGTATTTTTCCTGCGCTTGAATTTTCTCCCCCCTGCAGATAAAATGAAGTGTTCTTTGCAAGTTTACAACCCGCATATCACAGTGCGATGGCCACATTGGATGCTACGCTGCTGCTCACGTCCCATTACTTAATGAGATGCAGGGCCTTTGTTCCCTCATTCTGCTTTGTAAACAAACATTCTTTCCTACCCAGACACCGTTGAGACTGTCTGCATCCACTTAGAGACAAGATAAACTGCAGAGGAGACTTCCAGAAATGCTGATCAGGGAAACTAGATATGTGCTATTTTTAAAATAATAAATCAGTAGTTGATTGAAATTGTATTATTCAGAGTAATAGAATAGCTAGAAATTTGACCAAGCATGAATAGGCCAAAGGTTCCCAAGGGACTGTGAATTAATCATCAATACATATATTGGTAGAAGACAACTTCAGCACATGCATCAAAGGAAGGGCAGAGCACTCAAAAAGCCTTAGCTAATCAGAATGAGTAAATCCATTCCAAGGTGACATTCACTTTACAAGAAAAAATGAATTCTCCCAGGTGCTTGGGAGCCTAGGGTATTTCTAGCTCAGCATCTCCACTAAGGAGGCACGTAAACACATTATTTGCTAAATGGATTGGAACTCTGGTTAGAGTTCTGCCCTGCTGTGAAACCTTGCTTCTTTGTTCTTGAGACTTTTCCAGATATAGCAAATTGCCCTTCAGATGAGTCTATGAGGGCATAGTACAAACAAATTCACCATAAAAATATTCATGTTCTCCTGAGAGCATGAGTACAGTGTTGAAAGGCACCTGAGGCAATTCCTGCATTCTTCGGTTCATTGAACTCAATTGTTTATTGAGCACCTGCATGTGTAAGCACCACTGTGGTAAATGCTAGGGTTACAAAGATAAATTTCGTCTCTGGTTTTGAAGAAAAGACAGACAAGAAAGTATTTTATACACTCATGGAGGCGAGAATATGAGAAGACCATCTCTGCTCTGTGGGCAGGAGATCATGTGGAAATAGTAATTGTTATCACTTTAATCCTGCCTATTAGAGAGAATTGTAATAATACTTATCAGTCCCCTCCCACCTCACCAATCAAATGCTGGGGAAGAGAAAGCAAAGGGTGGGGAAGGAAGTTGGGATTTTTCAGAGGAGACATGAAACGTGAGAACTGGAGAGAAGAAATCCCTCTGACCACGGGATGTGGGTAGACCTAACATCAGGCAAGAGTCAAACTCTCTTCAGGACTCCATCTCTTCCACTGCGCTCCCCCTTTTTCCTCTCAGCTCTGCTGTTCCCTGTGCAGGGGCCTTGTTCTCTCCTCCATAGTGTGGGTTCCTCCATGTGGTGGGGAAAATGGCTGCCAGCAGTTCTAGTCCAACACCATTCTAACCTAGGAACCTTAGGTGAAAGAGAAAACGGCCTTCTCCAAGTGTTCAGGAAACATCCTGGGAAAGAGATCTGGCCTTGCTTAGTCATGTGTCTTGCTTAGTCATTGGTTTAAGAGTCATGAACCTCTTAAACCAATCAAGGTTGCCAAATGTCTGAAATACAAAGACTGGACAGAGCCAAAGCAGAAGCCCACCCCAGCGGCCTGAAAGAGGGGATGCTGTAGGTGAGAGCTCCTTGAGAACACATGGAGATGGGGGGATACATTTCCTCAAAGAAATTGGTGTAATGACCAGAAAAGCTGAGAAAGGTATTGGGAAGGTAAACACCAACATCGTAATCAAATCAAAACCATCAGATGTTTGCTGTGTAAGAGAACCAGCCTTTTGAGATGTAGAGATATTGACATGCTCGACTCTTTGGCTTCTCTTAAGCCAGTCCTTTAAGGTAGGGCTTCCTAACATCTTCCCAGCCTCAGGAAACAGAGTCCTGCCATGAACTGACTAAGCTGACCCTGAAGGGAAGTGAGTAACTCCAGGGCTCCAGCATGCCTGGGCCTTTCCTTGTTGCCTGAGAGCCGAGAGGATTAATATCTTGACCACCTATTTATTACCTATTAGTCAGGAGGCACTGCTTTATGTCATTTGAGCCCTTAAGACTCAGGAAGGAATTCATTCTAGTAATGGTAATCTGTAACAACATGGGTGAAGATGGTTCAAGGGCAGTGTCTTGTACTGAATGCTCACATGGAGGCAGACACCTGGCACCCGCTAGCACCCTGCCTCAGCTGATGAATGTGCACCCCACTGTGTTGCCACTGCTACTGGCATGTGTGAAGGAGGATGGATCCTGTTGCCACCGCACTATGAAATACTTTGGCTGATATGCCCCCCATTGGAGTGTAGTGATCAAGTCCCAGAGCACCTGAGTCCCCCACTAGTGCAATGTGGATTCCTAAACTTGAGGAGTCATAGAACAAAGCTGGGGCCTGATACAAGTCCCCCAGAGTTAGAGCACACAGTTCAGGAGTTTGAAGCTGAGTGTTAGCCCACTAAACTCTTCCAGAAATGATGCTGGTTGGCTGAATCTATCTTATACCACAATCAAACCTTTAAGGTCATCAAATAGGATAAAAGGGGGGAAAATTATCCAAAGGCTAGCAACTTCAAAGATTGAAGAAACATTAGCCCACAAAGATGAGAGAGAACCAAGCAAGAACTCTGAGAACTCAAAAAGCCAGAGTGCCTTCTTTCCTGCAAATAAGCACACCACCTCTCCAGCAAAGATTCTGAGCCAGGCTGAGATGGCTGAAATGACAGAGTAAAATTTAAAATGTGGATGAGATGAACATCATCGAGATGCAGGAGCACTGAAACCTAATCCAAGCTAAGAATCACAACAAAACAATACAGGAGTTGACAAAACAGCCAGTAGAGAAAAAAACAAAAACCGACTTGATAGAGCTGAAAAATACACTATAAGAATTTCATAAGGCAAACACAAGTAGTAATACCAGAATAGACCAAGCTAAGGAAAGAATCTCGCGCTTTAAGACTAGTTTTATGAAATTAAACAGAAAAGAATAGAGAAAAACAATGAAAAGGAGTAAACAAAATCTCTGAGAAATATGAGATTATGTACAGAGACCAAATCTATGACTCACTGATGTCCCCAAAATAAATGGGGAGAGTGTAAGCAGCTTGGAAAACTTATTTCAGGATATCGTATGTATTAGTCAGGGTTCTCTAGAGGGACAGAACTAATAGGATAGATGTACATATAAAAGGAAGCTTATTAAGGAGAATTGACTCACACCATCACAAGGTGAAGTATCACAATAGGCCTTCTGCAAGCTGAGGAGCAGGGAAGCCAGGGCGAGTCCCAAAACCTCGAAAGAAGGGAAGCCAACAGTGCAGCCTTCAGTCTCTTGCTAAGGCCGAAGAGCCCCTAGCAAACTACTGGTGTAAGTCCAAGAATCTAAAAACCAAAAAAATCTGAAGTCTGATGTTCTTTTTCTTTTTTTTTCTTTTTTTTCCCTTTTTTATTGTACTTTAGGTTCTGGGGCACATGTGCAGATCATGCAGGATTGTTGCATAAGTACACACATGGCAATGTGGTTTGCTGCCTTCATCCCCCCATCACATACATCTGGCATTTCTCCCCATGTTATCCCTCCCTGACCTCCCCGCTCAACGGACCTCAGTGTGTGATGCTCCCCTCTCTGTGTCCATGTGTTCTCACCCACCTATGAGTGAGAACATGTGGTGTTTGATTTTCTGTTCTATGTCAGTTTGCTGAGAATGATGGTTTCCAGATTCATCCATGTCCCTACGAAGGACACGAACTCATCATTTTTTATGGCTGCATAGTATTCCATGGTGTATATATGCCACATTTTCCTTGTCCAGTCTATCATTGATGTACATTTGGGTTGGTTCCAGGTCTTTGCTCTTGTAAACAGTGCCACAATGAACATATGTGTGCATGTGTTTTTATAATAGAATGATTTATAACCCTTTGGGCATATATCCAGTAATGGGATTGCTGGGTCAAATGGAATTTCTATTTCTAGGTCCTTGAGGAAGTGCCATACTGTCTTCCACAATTGTTGAACTAATTTACACTCCCACCAACAGTGTAAAAGTGTTCCTATTTCTCCACAGCCTCTTCAGCATCTGTTGTCTCCAGACTTTTTAATGATCGCCATTTTAACTGGTGTGAGGTGGTATCTCAATGTGGTTTTGATTTGCATTTCGCTAATAATCAGTGATGATGAGCATTTTTTCATATGTTTGTTAGCCTCATATGTGTCTTCTTTTGAAAAGTGTCTGTTCATATCCATTGCCCACTTTTGGATGGGTTTGTTTGTTTTTTTCTTGTAAATCTGTTTTAGCTTTTTGTAGATTCTGGATATTAGCCCTTTATCAGATGGGTAGATTGCAAAAATTCTTTCCCATTCTGTTGGTTGCTGGTTCACTCTAATGATTGTTTATTTTGCTGTACAGAAGCTCTGGAGTTTAATTAGATCCCACATGTCTATTTTGGCTTTTGTTGCCAATGTTTTTGGTGTTTTAATCATGAAGCCTTTGCCTATGCCTGTGGCCTGAATGGTTTTGCCTAGGTTTTCTTCTAGGATTTTTAAGGTGTTAGGTCTTATGTTTAAGTCTTTAATCCATCTGGTGTTAATTTTAGTGTAAGGTGTCAGGAAGGGGTCCAGTTTCTGCTTTCTGCACATGGCTAGCCAGTTTTCCCAGCACCATTTATTAAACAGGGAATCCCTTCCCCATTGCTTGGTTTTGTCAGGTTTGTCAAGGATCAGATGGTTGTAGATGTGTGGCATTGCCTCCAGGGCCTCTGTTCTGTTCCATTGGTCTATATTTCTGTTTTGGTACCAGTACCATGCTGTTTTGATTACTGTAGCCATGTAGTATAGTTTGAAATAAGGTAGCGTGATGCCTCCAGCTTTGTTCTTTTTGCTTAGAATTATCTTGGCTATGTGGGCTCTCTTTTGGTTCCGTATGAAGTTTAAGGTGTTTTTTTCCAGTTCTGTGAAGAAGGTTATTGGTAGCTTGATGGGGATAGAGTTGAATCTATAAATACTTTGGGCATTATGGCCATTTTCATGATATCGATTCTTCCTAACCACAAGCATGGAATATTTCTCCATCGGTTTGTGTCCTCTCTTATTTCCTTGTGCAGTGATTTGTAGTTCTCCTTGAAGAAGTCCTTTACATCCTTTGTTAGATGTATTCCTAGGTATTTTATTCTCTTTATAGCAATTGTAAATGGGAGTTCCCCCATGATTTGGCTCTCTGTTAGTCTGTTATTTGTGTATAGAAGTGCTTGTGATTTCTGCATATTGATTTTATATCCTGAGACTTTGCTGAAGTTGCTTATCAGTTTCAGGAGATTTTGGGCTGAAATGATAGGGTCTTCTAAACATACAATCATGTCATCTGCAAATAGAGACAATTTGACTTCCTCTTTTCAGAATTGAATACTCTTTATTTTTTTTTCTTGCCTAATTGCTCTGGCTAGAACTTCCAATACTATATTGAATAAGGGTGGTGAGAGAGCATCCTTGTCTAGTGCTGGATTTCAAAGGGAATGCTTCCAGTTTTTGCCCATTCAGTGTGATACTGGCTGTAGGTTTGTTGTAAATAGCTTTTGTTATTCTGAGATATGTTCCTTCAATACCTAGTTTATTGAGAGTTTTTAGCATAAAGGCTGTTGAATTTTGTTGAAGGCCTTCTCTGCATCAGTTGAGATAATCATGTGGTTTTTGTCTTTGGTTCTGTTTATGTGGTGGATTATGTTTATAGACTTGTGTATGTTGAACCAGCCTTGCATCCCTGGGATGAAGCCTACTTGATCATGATGGATAAGCTTTTTGATGTGCTGTTGCAATCAGTTTGCTGGTATTTTATTGAAGATTTTTGCATCTATGTTAATCATGGATATTGGCCTGAAGTTTTCTTTTTTTATTGAGTCTCTGTCGGGTTTTGGTATCCAGATGATGTTGGTCTCATAAAATGATTTGGGAAGGATTCCCTCTTTTTGTATTGTTTGGAATAGTTTCAGAAGGAATGGTACCAGCTCTTCTTTGTACATCTGGTAGAATTCAGCTGTGAACCCGTCTGGACCTGGGCTTTTTTTGGTGGGTAGGCTATTAACTACTGCCTCAACTTCAGCCTTTGTTATTGGTCTGTCCAAGGTTTCAACTTCTTCCTGGTTTGGCTTGGGAGGGTACAAGTGTCCAGGAATTTATCCATTTCTTCCAGGTTTACTGGTTTATGTGCATAGAGTTGTTCATAGTAATCTCTGATTGTAGTTTGTATTTCTGTGGAATCAGTAGTTATATCCCCTTTATTGTTTTTTATTGCATCTATTTGATTCTTCTCCCTTTTCTTTTTATTAACGTGGCTAGTAGTCTGTATTTTCTTGATCTTTTCAAAAAACCAGCTCCTGGATTTATTGATTTTTTGAAGGGTTTTTTTGTGTCTCTGTCTCCTTCAGTTCTGCTCTGATCTTAGTTATTTCTTGTCTTCTGCTAGTTTTTGTTTTATTGATCTTGCTCCTCTATCTCTTTCAATTTTGATGATAGGGTATCCATTTTAGATCTTTCCTCACTTCTCATGTGGGCATTTATTGATATACATTTCCCTCTAGACACTGCTTTAAATGTGTCCCAGAGATTCTGGTACATTGTGTCTTCATTCTCATTGGTTTGAAAGAACATCTGTATTTCTGCCTTCATTTCATTGTTCATCCAGTCGACATTCAGGAGCCAGTTGCTCAGTTTCCATGAAGTTGTGTGCTTCTGAGTTAGTTTCTTATTTCTGAGTTCTAATTTGATTGCCCTGTGGTCTGAGAGACTCTTTGTTATGACTTCCATTCTTTTGCATTTGCTGAGGAGTGATTTACTTCCAATTATGTGGTCAATTTTAGAGTAGGTGCAATGCGGTGCTGAGAAGAATGTATATTATATGGCTTTGGGGTGGAGATTTCTATAGGTGTCTATTGGGTCTGCTTTGTCCAGATCTGAGTTCCAGTCCTAGATATCCATGTTAATTTTCTGTCTCATAGATCTGTCTAATGTTGACAGTGGCGTGTTAAAATCTCCCACTATTATTGTGTGGGAGTCTAAGTCTCTTTGTAGGTTGTTAATAACTTGCTTTATGTACCTGGGTACTCCTATATTGGGTGCATATATATTTAGGATCATTATCTCTTCTTGATGTATTGATCCTTTTACCATTATGTAATGCCATTCTTTGTCTCTTTTGATCTTTGTTGGTTTAAAGTCCATTTTATCAGAGACTAGGATTGCAACACCTACATTTTTTTGCTCTCCATTTGCTTGATAAATCTTCCTCCATCCCTTTATTTTGAGCATATATGTGTCCTTGCACATGAAATGGGTTTCCTGAAAACAGTACACCAATGGGTCTTGACTTTCTATCTAATTTGCCAGTCTGTGTCTTTTGATTGGAGCATTTAGCCCATTTACATTTAAGATTAATATTCTTATGTGTGAATTTGATCCTGCCATTTTATTACTAACTGGTTGTTTTGCCCATTAGTTGACACATTTTCTTCATTGTGTCAATGCTCTTTACCATTTGGTATGTTTTTGGAGTGGCTGGTACTGGTTGTTCCTTTTCTTGTTTAGTGCTTCTTTCAGGAGCTCTTGTAAGGCAGGCCTGATGGTGACGAAATCTCTCAGCAATTGCTTGTCCATAAAGGATTTTCTTTCTCCTTCACTTATGAAGCTTAGTTTGGCTGGATATGAAAGAACTTTCTAGGTTGAAAGTTCTTTTCTTTAAGTATGTTGAATATTGGCCCCCACTCTCTTCTGGCTTGTAGGGTTTCTGCTGAGAGATCTGCTGTGAGACTGATGGGCTTCCCTTTGTGGGTAACCTGACCTTTCTCTCTGGCTGCCCTTAACATTTTTTCCTTCATTTCAACCCTGGTGAATCTGACCATTATGTGCCTTGGGGTTGTTCTTCTACAGGAATATCTTTGTGGTGGTCTCTGTATTTCCTGGACTTGAATGTTAGCCTGCCTTGCTAGGTTGGGGAAGTTCTCCTGGATAATATCCTGAAGAGTGTTTTCCAGCTTGGATTCATTCTCTCCATCACATTCAGGTACACCTATCAAACATAGAGTAGGTCTTTTCAGATAATCTCCTATTTCTTGGAGCCTTTGTTCATTTCTTTTTACTCTTTTTTCTCTGTTCTTGCCTTCTCATTTTATTTCGTTGAGTTGATCTTCAGTCTCTGATATCCTTTCTTCTGCTTGGTCGATTTGGCTATTGAAACTTGTGTACGCTTTGTGAAGTTCTTGTGCTGTGTTTTTCAGCTCCATGAAGTGATTTATATTCTTCTATAACTTGTTTATTCTAGTTAGCATCTCATCTAACCTTTTTTCTAGGTTCTTAGTTTCTTTGCATTGGGTTAGCACATGTTCTTTTAGCTCTGAGAAGTTTGTTATTACCCACCTTCTGAAGCCTGTTTCTCTCAATTCATCAGATTCATTCTCCATCCATCTTTGATCCCTAGCTGGAGAGTAGTTGTGATCCCTTGGAGGAGGAGAGACATTCAGGTTTTTGTTGTTTTCATCCTTTTAGTTCTGGTTTCTTCCCATCTTAGTGGCTTTATCTACCTGTGGTCTTTGTAGTTGGTGACTTTCAGATGGGGTCTCTGAGTAGACCTCCTTTTTGTTGATGTTGAAGCAATTTCTTTCTGTTTCTTAGTTTTCCTTCTAACAGTCAGGGCCCTCTGCCATAGGACTGTTGGAGGTCTGCTGCAGATCCAGCTTGCCTGGGGATCACCTGCAGGGGCTGCAGAACAGCAAGGGTTGCTGCTGGTTTCTTCCTCTGCTATCCTTGTCCCAGAAGGGTTCCCACCAGATGTTGGCCTGAGCTCTCCTTTATGAGGTGACTCTTTGGGTATGTGGGAATCAGGGAGCTGCTTGAGGAGACAGTTTGTTCCTTATAGGAGCTCAGGTGCTTTGCTGAGAGCCCCGTTGTTCTGTACAGAGCTGCTGGGCAGGTACATTTAAGTCTGCTGCAGCAGAACTCATAACTGCCTCTTTTCCCAGGTGCTCTGTCCTAGGAAGGTCAGCTTTATTTATAAATTCCTGATGTGCTGCTCACTTTTTTCATAGATGCCCTGCCCTGCATGGAGTAGTCTAGTCACAGTCTGCCAGCATAGGCATTGCTAAGCTGTCACAGGCTCTGCCCAGCTGCTGTGTGAACTGCCTTGGTATTGGTGGACTGCCTCAGTAGTGGTGTATGCCATTCTGTCCACTGAGCTGGACTGTCTTGGGTCCAGCTGCACCTGCTGCAAAATTCTCAATCCAGAGCATTTCAGATAGCTTGTTTTATGGGGGTGGTACCTGCCGAGCCAGATTGCCTGGCTCCCTGTCTCTGCTCCCTCCCTTTTAGTTGAATGGGTGGCTCTGTCTTCCTGGTGTCCCAGGGATCAGTTGAAACAGCCACCCAGACTTATGTGAGTTTCTGTGCACCAACCTGGCACTGGCTGAAACCGCTGTGCTGAAAACTCATGGCACTTTTTGGCCTGGGAATCTCCTGGTCTGTGGGCAGTGAAAACTTGTTTGGAAATGCGGTGAGCACTCACCTTCTGTGACGTTCTCATTGGGAACTGCACTCTGGCGCTGTTGCTATTTGGCCATCTTGGATCCTCCCCTGGAGTCTGATGTTCAAGGGCAGGAAGCATCCAGCACGGGAGGAAGATGAAGGCTGCAAGACTTAGGTAGTCAGCTCCTTCCACTTTCTGCCTCTTTTTTCTAGCTGTGTTGGCAGTGACTCAAATGTTAGTCTCCTTTGGCAACACCCAGATATATCCAGAAACAATGCTTTATATCCTTTAATCCATCAAGTTGACACTTAATATTAACCATCACATTATCCACAGGAACTTCCCTGGGGGATGAGCATCAGAAAAAATAACTAATAAAATAGAAGATCAGGAAAAATAACCAATGGGTACTAGGTTTAATGTTTGCATGATGAAATAATCTGTGCAACAACCCCCTATGACAAGGGCTCAGCTATGTAACAAATGTGCACAAGTACCTCTGAACTTAAAAGTTGAAAAATAAAGGACAGTGTCTTAGTGTTGATGCAAATGGCAGGATCTTTTTCTTTTTTTATGGCTGAATAGTACTCCATTATGCATTTATATTACATTGTATTTTTTCCATTCATCTGTTGACAAACACTTAGGTTGCTTCTCAATCTTGGCTATTGGGAACAATGCTGTAACAAACATGAGAGTGTGGATATCTCTTTGATATGCCGATTTGCTTTCTTTTGGGTATACACCCAGCAGTGGGATTGCTGGGGATAGTCTTCATGTGTAGTGTTTTGCAGGGGCTCTCTGCATTTCCTGTGTTTGAATGCTGGCCTCTCTAGTGAGGTTGGAGAAATTTTCATGGGCAATATCCTGAAATATGTTTGCCAGATTGCTGCCTTTGAGGGTAGTAGGCTTCCCTCCTATTCAGGGCAGGTCTAGAAATAATGTCCAGGAGCCAAAGCCTGGGACTTGGGACCTCAAGAACCTACTTGGTGCTCCACCACACTGTGGCCAAACTGGTACCCAAGCTGTAAGATAAAGTCTTCTTTGCTCTTCCCTTTCCTTTCCTCAGACAAAAGGGGTTCCTTTCCCAACCCCAGAGCCACCACAGCTGGGAATGTGCTGAGTCACATGTGAAGCAAGCATGGCTCTGAGTCTCATCCAAGGCCTGTGGTGGGTGCTGCCTGGCTGCTGCTCATGTTTATTCAGGGCCCAAGGGCTCTTTAGTCAGCAGAAGAATCCTGCCAGAAATGGGTTCCTCCCTTCATGTCAGAGGGTTCCTTTCAGGCCCAGGATGGGTCTAGGAATGTCATCCAGGAGCTAGGGCCTGGAATAGGGGCCTCAGGATTCTGTCTGACGCCTTCTTCTACTGTATTCAAGTTACAAGATAAAATCCTCTTTACTCTCCTATCTCCTTTCATCAAGTAGAGGGAAGGAGTCTATCCTGGAGCTCTGAGATGTGCTGCCTGGGGCTGAAGGACGGGTGATGCAAGCACTCCCTTGGCCACCAGCTGGTATCCCACTAGGTCATGTGCACCCCAAGTCCATGGGTTCTGAGCTCAACACAGCACCAGGACTTCCCCAGAAGTTGCATTCCTTGTGGTCTAGACCATCTTTCAGGTTTATTCAGAACCCCAGAGCACTTTAGCCCAGGGTAGCAGGGATTGCTGGAACTCAGGTCTGCCACTGGGTTGGTTGATTGGTATCTGGCTAGGGATGGTCTGAATGCTTGCTCCATGGGTCCCTGCTGAGTTCTGTCCTATGTTGCTTTCTGCTGTGACAGGGCAGTACTGAGTTCCAATGCAGTGTCCCACAATCACACAGATTCTCCCTCTCAAGCACACAGATTTTCTCTATTCTACACAGACACCACCGGGGGCCAGAGTGGGGTAGTATAAGCAATTCAAACTGTCTTTCCTTCCCTCTTCAGTGTCTCTTTTCTTAATGCGATCTTAAGAGCAGGTACTATCACTCTTCTAATTTTTGGCTCTTACAAAGCTGCTTTTTTGTGTGGATAGTTGTTCAGTTTGGTGATCCTGCTGAAGGAATAATTGCTGTAGGCTTCTGTTTGGCCGTATTGCTTTACCTCTTCGTATTGTAATATTTTGACAGTGAAAAATGCATTTACAATATTGAATGTTTTCTTATGATTCATTGATGCTTCTTGAATAGTAACATTTTATAAACACTATAGGCCATTTATTTTGTCAAATGTCCTTCAATTTGAATGTGCCTAATGTATCCTGATGATTAGATTCAGCTTGTGTTTCTTTGGTAGGAATTTCACAGAAGTGACATTGGAATCCTCCTACTGTATCTCATTAAGTGGGATGCAATGCTGCTTTGAATCATTCCTGATGTTATTCACTTTTATCACTTGATCAAGGTGTTCTCCAATATAAAGTTAGTCTTTTTACCCTTGTAATTAATATGTTTTGTGAAGAGATACTTCCAGACCATCTTCTTTCTTGTTCAGTTTTAACTCCCCCGCTACTTAGCATACATTAATGGTTCTTGCCTGAATTAATTTTCCTATGACAGATGCTAAATGGTGATTTTCTAATTCCGTGATTTCTTCTATGTTTATTAGTTGGCATTCTATTTCAAGAAAGAAATTTCTGTTTTTCCCATTTATTCATTTATGTATTTTTATTTATGTCAGGTTATAGATTCTTAATTTATGTAATGATATATCACCTATTATTATCCTTATTTATTTTCATACTCAAATTGTCTTGGATTTGGCCAATGGGAGTCCCTTCAAGCTGGATGCTATATCGTTTTAATGTGTCTCCATCATTCTTTGAGCATTTTGAACATTTTGTAGCCCAATAAGATATCCTGGACTCATTTTACACATTCCCTAACCCAGCCCTGGAATTACTCATTTTTATTTAATGTAAAAAGTTATTTAGAAACCAAGATCTAGGTGCTAGATGTGTTCATGATTACTTGGGTATCATGGCTTCCAGGTTCTATCAGCCTCTAATTCAGTACCCCATGGTTCATTCTAGCATTCCTTTTTTCTTCTATATTTGTAACTCCCTTCTGTGACAATGAGAAGCCTGGCTCTCATTATCCTTAAATATTTACTTACTTGTTCACCAGCCACCCCCTCCAATATCTATCCACTCTCCAAGCCTGCTGGGCTGATATCTCATTTGGCTGCTTTTCTCACTTGGGTTCTCATCCCCCGTGGGGCCACCTTCCTTATTCAGGCTTGCCAAATGGATTTTTTGACTAAATTATTCAGGAAGGAAGGAAGAAGGGAAGCCAAAGAAATATGAATGTATGTTTTTTATAATGTCCCTTTTAGGTCTGGCTATGGGTGGGGTGGACATGTTCATAAATAGTAGAAGTATATATTTGTACATTGTTTCTGTCTTAAGTGTGATGCTCTATTTTTATATATCCAATATAGCTGAACACACACACACACACACACACACACACACACACACACTCTTCCCTGCTCTTTGACCTAGAAATTTCACTTCCAAGAAATTATCCTAAATAGTTAATTGCACAAATAATAATTGTATATTTGTACAATTACCAATATTTGTTGTAATATTGATATGTAATAATGTAACCCCATTATTCGTTGAGCATTTTGGGCATATATAATAGAAAAAGTGGAAAATCTAAATGTCCAGTAAATTATGGTTTATTAACCTAGTGTGTCAATAAATTGTGTAGATTTACACTTTTTGTCATAGAAAAGGTCAATAGATTATTAAATGAAAATAGTAAATATAGAGTGAATATACAAAACAGTAAATGTCATGCATTCCTTTGAAATACACATGTGCATATTTATAACTCATGAAGAAGTATCTCAAAGACTATTCATCACAAGGAGGTTATCTCTAGGTTATGGGAATTTTAGATTGTTGTGCTATTTGATTTTTTTCTTTTTGTTTACTATGAATTCAATGGTGAACATCTGTTGCATACTTCTGAAAAAAAGACCAAAAACAATTATAAGATCTTAAACAAAATATCTTGTTTAAAAACTGGCATTGATCCCATAAACCTATACTGAATCTGTACCATCACCATTCTACCACTCACTACATAATTACTAACAATCCCCATGTGCTCACAGCATGGGATTAGAGTGAGAATTAAATAAATAATAAACATGGAAGCTGTTGCAACCTGTAAGAGGCTGTAAAGAAAAGTGACATGCTATTAAGGTTATTCTATTACTATTATCATTATCATCATCATTGTCATCATCATTGGGGTTGATTTCAGTACTTTCTACTGACCTGTGTTTTCTAAATTCGGAGGGGGAAAATGCTAGGTCTCTGTGCAGCTGTCTAGAAACCGGAAGAAAAGGCTTTGAAAGGCATATTCCCTGAAGGAACTTAGCATCTAACTTGGAAAATAATCTCCTGACACTTCCACATTACGCAACAGATAACAAGAGCCAGGCTATCCTTGGGTGAGACAGAAGCTTGAGTCTACTCCTGCCTGTGGTCCAAGGTCAGAGAGACTCAGGTGGGCTAGGGGTAAGGAAGGTTTCACTGTGATTGTAAATTGTTAACTGCTTTTCAAACACTGTGACTGAATTTGTCAAACTTTAAAATGTCTGAAGTACAAGTTTAGAAACCAGTTAGAAGGCTAAAAATGATGCTGAGGATAAAATCCCCTTTGTTTGTACATTTTAGATATTTTGCCTAGTTTAACAGTTTTAAAACTCATTTTATCCAAAATAATTATATCCCAAAGTTGAATGCATGAAAGGAAGTGTATAGATATGTGTCATCCTCTCTGGATCTTATCTCTGCATCTGGGAAGAAAAAGTACTAACCTCCTGAATATAAGCCCAGCATAAGGGTAGGGATTTAGTCTGTTTTCCTCACTGATATATTCTAAGTGCCCAGAAAATGACCAGGGTCCATAGTAGGAGATTAATAAATACTTATTGAATAAAAAATGAGCCCTCATTATTCACTTTTAGTATGTAAAGTAACTTGATTCTTTCTCAAACACGTTGGGGTCTTGGTGACTAGTGGATCCACATTAGTGGATATTAGTAATTAAATGTGTGCTTGACTTGCACAAATTGTATATGATTTCCTAGGATATGACTTTCCTGCTGGGAAGCCAGACTCCCTGTCAAATACACGAGATCAAATTGTAAGGCCTCAGTGAAACATTTGGCATCTGGCCTCTGTCTTTCAGGATTTCCAAATTCCTTAATGTGCTGACAGTTCTTCTTTAGGATGACTAATTGATGTCCAGGCTGTGCTTCTGAAACTTTCTCAGGAAAATGCACCTAAGGGTCGAAGTGGTGACAGGTCACATTAAGTTGTGAATTTTCTTTTTCTTTCTTTTTGTCTTTGAGACAGAGTTTCGCTCTTGTTGCCCGGGCTGGAGTGAAATGGCATGATCTTGGCTCACTGCAACCTCTGCCTCCCAGGTTCAAGCGATTCTCCTATCTCAACCTCATGAGTAGCTGGGATTACAGGTGCATGTCACCAAGCCTGGCCTTGATTGCCTCTTAACTGGCAGTAAATGACTGCAAAACCACTGGAAAACTTGGTTGAAACAGATAAATACTTTCAGAGCAGAAGATGTCAGTGACTACGCTGAACGCTGGGGTAATCTCACTTGCATCAGCCAGCTCCTGTCTCTGACAGTGAGCTGCCTTCAGATTGCTGGAGACTGCTTCACCGTGCCCTGCAAAGCCCAGAAATGCCTGGGAACTTATATCATGCTGGCAGCAGCTTTGACCAGTACTGAAGGGTGCAGGAAAGTAAATACTCTCACTCCTTTGTCCTCTGATTGGAACTACTTGGGTGTGATCTATGCTTTCCTGAAAGTTCCCCTATGGAATTGAACTCAAGTTTATCTCTGTGATACCTGACTTAATACTGAGTGATATGGTTTGGCTGTGTGTCCACCCAAATCTCACTTTGAATTGTAGATCCCATAATTTCCACATGTTGTGGGAGAGACCCGGTGGGAGATAATTGAATCACGGGGGTGGTCCCCCCATACTGTTCTTGTGTTTGTGAATAAGTCACATGAGATCGGATAGTTTATGAGGGGAAACCCCTTTTGCTTGGCCTCATTCTCTCTTGCCTGCTGCCATGTAAAATGTCTCTTGCTCTTCTGCCATGATCGTGAGACCTCCCCAGCCACGTGGAACTGTGAGTCCATTAAGCCTCTTTTTCTTTATAAATTACCCAGTCTGGGGTATGTGTTTATCAGCAGCATGAAAACAGACTGATACACTGAGCTTTTGCTTGGTTTCCTTCTCTTCGCTTCCCACATCTCCAATCCTCTATTTGTTTTCCCTGGAAATTCTTCCTAATAAATTATTTCATATGCATTTTTTTTCCTCTCAGGGTCTACTTCTGAGGAATCCAATCTATGAAAACACTTTACAAAATAACTAGAAACCTGGATCCCTGCCTGAAATTGGATGATAGTTCTTTACCAAAGGTATTAAACCAAGTGGGTCTTCAGTAGGACCTTATACGATTTGTACGACTAACCCGACACATCTGTAAATGCTGCTAACGCTATTTGGAATACTCTTTTTCATCTTCACCTTCCACTGTTATGTTCTTAGATTCATCTTCCCTGACCATCACATCTAAAATAGGCTCCAATTTCTCCTTTATTCTCCACTTTGATGTTTTGTGAGTTTCCTTCAGGGTGCATGTTACTTGTCTGCATTTGGCACACGTTTGTTTCTTGCTTTGATTTTGCCTGTCTTCATCACTGAACTCTAAGTCTCATAACCTGTACCCTACCCAGTGCTCAGTGGCAGTTCATCGAATGCATGGAAAACACACATGAGTCACCCACCCACACCATGTTGTGTCCTCTAAGACCTTTGCTGAGGTTGCAGATGTGGTTTCGCATGTCCAGAACCTATAAGAGATTCGTACAGGTTTGATATATAGAAATTTCAGAAAATCCACCTGGCCCAAATAAGGAAAATAGATGAAGCACATGTATTTATGGGGATTGGGTAGCCTGGGACACACCAGCCAGCAAAGAGCTTGTGCTTGACAAGTCTTCACGAAAGGCGTGGGAGTTCTGAAGACAAAGTTGTGGGCATCAATTTGGTTCTTGGAAAACGTAAAACTTCTTTTCCCCTTGAGACTTTCTGTATGACTGTGCTGGTGTCTATAAATCAGATTCTCCCTAGGCAACAGTTAGCCAGGAGGGAGAGCTTTTTGTGGGTTATACATTAATTCTTTGGGGCAGTTAAGACCTCTCCAAAGTAGTGAAGACAAGATGAGTTCTGAAATATTCAACCTATTGGCGGAGAAAGAATAGAATTTTTCAAACTGGGTCCCACTGGATACAGCTACCACAGTATATTAGGCTTCCACAGAAACAAAAGTGTGTGTGGGTGGCAAAATATATTTGGAAATATTCTTTAATATGTTAATATATTCTCTGTGTGGCCATGAAACTTATGTGACCATAGAATATTTTTTTCTGACTGTCACATGGGAAATACTGTAGTACAGGCTGTCTGAAACTGCTACTTCACGTTTGGTCTTCATGTCTCGGGTGTCCCCATGCTTCTGACTTAAAGAAAATCCTTATCTTCTTCCAGACGGAATATATCAAAGGCCTCCTCCACTACTCTCTGCTCTGGATCTTAGATTCTTTCTGAAGTCAGAGCATCTGTCAGTCCATAAACAGTCTGACAACTTTCTCAACTATTGCTTCATAACAAATAATCACAACATTTAATGGCTTAAAACAGGAACAGTCATTTATTTAGCTCATGAATCTACAATTTGGGCAGGGCTCAGCAGGGAAGGTTCATCTCTGTTTCAGGCAGCATCCACTGGGGCTGCTAGATGAGACTGGAGGATTCACTTCCAAGACGGTGCATTCATATGGCTGGCGTTTGGAGCTGGTTGGTGGCTGAGATCTCAGCTGAGGCTGTCAGTTGGATCAGCTATCCATATAACTTCTTCCTGTGGTTTCTTGGCTTCTTCTCAGCATACCAAATGGGCACCAAGTGTGAGTATTTTAAAGATACAGGAAGTGGACTGGGCTCTGGAACAACTCAGTTTTACTTCCACTGCATTCTAATGCTCAAGCATCCACAGAACTCAGATTCCAGGGCAGATGACATAAACTCCACCTCTTATGGATAGAAGGTGTGACAAAGAATTTTGGGGCCATATTTTAAAATGGCTATAGCAGCTCTGTGAATCTCTTCCTAAAGTTTCTTCTGCCTATGGTGTTTCTTCATTCCCACCCCAACTTTGTCACCTAGAAAACTAGATTCTCCAAGGCCTAGATTCAATGTCACTTCCTTTAAAATTATTCTTGTCTGTGCTTTCTTGGCATGTTGTTTTTCTTGCTAGTCTCACATCAAATTAACCTATCATTTTAATGTTTGTGTTCTTAGAGGGTAATATGACATCTTATTCACCCATTATTCCAGTTCCTAGCACAGGGCTTATGCTGAATTAATTAACTGACTAATTTTCAGACCAGCTGTTATCATAGCAACTACTGTTTCATAAATATTTACTGCTTAATAGACCCTGAAATATATGCTTTATAAATATTATCTTACTAAATCTTCACAAATAGGAAGCTATTATCACTCCCATTACGCAAATGAGAAAACTAAGATCATCGTAAGTTTTCTAATGCTCATGCAGTCTTTAAATGGCAGAACTAGAATTCAAACCCAAATCTAAAGTCCATGTTCATAACCAATATGTTCTTATTTGAATAGAATTAGTTAAAACAGCCAGTTATGTTCATCCAACATTGAAATAACCAAAGAACTCTTTCACATAATTGATCTGTAGAGTTACTGCAGTACATTATTAGTAAGCCTAATTTTACTGAATTCCTGTAAACCATCATCCATTGTTCTGAAAGATCCAACTATTCAAAGCATTGTTATATGGAAAGAAGCGTTGGACTTGGTGTGGCTGTAGATGGCAAAATTAGAAGTAATGGGAGGAAATTAGAGGCAGAAGCAGATCCTGGTTCAACATAGGGAACATTTTTGAGGGATTAAGACTAACCATAAATGGCTGCCAATATAAGTGGTGAGTTCTTCATCAGTTCAGGCAACCAAGAAGATTCTAGATGACTGGTGGGTTGTTTCAGACAGAGAAATAGACTAGATGATATGTGTCATGCATATTTTCTGATTTTGTTCCCTAATATACCTTCACCCTTCTCCTGGTAGTTTTTATCAAAAATTTCCTCTGGGAAATACTCCCTCACTCTCAGTTGATGTGTTTGAGGTGAAGTTTAGGTTGAGTTGACTCTACCCCAGCTCTGAGAGTGGTCATGTGACTTAGGCCTATCCAGTCAAAACTTTGCATATCCCTTGACACATTGATTAGTATTCAATAACATATAGTCAACAGTATATATACAACAATATATATTGAAGTTTTCCTTCAAATCATGAAGGGTTAACTGCTATGGGAAAGGTCCTCTCCTATTGAAAACTAGTAAAAAGACAAAATATATTAAAAAAACAGTGTTCAGACATTATTTAGGTAGTGAAGGAAATGTGATCAGAGAGAGATGGGACAAATGAGGTGAGCTCTATCATAGGTTCAGATTACTTCTTGGAGGCAGTTTCTAGGATGCAATATAGGAAAAGGGAACCCAAGAGAGGCTGAAAATCTCACTCATTGAGAAGACTGAGATTGGAATTTGAGAATGTCAAGTCAGCTGGGACTCATGGGACAAGTTTATGGAGAGGAGAAACCTATGCAGAAAAAAAAATTCCAGAAATGTGCATTGTTTCCCTTGAGTCTTCAGCTGAATACTAATTTATGCATGGATATAATGAAACCCAATAGGTTGGGACACAAACCACTTTGGAGGAAAGAGTTATTATTGGGAAGCAATAAACAAACAATTCTTAGCTCACACAAGACACATGATTAACTTGTCTCTAGCCAGTGTGAAGATACTTTGTTGAATACCAAGGCATTCAGTAGGGACCCCAGAAGGGCCACATCTTAGAAGTGGGGTTCAATTAGCCCTAGAATAAAAGCTACTCTAGACATGTCCTGAAAGAGCTTAAAAATAACCCTTAAAAAGATTGAATTAATCCATGAATAAATAACAGACTGCCAGAAAAAGTTCCCCACTCTTTAAATGAATAAAATAAAATCTAACATTCAACAACACAAAATGATGATGTCCAGAATTCAATTAAAAAGATATATGAAGAGGCAGGAAAATGGAGCCCATAATCAGGAGAAAAATCAGCCAATATGAAGTCAGTCAGCGACAGAGATGATGGAATTAGAAGACAAGAATGTTAAAGCAACAGCTATAAATGTGTTCAATGAGCTCAACAAGTCAAAGGAAAACAAGCATAATGAAGTGAGAAGTGAGAAACACAAAAAGGAGCCCAAAGGACTTACAGAAATGAAAAATACAGTATCTGAAATTTAAAAACTGTCCTGAATGAGTTAATATAGATAGATGCTGCACAAGAGAAGGTAACTGAACATGAAGACAACTGCAGAAACTCTAAATGGTGCTCTAATACCCTTGCTGAGGTAGTCTCAGTAGGGCCCAGCCATCTATACCTGATAGCAGCAATACTAAATGAGGCCATGCAAGGTGGACCTAGTCAGGACTCCACTTCTTCTTCCCTCATTCATATGTAAGTGAGACCCAGTGTGAAGCACTGTCTTCACCCCTACCTGGCATCAATGAAGTGGAATGAGATGGTTGGAAGTGGAGCTAATAGGCTTCTCTACTATCCCACTCCCCTCCTTCCCCTTGCTTCACTCCCTCTCCCCTCCTCTCCCCTCCCATCTTCTTCTCTGCTCTCCTCTGGTGTCAGCAAAGTCCAGCAAGAAGTTGAGCTTCTACCCCTTCTCTGCAGCAAAACAGTAGTATGAGTCAACCCTGGACTTACTCTTTCCCTGATGGATAGCAGGGCCCAGTGGAAAACTTAGCTTACACCCCAACTTGGAGGCAACTAGGTGATGGCAAGATGGTGGCCCCCTTTCACCTAGCAGGTGCCAGTGAGACCAAGGGAGGAACTGAGCTTCCACCCTACCCGTCTTTAATGAGGTAACATTAGTCAGCTCCAGAGCCCAGTAGGAAGCTGATCACATATACACCCACAAGGCTCTTGATGTATACCTCAGCAGCAGACCTGCTTACTGAAAAAAAAAAAAAAAAAAAAAAAAAGATTAAATGGGATTCAGAGTCTCATAATATATCGTCCAAAATGTCTAGGATGCAATAACAAAGTCACTCATTATAGCATAAATCAGAAAAAAAAAACCACATCTGGAATGAGAAAGCTAATGCATACCAACATTGAGATGAATCAGACATTGGAATTATCTGAAAGGAATTTTAGAGCAGCCATCCAAAAGGCTTTAACAAGTACTTACGAATTTTCTTGAAACAAAGGAAAAGATAGCAAATTGCAACAAGGAAACAGAAGTTATTTTTTTTAAAAAGCCAAATAGGGGCCGGGCGCGGTGGCTCAAGCCTGTAATCCCGGCATTTTGGGAGGCCGAGGCGGGTGGATCACGAGGTCAAGACATCAAGACCATCCTGGTCAACATGGTGAAACCCTGCCTCTACTAAAAATAGAAAAAAATTGGCCAGGCATGGTGCGCGCCTGTAGTCCCAGCTACTCAGGAGACTGAGGCAGGAGAATTGCTTTAACCCAGGGGGCGGAGGTTGCCGGAAGCCGAGATCGCACCATTGCACTCCAGCCTGGGTAACTACCAAGAGCGAAACTCCGTCTCAAAAAAAAAAAAAAAAAAAAAAAATGCCAAATAGAAGTTATACAACTGAAAAATATAGTCACTAAAATAAAAGACTCACTGCCTGGGCTCAGTAATAGAGGGCAGATGAATGTAGAGTCTGAACTTGAAGACAGATCGGTAGAATTTACCCAACAACACAAAAAACCATAGATTAAAAAAATAACAGAGCTTGCGAGACAATAACAAAAGACTTAAATTTGTATCACCAGAGTCTTAGAAGGAGAGGAATGAGAGAGTGGAACTAAAAAAGGTGTTCAACAAAATAATAGCTGAAAGCTTCTTAAGTTGGGTGAAATACCTAAACTGGAACCTAAAAATAACACAAGTAGGATTAAGTCAAAGAAATTCAAGAAGCAACGTAGATTAAACTTTCAAAAACTGATTAAAAAAAAACAAAACAAAAGAAAAAAATCTTGAAAACAGCCGGAGAGAAATGACCAATTGTTTACATTGGAAAAACCGCTGGAATGACAGATGTCTCACCTGGAACCAGGTAAGCCAGATGGAAGTAGCACAACGCTTTTGAAATATTGCAAGAAAAGAACTGTCAATCGCAAATTCTGTTGGGTGAGGCTATTCTTTGGGAATGAAAGGGAAATAAAGATATTCTCAGATGAAAGAAAACTGAGAATTTGTGGCTGGCACATCTTCTTTCAAAGAATGGGTAAAGGAAGTTCTATGAACAGAAAGGAAATATAATAGAAGGCTTGAAATTTCAGAAGGGAAAGAAGAACACTGAAATGCAAGATCTGGTTTTTAAATTGCTATTATCAATCTAATTTTTTATACACATCGAGATTTTCTCTGGGGCTGGGCGTGGTGGCTCATGCTGGTAATCTCAGCACTTTGGGAGGCCGAGATGGTTGGATCACCAGAGGTCAGGAGTTCGAGACCAGCCTGTCCAACATAGTAAAACCCCATCTCTACTAAAAATTCAAAATTGGCTGGGTGTGGTGGTGGATGCCTGTGATCCCAGCTACTTGGGGGCTGAGGCAGGAGAATCTCTTGAACCTGGGAAGCACAGTTTGTAGTGAGCTGAGATTGTGCCACTGCATTCCAGACTGGACAACAGGAATGAAACTCCCTCTCTTTTCTCTACACTGTGGCCAAAACAAAAGAGAGCTGAATTGGAAGTTGGAGCTGATCTGAGATTGCAGTCATCTATCAATGCCTCGAAGTTCAAATTCTCACAACAATCTAAGCAACCTCGCTCTTATCCAGGATTATTTTCTAAATGTATAAAATACCTTTTCAATTCAATTCTCAGTTTTCAGTCCAGACACATGCTCTTATAAAATGTTGGCATGTTTCAAAAATATTAATGTCTTCCCATTATGTCTCTCTGCTCCCAAGTATGATATGCGTTTTAGAATTTACAGTCAGAACAACACATTTACTTTGAAAAACACCCAATTTCCTTTTATCGTATGTACACAGTGACGAAAGTGCATTATGTGCTGTTACTAATATGAAAAATCGTATTTATATGGCTTAAATTTTACTTCCAAATACGTAGCAAGAGATTGTTGCAATTTTCGAAGCAACATTCCAATTATAAAGCTATTGAGCCCCTGCTGTCTTTACTGGGATTAGTCACTGGAAAGCTTTGGGGAATAAATGTTGAAACAGGCGTCTCAAAATGAACAGGAAAAGGGAAGCTGAAATAAACCCTGCTGATTTATTTAAAAACTGACAGACAAAATGTAGAGGATACAGTCAATACCAGAGGCATTTGTAAGACAAGCAACTTAATACATGGAATGCCAATCTCATAAACAATGAAAAAGTGATGCATACTCCATTTCTTCTAAAATGCTGTGAAGTGAATATACAATGACATGGCAAAGACTGCGACTTCTAACAGTTTGCTGGAAAGCAAGTCTCCATAGGTATTTTGTGTTTCTGTATGTCTTGCAAGCAAAGGCACATATGGCTTTTATTCTGGACTATCTTTTCAAGGGTGTTTTAATATAAAACAGCCTTGGAAGATAAAGCAGCGTCTTCTGGAGCAAAGGGCAGGCATCCTTTCTGTGTATTCTATTGTTATTGTCTCCTTGTCGGTCTTTCTGTCCCACTGGACTGTGAACTCCTAGAAGCCAGGTTCTGCCTAATGCACCTTGGTATCCTCAATGCCTATCTCAGGGCCCTGAATGAGACAGGCCCTCAGTAAATACATGAATCTGACCAGGGAATTGTCTGGCCGTCTGTCCTTACTGAGAAGGGAAGGAGTAAAGGTTGTGCCTGTGGGGCTGGTGACAGAAAGTGAGGTCTGACCCAGATTTTGGTATTGATTGAAGGAATTTACCTCACGAGTGTTCCTGAGCTCCATGTATATAGGCTACTCAGGAAGAAAACCGTGAGGGAAGAAGGTTTCACAGAACTGGATAACCCCAGATTGCCTTCTGCTTGTTTTCCTTCCCCAGACATTGCCTGCGAGTCCCAATCATAGACTCACTAGCAAGTCCCGCAATTCCAACTGGGAGAGTGAAACTTCTGCATCAAGATTTCAGCCCCCAGATATAAGCTCCCAAGAATAGGGCCTGGCACATAGTTGGCTCTCGATGTGGATCAAAAGACAAGTTTTGGAGTCATAGAGTGTTAAAACGGGTGAAATTTAGATTATTTTCAACTTCTTTGTAAGCTCTCTTTCTGAGATGACTCATATTCTAGGATTGTTTCTCTGTCAGGTGGGTCAATAAGATCAAGGCCTTAAGAAAAACAAACTCTTCTGCCTTTCCTTCTCTTTCTTATTTTTCCCTCCTCCAAGCCAGAAACTCACAACTATCTATTGGTATGCTGTTAAACATTTAAAAACTGTGTCTCCAAAAGAAAAGAGGCCCTGATTTGTAGTGCTTGCCAATTTCTGTGGTGTAAATATTCCTGCCATAGTCAATTTCAAGTTACCAGCATGATGTCAGTGCATGTGGAACTGGTAACAGATGTGTACAGTCAGCTCTCTCAAGCTATGAGCTGGTTCATGCCAGTTGCACAATGTAGGAATGTGGATCTGGCTTTGAAGGCACACGTGTCTGAAACAGGTTCTGAATCTAGCATTTACTAGTTGGACAAATTGCTCAATCTTCATGCATCAGTTAACTTATCTGTAAAATGGAGATAATCATAGTAATAATATCACCAAGTTGTTGTGAAAAATAGGGAAATGTATGTAAAAGACTTGTCTGATACATCTAAGCATTCTGTGCAAGATACAAAGTATTAGTTATTATAATATTAAAATCACATAATATAATACTTCTCCCCCGGTTTGCCAAATATTGCAACAGACCGCTAGTAAAAATAAAAACTCACTAACCCTCCGAGATGTCTGGGTCATTTCTTGTGACAGTCAGAAGTTGGAAACAAAAACAGATGCTGATGAAGCATGGGAAGTTCGGCCTTTGGGAAACCCAGTGGCTGGAAAGAAACAATTATTGCCAAGGTGGAATGACCTCCTCTACATTCAAAATAGATTTTTTGGCTAGTAGACATTCTTCAGTGACCCCTTAAAAACCTTGAGGAAAATACATAATTTAGGCCATGAAGCAGACTGCATTCTAATGCATGATATAGTCTACAAGTGGAAGGATGACTTTCGTCTTTCCCAGGCAGGAAAGAAAAAGAGTAATGTTTCTGAATGAGGGACACAGATGGGTCACAAAATGCCTTTCACACTCAGTGGACCGGGTGTCTTTGTATCCACAGGGCCTTGTCCAGTGGCTGACATATGGTAGGAAATAGAGAAGTACTTGCAAAGTCAACACAACTATGCATGGAACACCAGCTTTATAACAGTCATCGTGCTTGGTGCAGGGACAAAAAAGAAAGCAGACACACACCTGGCCTTTGAAGAACTCATTATGTGGTGGAAGAGAAAGGCATGTAAATGAACAACTGCCACTTTATAACAGTGGTATGCACAGTATGTCCTGGAATCAGCAGCAGTAGCAACTCAATCTGCCTGGAGGATTGTGGAAAGATTTACATAGGAGATAACATGAACTTGGTCTTGAACCATGAAGAACTTTATCAGTCAAAGAAAGTGACAGAAACCATCGTGGTAGGAAAAACAGCATGTATGTGGTAGGTAATATTTCAGGATTAAGTGGTGAGTTCTTCATCCCAGACTCCAGCTCTCCAGCAATCCCTGATTCATCCACGGGTACCCAGAGATGAAACCAAACCAGTGATGTGCTTATGTGAGGTGATGAAAGGTGACTGACAATTTCATAAAATTAAACTGACTAAATATTGCTCTGTTTTTTATTATCATGTGTGAGCAATTCTAAACAATGTCAGTGGTAAACATTTCCCCTCATTTTTGTTTCCCCACCCCTGGCAGGGCCACACAACTCCTCCTCTTCTACCTTGAAATGCCATGGAAACCAGGTTCTTTCATTTGGAGGCAGAGCCAAAGTGGGGAAGCTTGGGTCCCGTGGTGGGGAAGAAAATACTTAAAACAGAGATTACCCTTGAATGACCTTATCAGTGCCTTACGTTGTCATCATTCACGTCTCATTGTGTATTTCACAATGTTTCCTCTAAGGCTTTGTTCTCATCATATCTGGTTGGCCTCAGTATCAGCTGGGACTTGGTTAGGTTATGCTGCAGAAACAACCAACCTCCAAATATTTGTGGCTTATAATAACAAAGATTTCTTTCTTGTTTGTGCTACATGTCCTTGGCTCCTTGGCTAGGGGTACTGCTTCATGTCTTTTTATTTGGGATTCAGGTGGGTGGAGGTTCCACCTCAAATGTGGGCTGCACGATCACCATAGCAGGGAGAGAGACTATAGTACTTGGACTGGCCATGATGGCACGACCCCAGAATGAACACACACCACTTCTGTTCATGTTCCATTGGCCAAAGCAAGTCATGTGTCTGTGCCCAGGTTAAAGATGGAGGAAACACACATGTTTTAATGTGGGCTCAAGAGAGACAATGGTAGAAAGTTTGTGAACATCCCAATCATATAACTATGAATGTAAAAATAATTAAGAAGTGCCATTTTGGGGGACTATACTTGGTGGGTGGTGGGGGAGAGGAGAAAATGAAGCATTTTTTTCTGTTGCAAGGGCTTAGATACAAAGACACTGTGGGCTGAGGTTTATTAGTAAGGATATAGGCTACACTGATCTAGCAGAGGCCACCAAATACAGTGAGTTAGATGGGGACATGCTTATTTCTCTCCCATATAACACTGCAGAGGCGGGAGGTCCTGAAGGGAGAGCAGCTTTACATTCTCAAGTGTAATTTCTCCCTCTGGGTCCAAGGTGATCCTTCTAGCTGTCACCATCTCCAGCCATCAGGAGAGGAGAAAAGGACCAGGGGAATCTATGTGTATTCTTTTTAAGAGCACACTACTTCTGGCCCCATGTCATGGTCCAGGAATGAATCACGTGGCTTCAATTAGCTGCAAGGGAGGCTGGGAAATGATAACTTATTTGGGCAGTCATGTGCCCAGCTAGAACACTGGCACTGTGGGAGAAGAGATTTCCGAGAGCGTTCTATAGTCTGCCACACAAGGACAAGGGCAGAATTAGACAGAGAATGCAAGATTGAGAAACCGCAGGTCTCCACCTGAGCAAGCAGCATTGACACTCTGTAGTAATCCATTTCACCCTGCTAATAAAGACATACCCAAGACTGGGTAATTTATACAGGAAAGATGTTTAATTGACTCACAGTTTTGCAGGGCAGGGGAGGCCTCAGGAAACTTACAATTATGGCAGAAGGAGAAGCAAAGGTGTTTTTCTTCACATGGCAGCAGCAAGATGTGCCCAGCAAAAGGGAAAAGCTCCTTATAAAACCATCAGCTCTCGTGAGAACTCACTCACCGTCATGAGACTAGCATGAGGGTAACTGCCTCCTGTGAAATTATCTCCCACTGTGTCTTTCCCATGACAGACACATGGGGATTGTGGGAACCACAATTCAAGATGAGATTTGAGTGGAGACACAGCCAAATCATATAATGCCCACAGTCTGGATGTGTGGGAGGTTGGGAAGTGTGGAACTGCTCTTCACTTTATATCCTGGGGGTACTCCCAGTAGGCAATGACAGTGTTCAGTAATGTTCCTCTGTGCCCTGAGTCTCTGCTCAGCCCTCTTCCACAAGCCCAGCTCTTAAGGCCAGGCATCTCCTTCCAACACCCCTGGCCATAAATAAGCCTCCACCTCCCATCTCAGCAGGAAGTACATGGTCACCTTGAACAGAGATGCTGACATGTGGGTAATACAATCAAGGTGTAACCAGGCATTTGCTTGAAAATGGCCCGCTGTGGCAGAACAGTGGTGCCCACCTTACTCTGGTTACTGAACAAAAGATGCCAGAGACATGTGTTAGCTACAGTATTGGGACACCTTCAAGTGGTTCCTTGTGGTGAGGCTCAGCAGGAGTGTGGGATGGAGGAGTAATTGGAGACGAGGGTACGGACAAATTGAACTCAGTTTGAGAAGGACCTTGCTATGGACTGAACTGTGTCTTCCTGCCAAATTCATAATCTGAAGCCCCAATCCCCAATGTGGTTGTGTTTAGAGATAGGGCTTTTAAAAAGTAATTAAGGTTAAATGAGGTCATTAGGGTGGGATCGTAGTCCAAGTGCTTGGGGGCCATATAAAGGAGAGGAAGAGACAGTTTGCTCTAACTCTCCATGTACAGCCACTGAGGAGAGGTCATGTGAAGTCACAGCAAGAAGGAAGCCTTCTGCAAACCAGCAAGGGGGCCCTCTCCAGAAACCAAGTTGGCCATAATCTTGCTGTTGGACTTCCCTGCCTCCAGAACTATGAGAAATACATTTGTGTTGCTTAAGCCTCTTAGTCTATGGTATTTTGCAATAGCAGCCTGAGCCATGACAGGCTTTGTGCCTCTTATAAAACAGAGTGAAAATTTCATGTTAGAGCAAGTGGGTACCAGTCAAATGTACTGAGGCTGGACTGACATATGCTCAGACTATGTTAGAGATAGGTGGTTCTGGATATGAAGTAAAGAGAATTTGGAAGTAGAGAAACTGAAGGTAAAGGAGTCCAGTAAGGAGGGTCTAGCATGAGTCTTGGCAGAAACCAAAAATGTTGAACAGGTCATAGCAATTAGGAATAAGGACCCAATGAAGAGGGATGGAATTTTGAGTCACTTAGTAGTTACAATTGTCTGAGCCTCTTGCCAAAGAAATAGTGAAGGGCTGAAGATGACTGTCTGAACCCAAGAGAAGATAACTGGGTAAATGAAATCTTTAAGAAAATGCAAGATACTGGAGGAGTTTGGGAAGATTATGAGTTAGTGAGTGGCCCTTCTACAGGGCAGGACCCCGTGTAAGGTATGCTAGTAAGGATACTTAGAAAGAATGCAGGCTAAGTGAGGATGAGGATACATCTCTGTTTCCCAAGCCTGTAGCACTCCAGCTAAAGGCCAGCTGTTGGCCTTCAGCACATGCTTGTTGAATTTAACTGAATTAAAACTCAAGGTAGGACTGGCATGGTGGCCCATACTTGCCGTCTCATCTGCTCAGCAAGGAGGCTGAGGCATGACGATTGCTTGAATCTAGAGCTAAAGGCTGCTAGTGCATTATGATCGCACCTGTGAATAGCTACTGCACTCCAGCCTGGGCAATGTCAAAACAAAACAAAACAAAACTCGATGTGCCGTATTGAGACGAGGTCTGATTTCCGTCTGTGAGAGAAAATAAACCCATTGTCTGTAAGCAGCATTAATCTGTTAGTTCCAGACCTGCAGGATAGCAAATTTGTCTCTGAAAGGGGGAAATAAATAGAAGGAAAAGAAGAAAATGAACACCTCCTCTCTTTCCAGAGAGTGAATGTTCTCTCCCATTTGGGTTTCGTGTGTGTGTGGATGGAGGCTGGTTCTGAGATGTTCCATATTTCCAGCTCTGACAGCTGTTGGTAATAGCTATAGCCCTGGTCCCCTGGAATCCACTTCCCTGCCTGACCTGGCCTGACCCTGTGCTGATTGTCAGCTCTTCCCAAACAAGCAGTCTCAGTGATGATAAGCATCTCCTTGGAAGGAGGAGCTTCGAAGGAAAATAGTTTGCACTAACTATTTCTGTCTGAGTCTTGGTGTGGCTGCCATATGAAATCGTAAGTCCATTAAAAAAACCTCTTGGTATTTTTAGTAGAGATGGGGTTTCACCATGTTGACCGGGATGGTCTCGATCTCTTGACCTCGTAATCCACCCGCCTCAGCCTCCCAAAGTGCTGGGATTACAAAAAATTAGCTGGGCATGGTGGCGCATGCCTGTAATCCCAGCTACTCAGGAGGCTGAGGCAGGAGAATTGCCTGGACCCAGGAGGCGGAGGTTGCAGTGAGCCGAGATCGCGCCATTGCACTCCAGCCTGGGTAACAAGAGCGAAACTCTGTCTCAAAAAAAAAAAAAACCTCTTGCTCAGGTTAGACTTCTTTCTGTTATCCTTTTGAGTCCTGGAGTGTTGGTGCTCTGGCTGGGAAAACTGCAAAACCTAGCCAAAGACAGCAGGGCCCGAATCACTGGGTCACCATCAGGTGAAGGGGCTGGAGGTGTGGGGCCCACTGGGGTGGCCTGGAGACCATCAACTCCAGCTGTCAGGGCTCAGCCCTCTCTTAAAGACAGTGCTGGCAAGTAATTACACTGTTGCCAAGGGGTATCAGACTGGAATGCATCTTAAAATGGATCTCTTTCCTGGAACTCACATATTGCTCAGATGTTAATGTGAATGATTGTGTGTGTGTGTGTGTGTGTGAGTGTGTTAGGGGGAGGGGTATGCTTATATTCTCAAAAGATGTTACAGCATAAAACAATAATAGAATCACAGATCTAGAGAAAACGTTCCAGCTTGCCATCTTCATTCTATAATACCATTTCACATCTCCAGCCAGTGCATTGGAGTGTTACTCTGTGCTAAGTACTAGGAATGCAGAGCTCAGGTGTGGCTGATGGGCAGGAGGGGTAGATGTAGTCAGAAAGCTAACATTTGTTAAGCACCCATGGTATTTTGAACGCAGTATAAATTATCTTGAGGCTACCATTTCATAGAAACCACAATGGATTTTCCAGATACCGTGCTAAGCAGATAAATGTATATTGCTTTTAACGTTCCTAAATGAACCCAGGAGGGAGCTATGCATGGTTTTCATTTTACAGGTGAAGAAACTGAGGCTCAGGATAAACCACTTGCAGGAGTCACACAGCTGCTCAATTCTGAAGCTCACATCCTTAGCCAGTACACAGAACTGCTTCCTTGCCTCTGAAAGAAGGTTAATGATGCTTCTTTTGCAGAGCTGAAGATCATCATTCATTCAAAGATCGCTTTGAAGATAATCTGATGATGTATTTGATGTGCTTAGCATGGGGCTGGCACATGGCAGGCCCTCATTACATGGCGTTCTTACTGAAAGGTGATGTCAAGCTTAATCTGACCCAGGACCAGGCCTCTGGAGTGGGGGCCACTTGGGGGTCAGCCCTTCAACCTCTGTCCCACCAGGACACTTGCTCTCTTTCCACATTGCAATTGCCTTCTCTGTCATTCCATGTTAAAAGAAAATGAAAACCAGGCCTCATATTAGAGTTATGACAGCTGGGGCTTTACCTTTTCCATCTCTGTGTCTGCAGAAGGGACCGGAATGGTGCAGCTGTTAACAAATTGTTGCTGAACTGAACTGCACACCCTCTCAGCCTTGTCAATAACCAAAGGTTTCCTCTCTCTACCACTGAATTCACTGCTCAAAGCAACTGAACAAGGCACCATCTTGTCCTCACATTAAGCCTAAGTGGTGGACATTCTCACCCTTATTTTCATACCTGCGTAAACTGAGGCTGAGGGTTGTGCCTGGCAATTGATTGTCCAGCATGGAAAACGGCTTTTGCAAGACACTGTGCAGGGACCAGAAGCACCTTTTTATTCTGTGAGTGGCAAGAGGCAGTCAGCAGGGTGGGGGTGTGGAGCCCGTCTCCAAGCCCACTTCAACCTCCGCCGCTCTCACCCACTTCTGTGGTCTGCTAAATTGCTCCAATGTGTGGTCTTTGGCACCAGCCCCGAAGACCACCCAGGCATTGAGGCAAATGCAAAATGCAGCCCCCAACCTCAGCCCAAAGCCGGTATCTTTTGGAGCCAAGCACGCCCTGTGGTCTCTCTCAGTGCTGGGTTCTCTTCTAGGTGAGCTCCTGGCAAGTAGAAGCAAGAACACCGTCACTCACACCAGAGGAGGAATCTCAGGGCCAGTGGGAATCTGATGGCAACCCCTACAGACTCGGGATACTCAACACCTTCCTCGCACTGACTGCGGCGTCTGTGTTCCTGGAAATGCAGGTGGCCCCACTTTATGCAACTGTTGTCTTCCTGCAGAGCTGCATGAGAAAATTGATGATGTAAGTCAGGAAGATTTTTAATTAATAAGGGAACTTATGCTTTTCAAGGTATCATCCTGAAATCCTTTTTAAAAGAATTCCCACCCTAATATTCCCCTCTGTATAAATCCTAATATGTATACAGTATTTTGGATTTGCTTTGTGTCATATTTAGTTGCTGTGCCCAGATAAGCCCCACAGATCACAGAGGACCTCTGTGTCCACTTCAGCTTTTTCCTTACTGGCTGTGTGGCCTTGACCTTGGGAGAGCCATCTAACCTCTTAGACTTCCTCTTAAGAGGTACAATGCATTTAAAATGACAGTAAACACACAACACCCCACAATCAGAAAGTGTCAGGGGAGTACATCTCATGACATTATTAAATGTTACTTAATAAATAATGTTTATTAAACATTCAATAAATGTTAGTGTTAGGGGGGATGAGGGGGATTTATAGTTTTCTTTTCAGCGAAATTGAAATCTGACCTGATCTGCTTGAGTTGTTGATAGTGTAGATCACTGGGAAAATTAAGATATTATTTATTCATTCATGCAACACATTTTTCTGAGTGTCTATTAGAAAGTGTGCATTCTATTTAGAAATAAATGATTGCAACACCATTTGGTCACTGTTTTAATGGAGGTAAGCATATAGCACGGTGGTTATGGAAAGTGTGTCTTATTTCCCCAGGGAAGTGGAGCTGGCTTCTCAGAGCAGGTGTGCATAATGGGCTAATGGATATTGAGTTCTAACTGCGTGCCAGATGCTGAGTCTGCCTGGCTGATGAGCACGGGAGGAGGGTGTGGTCAGAGGCAGAAACAGCACGGATAAAGGCGCAGCGGAATTACAGAGAGCACGTCCAAGGAAGACTCTGTGGTTAGGATTGAATTATTAATAACAGAACTTTGCCACAGGATTGCAGGAATGACTCTTATGTGGAGAGATCCAGCGGCGCCTCTGATTCTTACTTTTGTCTGTAGCCTAGAGACTGTCAAGCAGGGTGGGAGTGCTTCCCAGTGGGAGCATTGGAAAATGTGGGGGAGCACTTTTTGGCTGTCACCGCGATGAAGCGCAGTACTAAAGGCTTTGACGCCCAGGGCTCAGGGTTAAGTGACCTGCCATGCTCAGAGTAGTCCCACACAGTGAAGGATTGGCTTGCACAGAATCCCAGGGCACCTCCTGCAGGCCACATTGTGTAGTCCTTGTCTCTTCTTTCACCTCACTGTATCTGGTGCTTATTGGGCCCACCAAAGTGTGTGGAACTGGATTAGAAATTTTTGGGAATCCAGTGGCTCACCCCTGCCCATCCAAATCAACTAAAATGCTCTAAATAATTGGCTCTTTGCCCCTACACCATAGGTTATGTTTGGCCTCAGAATCATTGTTTTGCTTTCCTGATTTAGGGTAGCAGAGTTGGTGAGAAAAGAATTTTATTCAGTTACCTGGTTATCCGGTTGGGACCACTTCATTCTCTGGGTACCGAAGTGCGTTGATTCTATAGCCTAAAGGTTTCCCAAAATTGATTACCACTCTTCCGCTCTTGGCTACTGCTCTGGTTTGGGCCACTTCCCTGCCTTTTGGGTTTCTAACCACGTTTCATTCCAGGCTCCTGTACTCCATTCTTGTGTGTTTCCACAGCACAGATGCAATTCTCTCTCCTCCTGCTCTTCCTGTTACCTCTAGGACCAAATTGAGGCCCTGGGGTTCTGGGCCTGTGCCCTGTCCAGGTTCTTCTAGAAGGAAGCCCAGTGGTTGAGGGCACGGCCGCAGGAACCAGGCTGTTGAGATCCCTTCCCTGCTCTGCCACTTCCTGATTATGTGGCACTGTATAGTTCACTTAATCTTTCTGTGGCTCAATTTTTTCCATCTATAAAAGCCAGCAGCAATTATTATAATTAATTATGGTAGCAATAAGAATAATTCGATGCATTCATTGGTGTTTAAAGCACACAGAAAGGTATAAGTGGGGATTATTAAGATTTTTTTTGTACCATTGACCTCTTCTCAGAGTAATAAGTTAAATGCATAAAACGAAATATATAGCATTATAGAGGAAATCACTTCTGTTGAGAAATCATTATCAAAATGTAAAAAAAAATCCTCATCTCACTTATGATATAGAAATATATATGCTTTGCTAAGGTGTTAAATAAGATCTAGTAGAAGTTGAATATGTATTGCAGTTTCAAAGCAGCAACGGATGCAAACACTGTTTTGAGATTCTGCAACAACCCTCATAAAAAATGGAAGTATTAGTTGTTCCTTCTGGTGATGAACCCACAGATGGAAACATTGCTGACACTACTGTGGTTTGTTGCCTACACTGAAGAATAAAGAACAATCTAAATCTAAGGTAGAGATTAGTAAAACATGTATATAACTTTTGTTCTCCTTCAGGTTCATGGATACTTCCTTCATTCTTGAATCCCACAAGGAGTCTGTAGACCTCAGTTTAAGAACTCCTTCAGTAGGGCATACTTAACTATGCCAACCAGGTAAAAGCAAGGTGGCCAATTCAGTACCAGCAGAATCCAGGAGGGCAACATGAATGAGAAAGTGAGCAGTTGTAAGAAAAACTCAAGCCTGAGAGGCTGAGCAAACACAGCAGGGCTTGAGTTATTTAGCCTGAGGATCATTTGGAATAGCTACGGATGCATTTGTTAGCCTCTTCCAGGGAAGGTGGAAATTAAGGCATGGGTCCTCTTCTCTCTACTCTGAATTTGACATATTGTCAAGCGGTTTAGCATTAGTTATACACGTCTGCACTATGAACACCAAACCTACTCATTCTTGGGTCTCTGAGGACTGGCGTCTTTCCCAGTTTTGCTGTTGTGCAAAACAGCACGTCTTTCCACATCTTGGGCCTGGATACACATACGTCCTTCTTGCCAGATGCCTGGACCCTTCTTCACTCCAGTAACTCTAACAAGTCCTCCAGATCCCACTCCAGAGTCTCTTGTCCAGAAAAGTCCCTAAATATGGCTTCTGGGGTTGGGCCAGCCTGGCCTCTCTCAGTGATCACAGACCTCCAGTGGAGTGGGCATCACACTTCTCTAAGACCTGTGTGTCTTCCTGTTCCTTCCCTAATTAAAGTGAGGGTATGTTGAGGGCACTTAGTGAATGGCTTTTTGAATGAATGAGTGCACTGGATGAATAAATTAAATGATTTAGAGAACACGACTTCTTTTTATTTTTTCCGAAGTGGATTCTTGCTCTGTTGCCCAGGCTGAAGTGCAGTGGCCTGATCTGGGCTCACTGCAACCTCTGCTTCCCAGGTTCAAGCAGTTGTCTTGCCTCAGCCTCCCAAGTAGCAGGGATTGCAGTTGCCTGCCACCATGCCTGGCTAATTATTTTTTTTCGTATTTTTAGTAGAGACAGGGTTTCATCATGTTGGCCAGGCTGGTTTAGAACTCCTGACCTCAAGTATTCCATCTGCCTTGGTCTCCCAAAGTGCTGGGATTACAGGTGTGAGCAACCTCGCTCTGCCTAGATAACATGACTTCTAAGATGCTTTTCAGGAGATTATTGTAGGGATGGATCTCTCAATATCTGACAGGCTGAGCACTTGCTCACAGACCTGGCTGGTACAATGGGGCACAGCCATCATTTGAGTTTGATGAGTGTGAAATATGACTGTGAAATAATGATATTGCTTTCAGATTCCCACATCAAATTCCTTTGATAGTCTCCATGAGGCAAATCTTCCCCCTCTGAGGGTGGATTTGATTTTTTAAAAATAGACATAATTCATTCAGAACGGCGTCTTATGAATAAGATGAGAGAACAAGATAAGAAACACCATTTTTGGCTCCCCGAAATGAAATGGAGGCCTGTCTGTGAGGTAATAAAACTGATTCTCTCACTTGGCTTGTAAACTAGCTGGGAAGGTAATTTCCAAGGAAACATTCCAAACATGCCTTGAGCAAAAGCAGCATAATTAGAACAAGCCTCTGGCTCAGTAGCTGAGGAGGAGAACATTTCTGAGGGACCAGCTCTCGCTTGGGAGGGTTGGGTCTGGTATGCTGCTTTAAAAGATCAGCCTTGGCCGGGCGCGGTGGCTCAAGCCTGTAATCCCAGCACTTTGGGAGGCCGAGGCGGGTGGATAATGAGGTCAAGAGATCGAGACCATCCTGGGCAGCATGGTGAAACCCCGTCTCTACTAAAAATACAAAAAATTAGCTGGGCATGGTGGCGTATGCCTGTAATCCCAGCTACTCAGGAGGCTGAGGCAGGAGAATTGCCTGAACCCAGGAGGCGGAGGTTGCGGTGAGCCGAGATCGCGCCATTGCACTCCAGCCTGGGTAACAAGAGTGAAACTCTGTCTCAAAAAAAAAAAAAAAAAAAGATCAGCCTCATGTATATTATAAAACAAACCGAGCATTTGCAGAGGACTTAGATTTTAGATTTTCAAGGGACTTGAGCCTTTATTATCTCTTCAGACCTCACAGGAATTCTATAAAATATTAGAGGTGAGTATTAGCAGCCCCATGGTCAGGTGAAGAAGCGGAAGACCAGGGACCTGATGATTTGCCAAAGGTCACAGAGCTAGAAGGAGGCAGAGCCATCCCACACCTGCCCAACCTCCATCATGAAGGAGACTTACGAAGCACGCAGGCACACGCATGAGAGCCCAGGCGGTTGCTTCAGTGTCTGTAGTCGTCTTCATTGAGGTGAAAGGGTGGATGTGCCAGTTTCCTAAGGATCTGCCCTGTGTTGCATTTCTCATGCTGACCCTCTCCTGGAGATGTGACAGAGGACTGCATAGCAACATAGATCATGAGCCAGATGGCCTGAGGTGGCATCCTAGCTCTGTTACTAACCAGCTGTGTGGCCTTGGGCATGCCACTTCCCTTCTTCACGCCTCAGTTTCCTCCTCTGTAAAGAACACATAACCAGTGACAGAGTGTTGTAAGTAATGTGTTAACTATGTAAAGTATATGAGCCATGCCTGGTCCACAGCAAGAAGATGGAGTTAGTTATTATTTGATTTGAATGTCTCAAGAGCCATGAGATGTCTGTAGTGTTCTCCTCCATATCACACATGGGGAAACTGAGATGAAGTAATTTGAAAAGAAGGAATAAGTAAGCGTGAGTGGAGAAGAGGGAATGTTTCAGAAGTGAGGAACAGTCCAGGTGAGTAAAGCAGCCTAGTTTATTTAGATATAAAGTGTTCAGAGGCACTTTACCAAGCAGGGATCAGCTATAAAGTTAGAGGCACTTTACCGAGCAGGGATCAGCTATAAAGTTAGAGGTACTTTACCAAGCAGGGATTCCCCAAAGTAACCAGATAATTGAATTTTTCAGTTCTCTTTGGGTTGTAAGTCAGAGAAGACCCAATTGCGGGTGGATTTTAAGCATTTGTCCACCATTTTTCTTTACCTCCCAGCTCTTGGCTTCCTTGTGAACAGAATATAGCTTTCTTCCCCCATTGAGTTTAGGCTTTGACAGTGAGACTTGTTTTGGCCAGTGGAATGTGGACAGGTGAAGAAGTGGAAGACCAGGGACTTGGTGATTTGCCAAAGGTCACAGAGCTATGTGACAGTTTCAAGCTGGGGTCTTTAGAGGAAAGTGTCTACCAGCTCTTTGATACTTCCTCTTACCACCATGAGAAGAGCACATACCAAATAGCACTGATTACTTCAGTCTTGGTTCTGCGACAGAGACAAATGAAGAAGACCTGAATGTAACGTGATCCTGGGGCCCGGCCAGGGCCAGCTTTCCTGAGAGTATAGTATAAACAATTTTGTGATACATTGTTTACCACCAAATTTACCACTGAAATTTGAGAATCGTTTGTTATGCAGTATTATCACAAGAACAACAGGAAAACCTGACTAATACACAACACAACCTAGCTTATGGGGAAAAAAATATTGGCCATGTAACAGGTCTGCTATATCAGGGACTCAAATTATGTTGCCTTTCTCCAACCATCTACCCATTCATCTATTCACTCTTCTACCCCTCTATCCATTTGACTATTTATCCATTCTCCACCTAGCCATTCATTTGTCTACTTATAAATCGATTTTTCCACACATCCATCCTTTTGACTATCCATCCATTCTTCTACCCATACATCCATTTGATGACTTATCTATCCATTTTTCAATTCTGCCTGTACTCTGCTTTTCTTTATGTTCTGACCTCATTCCCTTTTTATGGAGGCAAATGTTGTGCATTTGTTCAAATATAATTTGTAGAACACTCTTCTGATGAGGTACTCTGGGAAAAAGGTTCCATAGTCTAATGGATTGAAAAGGAATATTTGCTGTATTTCAGTTTTAGAGATTCACAGAGCATTTATTGGCAAACAAACAAATAAAATAAAACCAAAACGATGAGAAGTTCTGCTAGTAGAAAAACCTTTAACATGATTTATTAATACTTCATGCTGTGCCTCCCAAGCTTATTTGACCATTAAAAACTGTTCTGGGCCAGGTGCGGTGGCTCAAGCCTGTAATCCCAGCACTTTGGGGGGCCGAGGCAGGTGAATCACGAGGTCAAGAGATCGAGACCAACCTGGTCAACATGGTGAAACCCCGTCTCTACTAAAAATACAAAAAATTAGCTGGGCATGATGGTGCGTGCCTGTAATCCCAGCTCTGAGGCAGGAGGATCACTTGAACCCAGGAGGTGGAGGTTGCAGTGAGCCGAGATCACGCCATTGCACTACAGCCTAGGTAACAAGAATGAAACTCCGTCTCAAAAAAAAAAAGAAAAAAAAGGAAAAACCATTCTGGCTGTCAAAATCTATTGACAGTTTTTTGATATACTCTTGTGGGGAAATGGTGGTGTAGTGTGAACTGACTTGGGAGACAGGATACTTAAATTTTTTTTTTGGCTTTGCCACAAAGGTACTCTGCACTGTCTCAGGGAACTCACCTCAGCTTTCTAGGTCTTAGAGCCCCATTCACAAAGGGAAAGTTTAGGTTAGTTGGCCTTTTAAGAGTCTACCGGGATCAACAATCTGTAATCCTAGCAGTTCACCATATTTCAGGAAGTAGGGGTGATATAGCCTGAAAAAGGATGGTGACTGTTGGCCAGGGAAGCACCATCTGGAACCATGGATATTATTCAATCAGGTTTTTACTTAAATTTAAAACACAATGGTCCAACACCTTCAGAGTCAAGGATGGTGAGGATACAGCAGTGGCAGGTCTGGTGTATTCACCTTGCCCACGGTTATGGAGACTTAGTCCTTGATACCTGAGCACACTCTGTGTTTCTACCCTCTGCAGGTGGCACAGAGGATCCCTGTCTCTTATACACTTGCTCTGTCTCCATTCCTATGAACTCCTCGGTCCTTTAAACCTCCTGTATTCCATCCCAACCCCACTCCCCTCTTCCTCTTGTGCTCAGACTCTGCAATGGGTTGTTGGTTATTCTCAGTGATGTTCAGGTTCAGTTCAGCTGCTGAATGCGGGAGGAGGGGGAGGAGAGGGTGCTTTGAATTCTGCATTAGTCAGGATGGTTTTGGTGGCAGAAACAAAACCCTGACTCAAGCTGGCTTAAACAATAGAGAATTATTATCTCATATAGCAGGAATTCCAGGGGGCAGGCAGATCTGAGGCTGGTTGAATTAGCCATTCAACAATGGCATTTGGGAGCAGTTTCTCTCTATCATTTTGCTCTGTCATCGTTAGCTGGCTTCTTTCTCAGGCTTGTAACAATATGGTGGCTGCCGTTCTGAGCATCATATCTGAATGTGAAAAGATCTAGATAGAGGAAGAAGGGCTCTCTCTCTCTCTCTCTCTTTTTTTCCCCTGTGGTTCTTTCCTAGAAGGAAAGACATTTCCTGCAAAAGCCCCTAAGCTACCACCCATCCTAGAAGGAAACTCATGTTTCATTAGCCAGAATTGGGGATCACCATTCCTTAACTAATCATTGGCAGAGAGAATAGAATTCCTCTTAGATCAATCAAGCCCATCCCTGGAGCTGGAAATGAGATCGACCACCACTGATTTTGATGTAGGAGAGAAAGAACAAAACCTGAGTTTTGTCTGGAAGGAAGAAGGGAGGAATGAATGCTGGGTAGGCAACCAACAGTAAGATCTTAATAGTAAAAAGGGGAAGGGAAGAGGCCTTTGGAACAATCTGGTCTTAATTAAGTCTCTCAACTACAAATATCAACCTATTGCTAGCATTTCTCTTGTATCCTGTTGTGCTAAAAAAAATGTTAGTCTCCTTCCTATTCCTGAGTTACATGATAAAAGACCTTCTCTTGCGTTAGCATCTATACTGCCAGGCTCCAGGAAAGGAGGTGGGAGAGGAAGAAAGCTCAATCTGCTTTACTTTAATTACTCTATTTATGCCACCTGTATTTTCTGCATTTTAACAGTCTTACTCACTTCCTATCTGGAATAGCCAGTCCCTTTCTGATATGATGGTCCTTAGCTCCCAGTGGGAATGAGGGCAGCATGGTTCTTATTCCAACAAACTGTATACTGTGCAAAGTGACTGTGTAGTACACACTTCCAGCTTTGGGGAGGAGCTCATGAGAGATTCTTACCTCTACCACCTCGGTCATGGATTCTCACCGCTACCACTTCTTAGAAATTGAATCTTTTTTAGTCCCTCCTCTAGAAATGAAACATTAGGCAGATTATTTAAACTCCTTCTTCCTCAGTTTGCTTCTGTGTTAGCACAGAGATAATAATAATCATTGCCATTTCATAGAATTGTCATGAAGATGAATGGATAAAGAGTACATAAGTGACTTAGTATAGTGCCTCATGCAGGGGACCTAATAGTGATTTATTGTTGTCATTTTTATGATTCTAGAAATACAGCTATTATTATGATGTCATTTAGACAAGTCCTAAAGTAGCCAATGGTGCCAAGTGGATGGTTCCAATGCCACTGAGAGCAGGCTTTTCTTTTCCTAGTGGCGCTCCAGCGGAACTCCCCATCCTGAGGGACACAGCTCTGCTGCTTGGCGTAGGGAGGGAAGCCAAGAACTCAGCTGACATTTGATTTAGCAGCGACTTGGGCTGCCACATACGCTTTTGGAAAATTTCTTGCTCCCCCTCCTGGAGCATATTTTGGACGCCTACTTGTCATATTGCAAAGTGGATGTGACAAAACAATCTGGGAGCTCGCTGACAATGATTCCTTCATGCTGAGGCTTGGAATCTCTTGGCTCAGGGTGTGCTGTCAGCCTCAGAAACCCTGGCAATGAAGGCAGCCTGAAAATGGAACCCTGCCCGGTGGGACGGGTCAGAGGCAGGGCAGGGGTGGGGACCTGTGCTAAGCCAGATGGACCTTTTCCTTTTGGGTCCCGGCCCAGGCATTTCACAGTTCTCCCTCCATAGATGGCAGGTGGCTTCCCAACCTTGGAGGAGTGGGGGGGAGAAAAGCAACAGATAATTGTAATAGTGTACATTTATTAAGCCTTGTAATAATTTCCTAGGGTCATTGTAACAAATTATCCCAAACATGGTGGCTTAAAATAAATTTATTCTCTCATACTGCTGAGTGGCCAGAAGTCTGAAATCCAGATGTTCACAGCGCTTTGCTTCCTCCAGAGGTTGTAAGAGATAATTCCTGCATATTCCAGTTGCTGGTGGCTCCAGGCATTTCTTGGCTTGGGGCTGCATAGTGACAATCTTTGCTTCTGTCTTCTTCTAGTGCTCTCCTGTGTTTGCCATATCCCTTTCTATTCCTAAGGGCATTTATCACTGGATTTAGGGTCCCTAATCACCCCTAATTGAGGATAATCTTGTCTTGAGATTTTTAACTTAATTTCATCTACAAAAACCTTTATTTTCACCTAGTGATACCTTCATACATTCCGGATGGACACATACTTTGTGAGGCCCACATTCAACCTGCTACAAGCCTCTTCTGTATAGCAGGTTCCAGACTAAGCATGTACAACCTAACGCCATCCACACTGCAAGCCTGAAGTCCATCCTGCTTTTAATCCCCCTTTTAAGGTTAGGAGTCTGAGCTGTCCTAAGCATGATCCATGATTACCCCTTTTATTCCTGACATGGCCCTATGTGATAGAAATTTCTTAACCCTCATTTTACAGATGAAGATGCTGAGGGATACAGAAGTCACATAACTTGCCCAACAGCTAGTAAGAAAGTTCAATACTCAAGCTTAGATTGTTCTCACACTAACAGCATAGAAAGAGATGATTCTCATTCCTTCTGCTATACCTTCTCAAAAAGATTTGCTGACTAAATAACACTTTGAAGATGAGTCAGCATGTTTCAGCTCCCAAGGAGCTCAGGATTTTCTTCCTTCTTCTTACTTCCTGGTAGGAAGAAATCCTAACACTGTAGCCAAGATTACAGAGTGTCCTTGGAGGCAGGGTCACAATACTCACAGCTGGTCCACACTGTAAGAAGTATGTTTTCAAGGGGTGCTTCCCTTAGTAGAGCTGTGAATTTGATACAGGCTAGAAATACCTTTCACCCCTGAAGGCCAGAACTGTCAGCCAGGGACTCTTCGGGAAGAATGCTGATCCACGTGGCAAATCCAGTGAGTCCTAGTTTTTCTGCATAGGTCACAGAGACACTAAACGCAGGAAGTGAACTATAATTTATTGATCAGTCACTGGATGTCATACTCTATGATAGGTACTTTCAAATAAACGATCCCATTTGGTTCTCAGTTATTGTTATCCCCACTCAGCGCCTCCTCTAACGCTTGTGGGGCTGGGAGCAAGAGTGCTAATGGAGGCACCAAACCATGTTTATAGTTGAAAATCCAGCTAACAAATGATGGGTACCCTAATACACATCTCCAGGCATAGCCCGTTCTCCACTCACAGCAGCTGTCTCTGGGCCGCTTTGTGGGCTTCAAGGATGTGCACACAAGTAGACGCTCTACCCAGAAGAGAAAGTCTTCCAGTCCTGGAACCAAGCCATGTCCATCTGGGCACAGAACTCTGGTGTCTTGTGTACTCAGAGCACAGAGTAGGCATGTTCCCTTGGCCCTTTGCCACACCCCCCTTGTCCATTTGGGAGGGATGTGGCAGGAGGAAGTAGGGATGAGGACCTTCTAAAGACTGAACCAATCCCTCTAGCCTGGCTTAGAAGGCTCTGCCTCTTTTCCTCCCCTGACGAACTAACCAACATTTAGTGTATTAGTTATTTATTGCTGTGTAACAAATACCACTCACCTATTTGGTGATTTAATGCAATGAACATTCACTGTATCAAAATTTCTGTGGTTAGGAACCTGAGACTGGCTTAGCTGGGCCCTCAGGCTCAGGGTCTCTCATGTGCTGCAAAAAAGAGGTCTCTCATAAGGGTGGGAACTGCTTCCAAGCTCACTCACATGGTTGTCAGCAAGATTCAGTTCCTCCCAGGATGTTGAACTGCAGGCTTTGGACCTCTCCATGTGGCAGCTCACAACATGGAAGCTGGCTTCATCAGATCAAGCAAGGGAGACGAAAAGAGAGAGGGCTCAGAAAAGGCAGAAGTCCTATTCTTTAATGGAATCTCAGAAATGACATCCCATCCACTGGGTGTGGTGGCTCTTGCCTGTAATCCCAACATTTTGGGAGTCCAAGGAGGGCAGATCACCTAAGATAAGGAGTTCAAGACCAGCCTGGCCAACATGGTGAAACCCTTTCTCTACTAAAACATACAAAAAGGAGCTGGGCATGGTGGTGGGTGCCTGTAATTCCAGCTACTTGGGAGGCTGAGGCAGGAGAATTGCCTGAACTTGGGAGGTGGAGGTTACAGTGAGCCAAGATTGTGCCATTGCACTCTAGCCTGGGAGACAAGAGCGAACCTCTCTGTCTCTCTCTCTCTCTCAAAAAAAGTGACATCCCATCAAATTTTGCCACATTCTATTCATGAGAAGCAAGTCACTAAGTCTAGCCCATAATTAAAAGGAGGTGATTATGCATGGGTGAGAGTACCAGGAGGCAGCGATCACTGGGAGCCATTTGAAAGTTGCCTACTGCAGTTAGGTTAAATGACACACAAGCCCAAGGTCACACAACATAGTCAAGTCAGAATTCAAATCCATGTCTGACTCTAAACTCCACAGTCTTTTACCAATACCACACGTGGGCCAAGATCCTTCTTACCTCATACCTGGACTCAGCAAGCCTCTGAGAATAAAGAAAGGAAAAGGAAAAAAGAAAAACAGGAGAGGGAAAGGAAGAGGAGGAACAATTAGAGCAGCATGGAGAGAAGGAATGTGTTTTCACGATCTCATGTCCAGCACGGAGTTGATTGGCCAGAGGACATGATATATAGCAATGTCAAAGGCACAGAACCTGGCTCAGAATAGGGCTTCAATACACATAAGCCATTTCTCATCTTCCGTTAATTTTTTTTTGAGATGGGGGTCTTACTCTGTCACCCAGGTTGGACTGGAGTGCAGTAGCATGACCTCAGCTTACTGCAACCTCGGCCTCCTAGGCTCAAGTGATTCTCTCACCTCAGCTTCCCAAGTAGCTGGAACCACAGGTGTGTGTCCCACTATGCCTGGATAATTTTTTGAATTTTTGGGAGAGATGAGATTTCATCATGTTGCCCAGGGCTGGTCTGCAGGCATTCATGTAGACAATGAACATATGAAAAAAAGCTTAACATCACTAATCATTAGAGAAATGCAAATCCAAACCATGAGATGCCATCTCACACCATCACAATGACAATTATTAAGAAGTCAAAAAACAACAGACGCTTGTGAGGTTGTGGAGACAAAGAAATACTTTTAGCCTGTTGGCGGGAATGTAAATTAGCTCAACCATTGTAGAAGACAGTGTGACAATGCCTCAAAGATCTAGAGGCAGAAATACCACTTGATCCAGCAATCTCATTACTGAGTATATACCCAAAGGAATATAAATCATTCCATTATAAAGATACATGCATATGTATGTTCACTGCAGCATTATCCACAACAGCAAAGACATAGAATCAACCAAAATGCCCGTCAATGATAGACTGGATAAAGAAAATATACATCGTGGAATACTATGCAGCCATAAAAAGAAATGAGATCATGTCCTTTGCAGGGACATGGATGGAGCTGGAAGCCATTATCCTCAGCAAACTAACGCAGGAAGAGAAAACCAAACACCTCATATTCTTACTTATAAGTGGAGCTGATTGATGTGTACACGTGGACACACAAGGGGTAACAACACACACTGGGGCCTGTTGGTAATAAGAGGCAAGTGAGGAGGGAGAGAATCAGGAAGAATAGCTAATGGATGCTGGGCTTAATACCTAAGTGAAGGGATGATCTGTGCAGCAAACCACCATGGCACACATTTCCCTGTGTAGCAAACGTGTACATCCTGCACATGTACCCCTGAACTTAAAACAAGTTGAAGAAAAAAATAACCTATCTTGGTGTGACCCTCTTAAGATAGGAAGACCTCTATCCAGTATTTTCAAACAATTCAAGGACAGAAGAGTTAAAAAAAAAAGAGAAGCATCTTACATATTATTAAGTAAAAAAGGCAAGGCATGAAACTATGTAGAGTGTAATTGTGTAAATGAAAAGATCTATGCAAGTATATTTGTTGAGACAAGCATATAATTTCTTTAGAAGGATACATCAGAAATTGTCAATAGTAGTTACCTATGGGTAAAAGGGGTTGATGGGAGGTCTTTGCTTTTACATTTAAAACTGTATGGTTGGATATTTTACCCTGTTCATGCATTGTTATTCTTTTACTTAAAAAACAAATAGGAAAGAAAGAAAAACCCCACCTGAGCACACATTTCAGAAGGGAAATAAAGTCACCATAAAGTCCAAAGTTTTGGGCTGTGTCTTCTCCTCTAGGACTGGAAGAGTTCTACAGGAGTTTTAGGTTAAGATCTCTTCTGATGCCAGAGATCTAATTGTAACATTCCTCTCTGTGTTACTGAATTTGTTTTGTTTCTCCAGAAAAACAAAACCAATAGGATATATGTGCACATGTGTAATGAATGAAGAAGTTTATTATAAGAAATTGGCTCACATGATATGGAGAAATCCAAAGATTATCAGATGGCAACCCAGGAGAGCTGATAATGGAAATTCTGGTCTGGCTTTCAGTGGACTGGATGATGCCCACACACATTGGGAAGGGTAATCTTTTCTCTGTCTGCAGATTGAAATATTAATCTCAATCAAAAACACTTTAACAGATAACCCCAAAATAATATTTAGTCAAATATCTGGGCACCCTGTGGCCCAGTCAAGTTGATGCGTAAAATTAACAATCACAGCCTCCTCCCGGAAAGAAACATCTAGGCTTCTCTTGAATACCTCCAGTAGAGGACACTCACCACCTTTAAATGAGCTCATTAATTTAGAATGCACTTGTCTTGGGCTAAAATTTGTCTCCTGTGGCTCTCTCCCTTGATCTTAGTTCTATTCATGGAACACAGAGAACTCTTGCTGCTCTATAATCAATTCTCCCCCAGCAACCAAAGTCATCTTTAGAGATGTAAATTGTATCATATTTCTCTTCTGCTTAAACAAATTAGAAAAAAATCCAGACTGTTTATGATGATCTTCCAGGCGGTATAAGATCTAGACCTTGCCTGAGTCCACCATCACTGAGTCTCAGCTGCACTGTCCTTTTGTTTCTTTCCATGAGTGTGCCAAGCTCATTCTTGCCTTAAGCCTTTGCACTTGCTGTTCTATCTGCCAGACGTGGCTTTCCCCCAGAGCAAAACTCAGCTCTTTCCCTTCATGTGGGTCTCAGCTCAAATGCTATCTTGTTGAAGGCTTCTCTGACCACTCAACTAAACTACCTGCTTCCTCTGACTCCTGTTCCCAGCCACTTGCTTTCTTCATGGCACTTGTCACTATCTAATATTTTATTATTAGATAATAAATTTATAAATTGCACAGAGCCTGAGCTCGATGCTATATTTCATTGTGTTGTATTTGCTTGTTTGCTGTGTGTCTCCCATACCTAGTGAATGTAGAATGTAGGTGCTGTGAGGGCAGGGATTTTATGTTTCACTTTGTTTGTTACTCTAACTCCAACATGGAGAACACATCACAGACATTTGATAGAGAGTTGGTGAAAAAATGAATAGGTGAAATGTATTGTTTTTGTGTTAGCCCTTAAGGTTTGTAGATGGCCGTCAGGTCTTCCTGGGACTCTTCTAAGCAAAATATCTCCAGGCTTCAACTACTCTAGTCAGACATAATTTGGGGTGTCCTTCACTTCTAGGGGGCCTTCATTTAGAAGTGTTTCAGTTTATTTTCAAATGGGGTGCTCTGAGCTGACAAAATGCTTTAGATGTGGTCTGAACCATAGCAGAGAATAAACATATGTCACTGTCAATTCCTTATCATCTGGCCTCATATGGAAGAGAGAGAATGCATGATGGCCTCTGATGTTTTGACATGTTTTGTGGCTTTACACTTGGTACCGTCTAAAAATTTAGCAGCCAGGAACATTTTCAAAATGATGTGTGCATACATACCATGCACATACATGTGGCACACAAACATACTCCCCTACCTCTCTGCACTGGTTGTACACTACATGTGGGCACTGGTCGGGTCAGGTGATATTGAGCGAGCTGTATCAGCCCAAGAGATGAGTACCTTTTCTACATGATCCACAGAGTGTGAGGGCCATGTTCTATCTGGTCTACTCAGAAATTTTTACAATTTTTCTATTTTCACCTTTTTACAATTCATCTATTCAGAGGGGGTACTTTTCTCAATTCTCACAATGGAGTTACTGATATTAGCAGCAGCCCTGCAAATGACTTGTAGGAGAATGAGCACTAGAATTGGAAGCAAAACATATATTCACATCCTATGCATCCATTCAACTAATATTTGTGAAATACCTGCAATATGTTGAGGACTATTCTTACATCTTGGGACATAACCAGAGAAGGTCCCTGTTCTCATGAGTCTCACATGTATGTGGGGAAATATGACAAAGGAGTGATCAGATGATATGCTAGACAGGGAGTTAAAGTGATCTGGTAACTAGTGGCCAATGGCTACTTTGGGGTGTGTGACAAGGGAAGGGATCTGGGATGAGTGACAAGTAACCAAGTTCTGAATGATAGGAAGGAGTCATCTATGAGTTCAGGCACAAGTTCCAAGATGAGAATAAGCTTGACCATGAGGAAATAAGAAAAAGAAGGCCCTAACTTCTGAATTAGAGTGAGTGAGAGGAGGAGGAACAGGAGATGAGGTTAGAGAGGTACCACAGGCAGATCCTTTGTAAATTGTCCTGGGCTGGACTTGATTCTCAGTGTAGCGGGCCGCCATTTGCAGGCACCGAGGAGAGAGGCGTGATGAGCTTGGACCAGAAGCAATGGGAAGAAGAAAAGTGTATCCAGGGAAGAGTTTCTGTGGAGCAGCAGGGCCAGTGCCAGTTGGGGTAACCTGATAAGTCACTTACTCTCTTGACCTCTGTCTCCTCATGGGGGATGGGTTTTTGCAATCTTTAATTGAGTATTTCACACATGTCTTTTATCATCCTCAAAATAGCTCTGGTATCCCAATTTCATCCATTCTACAGAATTTTTAGAAACACTCAAATAAATGAGGAAACAAGGTAAATTAGTAATACTTAGTACTTACTATATGCCACAGATAGTTTTAAGTGCTTCACACACTGTGTCAGATAGATAATGTCATAATCAGTATCCCCATTTCACAGATGAGAAAAGTCAGACCTAGAGAAGTTAAACAATTTGGGCAAGATTACACAATTAATAAAGGTCAGAGCTAGGATTGAAACCCGGCCAATGCCAGTGAGGTGCCAGGGTCTGTGTTCTTGACCGCTATGCTGTGTATCGTGTATATAATCTCTCAAGGGCTGGCTATAGCACTTGGGTCCTGATAGGTATTTATTTTCTCTCTCTCTCTCTCTTTTTACATTATGACAGGGCATAAGAACATAACTTTGTCATCAGAATAAATTACCAGCTTGAACAAAGATGATTATGTCTCCTTTGCCAGAGGCAGTGAGCTCAAAAACCTGCCCAGCCGTTCTGGGCTGTGTAGTCATAGATGAAGTGTGTATTCCTCACACCCTATAATTAGGTGTGTTCTAGCATGTGCAGCAGCAATAACAGAATTAGTTTATCCCCAAACTATGCGATACAATTAGCGTTTTCTATGTGATGTTGAATAGATTTGCTCCAAAGTCACAGCAGAGAACTGCAGGTAAAAGCTAAATTTCAACTTCCTCTTTGAGAGAAGTCGAACCTGGTAATTACTATTTTAAATTCCTTGCTGAAGAAGAGTCAACAAATCGCCTTTGTTGTTAACCGTAACCAGCGCAGGGTCATCCGACAGTCTGCTTAGAATAGTAAAATCGGCACTGGCTTCAGAGTCAGGGGATGTGAATTAGAGAGGATGCTTTGCTACTTCCTAGCCATAAAAATCTTGAAAAGGCCAGAGGAACAGTGGCTGCACTAGAGGACATTGTGGTGTCCACATGTAGTGTCTGGGGACATGTGGCACCCAGCTTGATCCATAAAGCACAAAGCTGACCAGCAGAAAAGAAAGATGGGACAATCTCAGGTCTGGATGATGTTTTTGAGGAACTGAATTAACAAATTGTGAAGGTACCTTATTGCAGACATTTTGATGGCAGAGAAAATAAGCCCCGTTAGTGTTTAAGCCATTTTGAATGGGTGTTTCTGTTAATTGGAGTTGAAAGTGTGTTAACTGATGTAACGGGCAATCATGAGGCACAATTGATACAGTATATGTAAAACATTTTATGTATTGTCCAATATAAAGTAATATTAATAGGAAGTGAAAAGTCCAGCAAGTTAGAATTTCTGTGCTTTTGCTGTGACATTTTCTCTACCTGGTAGAGAATGGGAAAATTTTAGACTGTGGGGAAGAAGGCAGGATAACAGAGTACAGAAAAGCCAAAGATTTTAACAATCATGCAGGAATGGGGAATACGTGGTTGGGGGCTGTTTTTGACCCTCTCTGAGCCCAGGACAGACATTGACAATCAAGCACAAAACCCTCTCCATGGCCTGGAAGTTTGCAAAGCAGAGACTGGGGCAATTGTAGCCTTCTTCTCATTTTGTTTTCCATCTCTTAAGAATCATTGTCCTTCTTTGCCTTAAGTCCAGGGCTTCATATATTTTGTCTATTAAAAAAGTTATTATATTATAGAATTGCATGTTTTATAATTGTATAATACATTCTATAATGTTATAGAAAAGATATATATGTTACATAAGATACACATATTTATATGAATATATATTATATACATAAATATAAGTCATGAGCCGCATAATGACATTTCTGTTAGTGTCGGACTGCATATATGATGGTCCCATAGGATTGTAGCACTGTGTTAGCTATGGTATTTGGAACAGTAACATGCTCTACAGGTTTGTTGCCTATGAGCAGTCATCTATACCATATAGCCTAGATATATAGAAAGCTCTACTATCTAGGTTTGTATAAGTACACTCTATAATGTTCACACAATGATAAAATCACCTAATGACACATTTCTCAAAATGTATTCCCATTGCTAAACAATGCATGTCTGTATTTATTTATTCATTTTTGAGTCAGGGTCTCACTCTGTCACCCAAGCTGGAGTGCAGAGGTGTGATCACAGCTCACTGCAGCTACAACGTCCTGGACTAAAGATCCTCCTGCCTCAGCTTCCTGAGTAGCTGGGACCACAGGCATATGCAAGCATATCCTGCTAGTTTTAAAACTTTTTGTAGAGATGGGGTCTCATGTTGACCAGGCTGGTCTTGAATTCCTGGCCTCAAGCAATCCTCCTGTCTTAGCCTCTCAAAGTGCTGGGATTACAGGTGTGCACCCTCACGCTGGGCCTGCATGTCTGTATTTAATTCTATAATGTACTATAGAATTGTTATGATAAGAATTGATGTCCTGAGGGTTTACACTTTCAAACAGATTTCTCACTGTGGAAGGAAGGGCTTGGTGTTCCATTAAGGGAATTTCACACAAGTAGGGTTTGGCAGGTAGGATGTAGGACCGTCTCCTTTCTGTTTCCTGAAATCAAATCTCATAGGTGACAAGTAATGGTGAACACAGCTGAGCCCATTGGAGAATTCTGTGAGCTCTTAGCACAAATTCAGGCTATTAATGTTGCCTCAGAGTCTGCCTTGAAACAGTATTGCCAAAACTGGGGTAGCTGAAAGTGGACTCATGACATCTTCTGTCCTAATTTTACCCCCTAGCTCAACCCTTACAACTTGTTTCTGAATAATGCAGTGTGGTTTAGAAATGAATGGCATTGGGGCTTTCATTCGTGAAAGAAACTTCCTTTGTGACTAGGACACAAAGCAGGAGATGGCTACAGAGTGAATGATTGACTCTATCTGCTCCCAGTCAGGCAAACTTCTTTTAGACTCATCTTCCATCTAAAAATTGAGGAGAGAGCCCTTTGCCCACTCAACCTGCCTAATGTGCTGGCACACAAAAACTTAGCCACAGTAACTAAGTTTTTAAATCTTTAAAATCTCTGAGGCACTACATTGAGGGCAAATCATCTTCAAGTTTAAAATGACCAAGATTAAGTAATTCCACGTAGTAGATTCATTCTGCTAAATGGTCACTGGCACCGCGGTCAATCGCAAAAGGGCTAAATTCTGTATTCCTTCCTTTTGTGTATTCACACTCCATGCCACATGACTTTGTAGCTCCTCTATCTAAAAGGCGGAGTCTTACCCCTTTGCCCTTGAATTTGGGCTGGCCAGGTGACATGGTTTGGCTGATAAAATGTGACAGAAGTGATGGCGTGCCAATTCTGAGCCCAGGCCTCAAGAGGCCACGCATGCCTCCACTATATTTTTAGAATTCTTCCAGATTTCATGTAAGCAGGCTTGGGCTAGCCTGCTGGAGGGTGACAAGCCTTCCTCAGTTGGCCAGCCTCTGCCTGAGCCAGGAGCTGTCTGCATCTGCAAATATGAGTAAGCTTGATCAAGACCAGATGAACTGCCTGACTGAACCCATGTTAAATATTATTGGCTTGGGTGGGTACAGTGGTTCACACCTGTAATCCCAGAATTTTGGGAGCCCAAGGAAGGCAGATGGCTTGAGCACAGGAGTTTGAGACCAGCCTGGGAGACATGGTAAAATCTCGTCTCTACTAAAAATTAGCTGGGCATGGTGGCACACACCTGTAGTCCTAGCTACTAAGGAGGCTGAAGTGGGAGGATCACTTGAACCCAGGAGGGTAAGGCTGCAGTGAGCCCTGATCATGCCATCGTACTCCAGCAGGGGAGACAGAGTGAGACCCTATCTCAAAAAAAAAAAAAAAAAATACTGACTCATAGAATTATAAACCAAATAAATTGTTTAAACTCACTAAGTTTTGGGTTGGTTTGTCACATAGCAATGGAGACACATAAACATTTTTCAGAAAGCTCACTGCTTTTGTTAAGAGCCCAAGACTAGCTTTAAATATGTGCTTTTGCCAGCTATGCATACAAGTTAGGATTAAACAAGAAGTCAGAAACTTGTGTTCTGCCAGGCTTTATAAGTTCTAGGATAGCCCAGAAATTTCTAGAAAGGTCATGAAAGACATCTATTTAGGAATTTGTCCTCTGGATCTGCCCCCACTCCCATATCAGTGTATTCAGTTATAATAATGAGGATGCCGTGAAACAGGCATTCTTGTACTAATGAAAATGTGAACAGGCACGATCATTTTTATTCATTAAGTAAATATTTATTAAAATGCGCCCTATGGTCAGGCAGTGTCACAGGGGATAGAGTTACAAAATGAAAAAATACAGCTTTGTCCTCAAGAGGCCCACAATTTAAAAAGAATAACAGAAAAAAACTTAATTATAAACCCAGATCATGCATAAAAATGAAATATTGGAAAGGAATTTGGCAGTATGTATCAAAGCCTTTAAATTATTTTTACTCTTTGGTAGAATTATTTCCCTTCTGAAAATGTATTCTAGAGGAATGATCCAAAATGAAGAAAGGTTCTTATTCACAAAATGTTCTTTTCTATATAAAAATATGGAAGAAATGTATTAATTCCCAACAGCCAACTAGTTATGATTTATATATTAACCAGAGCATTACATAGCCATGAAAATTGTTTATGAAGAGTCTGTTAAAAGTGTTTATGACATACACTAAGTAAAATGCAAAATAAAACAAAATCTTTGCCTGGCATTAAAACCATGTAACAAAATACTTCCAAATGTTCCTAGTGGTTTGGATAGATAGCGGGAAAGAAGAAAGGAAACATTTTTGGTAATGTATTATTTATTAAATACATATGTGTTATGCCTCTTGCATGCATTTAAAAACTCAATTGCCACAATGACTTTTGAAGGTAGTTACAATTATTACCTTTTTACAAATAAGGAAAATGAGGCTCAGAGAAGTTAAACAACTTTTTCATACGTGGTGAACTGGTAGGAGGTGGAAGTTGGAGCTGAGCTGAGGAGTATTTGACTCCAAAGACCATTCTCTTTCTGTTAGAGCTGTCAGACACCTACTGAAAAGATTTTGATGATTTTAATTTAAAAATTTTCCCTTATTGGGATTTCCTAATTTTTCCATAAGTTTCATACCATTAAAATGTTAATGTAACTTAAAAAACAAACACAGTATTCACCTGGTGTGCCTGTTGCTCAGACTCGCAAACGTAGTGTACAATTGCCTACAAGGGACACTGAGGCTCTTTGGAAGGATGTCTCTGCTCTCCTGAAATACCTCTTCTTCTGGCTGGAGGATGCCTAAAAATCTTTTCACAAGGGATAAATCTCCATTTCATAACTAGAAAGAGAATCTTAACATTCCTCAAGCCCAGTTCTGTTCTTGATGTTCCAAATCCTTGCCACAGCACTCCCATATGCATATCCACACTCCCCTTTCCAAAGGGAGTTCTCTCTATTGCATGAGGCAGCACTAGTCCTTGGTTTGGTGAACTCTTCCTTGGATTGAGCAGAAACTTGTCTCCTCCTAATTCTTTCCTTCCATGGATGATTCTTCTTCTTCTTCCTCTTTTTCTTCTTCTTCTTCCTCCTCTTCCTCTTCTTCCTCCTCCTCTTCCTCTTCTTCCTCCTCCTCTTCTTCTTGATAACTCTTGTCAGTAGGTTGAGATGAACAGTATGTCTCCTGTTGCCTACTCAAACCTATTCTTTCTGCCTTAAAAACAGATCTCAATTTTTATTTGGGAGTTTGATGCTCCTAATTAAAGAACACGTCTCCCAATCTCCCTAGCTAGCTGGGGCAATTTAAATTCTGTCCAAAAAGTTGTAAACAAAAGCTGTTGGGCAAGAGTTCCAAGAAAATTCCTTAAAAGGGGATGATAGCTCACCCTTTCCCCTTCCCCTTGCCCCTCCTGGTTTCTTTCCATTTTCTGACTATAATGGAGAAGTGATAGCTGGAACTACAGCAGCCATATAAGGCAACCTGGAGGATAGAAGCCAATGCCAAGGTTGGCAGAGCAGAAAGATAGAAGGAACTTGAGCTTGTAATGTCTGGAGCAGCTATGCACACCTTCAGGCTTTTCCCATTAAAATTTTAAACACTGATTTTTTAAAAAGTAGTATTATTTGTAGTCATTATAAGCAGGCAAATGAAATTCTTAGTTGATGCTCAATCTTCTCTGCCTCAGCACACACATCCCTAGTTCTCTCAGGAGTCTTCCTGTGCTAAGAGTTCAAATTCTCTTATCCCTTGGACATTCTCCTGGAACTGTTCCAGTCTTCCCTGGGGTCTCTCCAGAATGATGCTCTATACTAAACACAGTAAGGCTTAAAGTGCAAGTAGCTCAGGATGTAGAACTCACGTGGTGCATCCAAGACTAGGCTGCCTGTGTTTTGTCTGTGTTCCTTGGCCTTGTTTCCTTCCCTTTACATTGGTACTTACATGCACAGGAACAAGAGTTGACCTGCACTGAGAGCCAGGCACTGAAGCAAGCATTTGACATACATTATCTAATTTAACTCAGATTTAACATTTCTCCTGGTATGCCTGATATCCCCATTAGTCTGTGAGCCCTTGGGAAACAGGAACCATATCTTGTTCTTTGCTATTTTGCTGTGCTTGGTATATGTTGAAGAGAACTGAATTAATATCAAGGTGAACTTGGAATCAGGCAGCCTGCTTTTAAATACAGCTATACCACTCACTGACTTAACCCCTTAAGACACCTAATCTCTCTGAGCCTAACGTGAAGAGGGAATAATGAAAGCAGACCTGCAGAGCTGTTATGCTGATCAGAGGAACCCATGTGTGAAAGGGCGAACATATGTCTGATGGAGAGGAGGCTTTTGGTATGAGGAGGAAGTAAAATCCCAGGAGTGTTTGTCCCATAAAGTGGAAGACCCCAGAGAGAAGAGTATCACAGAGAAGTTGGGAAAATCAGGAGGAGGCAGGAGGCCTGGCAGCAGGTCTCAATCTATGTCACCTTTCTCCTTTCAGCTGGCCCCGCCTCCAGGTATCTGTCCTGCAAGGCCAAGGGGTCCCGGGGAGGCCAGGAAGAGAGACAATGCTTGTTGCCTACAACCGTCAGGAGCTCTGATCTGGATGAGAAATGCCTTCACATGCATGAGTCCATGTTCACAGAGATGATAAAGTTAACATTTAAGAGCAGACTTTAGCAGAGGAAATAAGGAGCAAATGAAAGGCTTATTTCTATCCTGGAATTCAGCAAGTCCTCCCCGACAGTCCCTGCCAAGGTCTTCCTGTCCATACTGTAGGCTCCTCAAGTAGGCGATGGACTGTGTTTCAGTCTCTCAGACGTATTTTGGGAGCCAGCACCCTGACTGGAACATAGCTGGTGCTCAATAAATACTTTTTAGAACACATGGCTCTATGACCCCAATCAGTCCATGGGAATGGATGGTATAAATTCAACTTAACAACTTAATTGAATGTGGAGACTTAATATGAGTAAACCACTGTTCTTCAGATATCAAGGTAAAGGGGTAAGGGGCAGGGGAAGAACTCATAGTCATTGAAATTTTACTGGATGGCAGGCAGTTTGCCACGTGTTTTATTATTGATTATTTATATACCAATACCATTATCTAATTTTTACAGATGAGGAAACTGATGCTTTGAAGGAGTAAGCAATTTGACCAAGCTCAAATAGAGTCATCTAATTCCAATGTCCATAGCCATGTAATGGATGGTTCCTTCAACTATCCTGAACTAGCAAACTAGCTCCCTTCTGCCATTGCTTCCCAGACCCAGTTCTGTTTGTCTCCCTATCAAATATTAGAGGTCCTAGCATAACTCGCACCTGAGGCTGACCAAATATTAACAAAGACATCAACTCCCAAAATGTATTGATTTATTTCAGTTTTGTAAATATCTGTATAATAACGATAATGAGCGTTAATTGATTTTCCACTATACAGCAAGAAGTTCACACACTAGCTAGCATCTTGGATTCTTTAGAAAACCTTGTTATGAGAGTACTAGTCTCCCTGTTTAACAGATAAGAAAATTGAAGCTCAGTGAGGTTAAGTCTTGACAAGATCACACAGCCTCAACCGTGTACAGACTCCCACACCTATGCTTTTCCTACCTTACCACTCTGCCTGTGTTAAACCCTGCTGGTCTAAAAAGGTAGGCAAGGTAGTCCTTGTCTCTATGGATCTTACTCTCATGTTGGGACACAAGCTGAGCCCCTGCTTCTGTGTACTGCCTCTTCTGCCTCATTCTCTTGCAGTAACTCGGGGATGACTGGGGATCTTCTCACTTCTACTCCCCAAACTTCCCATTTTCCAGGCCCCCTCCACTTAAATTCCAGCCCTGACATTTTTTCATCATATGGTCATGGGATAAGCCACTTCATATTTTGTTGGGATCATTTTCTTCATCTGTAATTAGGGGCATTGATATCTACCTGACAGGTTTGAGGTGTGTCAGGCTGTATTTTTCAAAGATGACAGCATGTACATATACCATGCCACGTGCTTGTCCTATGATGTGAATTTGACACTCCTCCATTGAAAGATTAGGTTTCCTTCCCTTGAACTTTACTGGACATATGGAGTTCTTGACCAACAGACTATGACAGAGCTGACTCTGTGTGGCTTTTGAGGCTAGGTCATAAAAGGCAATACAACTTCTGCTTGGGACTCTGTCTTGGGACATGCACCTTGCACCTCAGCAGCCCTGATACCACCTGTAGGAAGTCCTGAGGCCACAAGTAAGAGAGAGCATGAGGAGAGACCATGTAGAAAGATGAAGGGATGTGGGAGGAGTGCCAGCTGTTCCATTCCTAGCTGTTTAGTCCAGGACACAAGTGGGAAAAAAGCTTTCAGAAGGTTCCAGCCCCAGCCTTCAAGCTGTTCCAGCTGATACCAAATGGAACAGAGATGAGTGGTGGAACCCTGCTGAATACTACATATTCTGCAGCAAATTACTGTTATTGTGTGAAGCCACTAAGTTTTGGGGTAGTACCTAGCACAGAGGGAGCATTAAATGACACAAAGCAATTGAGTGCCAGCACTGTGCTTAGGAAGTCAGTGCTAAGGTCAGCTCAGTAATCAGGATTAGAACAGCCTCGGGATCATGAAACTCAGGCTTCTGGTTTTTGGAAATCAGTATCAGAGTTCTTCAAGTTACTCAACTCCTCCGAGGTAGGTTTTAACAAACCTCAAGAGCTACAAGCCCACAGGAAGGTAAAACCCAGTTCAAAACACACTATAAACTGACTCATTTTCATGAGACTATTAAAAAAAAGCTGAGCATATGCTTAATGTTTCAGGGCTTCCAAAAACAATAGGAAAGTCTTTCAAATGAATCCATGTGTGTGTGTAAGAACTGTCTAGAATCCAAATCCTTCCCTAACTTAGTTAACCAAAGCAAAATTGTTTTGTTCCATTGAACCCTGAGGCAAAGAAAATTGCTAGGCTAGAGAAATGGCTTCTGGTCACATGCTTTGAAAAGTAATACCAGGAAGAGACTATTGAGTAAATTAGGGCAGTATTTTCCCCTCAGTGACTTGCCTGTCTTTGCATTTAGGGGGCCTTGATTATACAGAATGTACAGTTGACTTTAGATTGGAGGAATCCTCAGTGGCATGCAGGGATGAGTATACACTGGAAGGCAAGCAACGCAGCAGCTGGATGAGCTCAGGGCATGAAGGAATCGTTAGAGCTGGAAGAATATTTAGGGATTCTGTAGTTAAAGCCCTTTGTTTTCTATAGGGGAGACGTTGGAAGCCAAGAGAACAAATGGGATTTACAGAGCTGGTCACAGAGCAAAGAGGGGAACTGAGGAAGTCTGACTTTTCTGAGACACCTGGCAGCCTACCAGTTGCCATTACTCTTTTCAATTGCCTTCAAAGTATTTAAATCTCACAAGAAAGCTGTGAGCAGATCTTAAATGTTCTCACCATAAGATGAAACCAAAAACAAACAAAAGCGACAAACAAAAAACAGTATCTGGGCGGGCACTGGCTCTCGCCTGTGATCCCAGCACTTTGGGAGGCCGAGGCGGGTGGATCACGAGGTCAAGAGATCGAGACCATCCTGGTCAATGTGGTGAAACCCCGTCTCTACTAAAAAAAAAAAAATGCAGAAAATCAGCTGGGCATGGTGGTGCGTGCCTGTAATCCCAGCTACTCAGTAGGCTGGGGCAAGAGAATTGCCTGAACCCAGGAGGTGGAGGTTGCGGTGAGCCGAGATCGCGCCATTGCACTCCAGCCTGGGTAACAAGCGCAAAACTCCGTCTCAAAAAAGAAAAAAAAAAAAAAAAAAAAAGAGCAGGCTGGCCAACATAGTGAAACCCCGTCTCTACTAAAAATTAGCTGGGTGTGGTGGCAGGAGCCTGTAATCTCAGCTGCTTGGGAGGCTGAGGCAGGAGAATTGCTTGAACCTTGGAGGCAGAAGTTGCAGTGAGCTGAGATCGCACCACTGCACTCCAGCCCTGGTGACAGTGTGAGACTCTCAAAAAAACAAAACAAAATCAAAAATTAAACAACAACAACAATGAAAAACAGTGACTAAGGGAGGTGATACATGTGTTAACTAACTTGATTGTGATAATCACTTCACAGTATATATGTATATCAAATCATCATGGTGTGTACCTTAAACTTACACAATTTTATTTGTCCATTATCCTTTAACAAAACAGGGGAAGAAAATGGAGGACTAAGTTAAAGAGACAACAACAGTCAATGAGACACAGAAATTTGCACGTTTCCTGACATTCAAAGTCATTCTGAATATCCATTTCACCTACTTAACATTTTTTGTGGTGATACATTTGAAATTTACTCTCTTAGGTTTGATCATTCTACATTGCACGGCTATATCAAAACATCACAGTGCATGCCACAAACGTAATAGAATTATGATTTTTCAATTAAAAATAATATTTATAACAAAAAAGTCATCCTGCAGCCTGGAGGGTTTGATTTGTAAAGCCTGGGTTTCAAATACAGGAGGAGGATAGGGCGGAGTATGGAGTGTGTGTGTGCGTGTGTGTGTGTGTGTGTATGGGTAGAAGGTAGACTGGATGGTCAGATGTGGATGTGATCCGTGTTAAAGCTGAAAACTGAAAGATGAGCTGTCGTTTGCCAAGCAGGGGAGTAGAATGGACGGTCTTTTGGGCACTGGTAGCCACTTGTGACTTGCTGGATTGGAGAGTGTGGTAGAGGTCTCACTGAGAAAACAAGCAAGGGGCAGTTCTACAAGACCTCGGAAGCCCTGGTGAGGAGGAGTTTGGACTTTCTTCAGAGGGCACAGGGAGTTACTGAGGGGTTTAAAACAGAGGAATGACTTACATTTATTTTTTTCAGAAAAATTATGGTAATGAGTTAGAAAAGTTTTATCTCCATGGATTATTATAGAACTGACTTCTTGGAAGGAACTGAGTTTTCTATCACTCAGTGTATTCTAGAAGAATCTAGATGACCTCTTGATTGGGATGATGTATTAGTTCTTTTTCATACTGCCGATAAAGACACACCTGAGACTGGGTAATTTATAAAGAAAAAGAGGTTCAATGGACTCAGAGTTCCACGTGGCTGGGGAGGCCTCACAAACATGGCGTGGCCAGCAAGAGAGAAATGAGAGCCAAGCAAAAGGGGTTTCCCCTTGTTAGATCATCAGATCTTGTGAGGCTTATTCATACCGTGAGAACAGTATGGGAATAACTGGCCCCATGTTTCAGTGATATCCCACTGGGTTCCTCCCACAGCAAGTGGGAATTATGGGAGCTACAATGCAAGATGAAATTTGGGTGGGGACACAGCCAAACCATATCAGATGACATAGGGAGATCGTGTCTTTTAACTCTGAAATCATGTATTTCTTTCAGTTCCTTCTATTCTCACCTCATTCAAATCTTTGGCTTTCATCCACTTTTGCAACAAAGATTGTTTTTTTTTTAATCCCCTGTGACATGCCAGGCTCTGTGTTAGGTGCCAGCAAGTATGTAGTCAATGCTTACCTAACACAGTTTTTATATGTAGGATGTGATTTGGTGCCATAAAAAGAAACTGGGATAAGTGTTGATGCATCATGATTTGGATACAGGCCTTTTCACTTACACCTATCCCCAAGAAAGACTAAGGGCATCTTACCTGATCGTGTCCTGAACTCTCTTCCTTAGTTGCCATAGTGATACCGTGACATTCTTTGATTCTCCTTCCTGTCCCTGGCTGATCTTTGCTGGCTCAGGTTCCATTTTGGTCACATTCTTCTATCCAAGATAAATATTGATTGATGTGTTCTTATTTTTTCTCTTTGCCGTTGTTTAAATCTCAATTTCCAAAGTTTAGGGTTGTTCCGTTCCAATCTTTAGACTTTAGAACCCATGTTCCTTGAGCTCTGGTTAGCTGATCTGCCAACCAATGAGGACAAATTCCAGACACTCCTTAGGTTCAACCCTTCTTTAAAAATTTCTGCCATGTACTAATTTGTTCTGTGACCTTGCAGCTAACTTAATGACTGTGTGTGTGTGTGTGTGTCTGTGTGCAGGGTGTATGCAGGGTGGGAGAAAGATGCATCTTTGTCTCTTGCTCCCTGCAATATAATGGTACAATTCCTCAACAACACAATATTTCCTTGATTCTAAGACATATTAATAAGACACATCATCATTTTATTAACATTTTTTAGAGGTAAAAATGCATACAATGCACTGTTGCATATACTGTCTAATACTAAATCTCATCTAGATTCCAGAGCTTTAAAATGACCTAGCTGGGCCAGGCGTGATGGCTCATGCCTGTCATCCCAGCACTTTGGGAGGCCGAGGTGGGTGGATCATTTGAGGTCACGAGTTTGAAACCAGCCTGAACAACATGGTGAAAACCTGTTTCTACTAAAAATACAAAAAAATAAGCCAGGTGTGGTGGCACATGTCTGTAATTCCAGCTACTCGGGAGGCTGAGGCATGAGAATCACTTGAACCCAGGAGGCAGCAGTTGCAGTGAGCTGAGATTGAGCCACTGCACTCTAGCTCTTGGGTTACAGAGTGAGACCTTGTCTCCAAAAAAAAAAACGGCCTACCTGAGGAAAATTTCTAGTATGATCAGGTGACATTTTTTGAATAGGTACTGTTTGCCCACCTAGATTAGCTAGCTAGCCCCAAAACGTGTCACAGTTCCTGGAACCTGTGAGTTTTACCTTTTATGGGAGCAAAAAGGATCTTGGCAGATGTGATTCAGTTAAGGATGTTGAGACGAGGAGATTATCTTTGATAATTTGGGTGAATGCTAAGTGGGGTCACATATATTATTACGAAAGGGAGGCAGAGGGAGATTTTACACACAGAGGAGAAGGCACTATGATCATAAAGGCAGAGAGCAGGGTTTGAAGACGTTGGCCTTGAAAATTGAAGGACTGGCCGGGCGCGGTGGCTCAAACCTGTAATCCCAGCACTTTGGGAGGCTGAGGCGGGTGGATCACGAAGTCAAGAGATAGAGACCATCCTGGTGAAACCCCGTCTCTACTAAAAATACAAAAAATTAGCTGGGCACGGGTATAATCCCAGTTACTCAGGAGGCTGAGATCAGAGAATTGCCTGAACTCAGGAGGTGGAGGTTGTGGTGAACCGAGATCACGCCATTGCACTCCAGCCTGGGTAACAAGAGTGAAACTCCGTCTCAAAAAAAAAAAAAAAAAAAAAAAAAAGAAAGAAAATTGAAGGACTGTGGCCCCAAGCCAAGGAGTGCCAGCAGCCACCAGAAGCCAAAGAGGCCAGGGAGGAAGCCTCCCCAAGAGCCTCTGGAGGGAGCACAGCCCTGCAGACACCTCCATTTTGGCCCAGTGATACTGCTTTCAGATTTCTAGAACTGTAAGAAAATACATTTCTGTTGTTTAAAACTAAGTTTGTTGTAATTGGCTATGGCAGCCACAGGCAACTAATACAGCAGCCCCGTGCTAAGCATCTGACATACACACACTATCTTATTTAAACCTTAAAACAGTTCTTGTTAGCAGTAGCAGCATATATATACATGTGTGTGGGTGCATGGATGTATGCGTGTTGTGTGTTCTCATGTGCCTTTGCATCATTTCATTAGTATCTACTGAGTGTCTACTATACGTTCAGCATTGCTCCAGGTGCTCAGATATATAGATGGATGGAACAGACCATTTCTGCCCTTATTGAGTTACAAATAGACAAGATGACAGATGACATGCTCTGAGGTTGTATATTTAAGAGGCATGCAAAATAACAGAAGCAGAATAAAAGAAAAGTAGGTCATGGAGGGGTATAATTTTTGGCCAGGGAATGTCTCTTTGAGGAGGTGATGTTGCTCAGAGACCTGAAGAAAGTGAGGGAGTGCGGAGAGACCCGGGGAAGAATGTCCTGGCCAGAGGGAACAGCAAACGTGGAGGCTTTGAAGCAGGGACAGACTTGGAGCATTTGACAGAAGGAGCAATGCTGGTGTAGGGGAGCCTCACAGGTGATGAGTTTGGTGCAGAAAACCATCTATTCATGGTAGGAGTGACGCTATCTTGAGGAGAAACCACGTGATGACTGATGTTTGACTCCCATGTACCAAGGTGTTCTGCAGTACGCTCTTTAAACAATGCCAGTAGTATAGATAACCCTTCATAAAGATGCTTATCTAAGCTCCCCAGAGGTCATGAGTCATGGCAGGAAGGTCTGAAGATTTGACCAGACTTTTTACCCTAAAGTTTTGCCCTAAAGTCTTGCTGTATAAAGAATGTTTTCTGGGCCGGGCGCAGTGGCTCACGCCTGTAATACAAGTACTTTGGGAGGCCGAGGTGGGCAGATCACGAGGTCAAGAGATCGAGACCATCCTGGCCAATGTGGTGAAACCCCGTCTCTACTAAAAATACAAAAATTAGCTGGGCATTTGGCATGCACCTGTAGTCCCACCTACTTGGGAGGCTGAGGCAGAAGAATCACTTGAACCCGGGAGGTGGAGGTTGCAGTGAGCCGAGACTGTGCCACTGTGCTCCAGCCTGGCAACAGAGCAAGACTCCATCTCAACAACAACAAAAAAAGTGTTTTCTGGAGGGCAGATCCAAGTATTCACCATTTGGTGGCCCTCACCATCAGTTTTGTCTGTAAGTCCTTAGCAGACATTTCTTCCCAGAACTGGATTTGTCAGCCTCTTTCCTTGGCCTCTCAGCAACCTAGCTGGTAGGCTTGCAGAGGCCTGCCCACCACAGAACAGCAGGAGAGAGGCACAGAGTCAAGTCCCATGGGGCACAGTGTAGACCCTGGAGGGGGGTTGGAACTTGCTGTGGGAATAATGGGAAGCCCTAGGAAGGTTCTGTGCAGGCGATTTGTAAGCTGGAGAGCTCTTTCAGTGTGAGGACTGTGTCTTCTTATATTCACCCACAGCTGAGGTGAGCCCACAGTCCAAAAAGCAAGAAGCACCTTGAAATCTATGACAGCAGAAGGCAAGAAGAAAGGCAGGGAAGGGCACTGGAACCACGTCAAGCTGCTCTCTGGTCCCTATTCCAGCTTTTCCACTCCTGACCTCTTTTTTTTCCCCTCACTTTACTCCCATGACTAAGCAGAGAAGAAATGATCTCTTCTATTTTAAGACAGGAAACCAAAGCAAGGAGAGGTTGACTTGGTCAGGGTCCCTGCACTGATTACGGCAGGGCCCAGATGGGGACCTAGGCTTCCTGACCCCTGGCTCAAGGCTCTCTGAAACACCCAGAGTCCTCCTAAGAGAAGCTGCCTCCACCCTTCCTGACTCTGAATGCAGCAATCCACAGGGGTTGGAACATTCCAACCAGAGAAGCCACTGGAAACCACTTCTGAGCAAACAGAAATGAACACTCTCAGGGACCTGGCAGACTAAATAAAGCGTGTTACCACTGGGTATCACCCACAGCGGAACCATCTGCTTCACAGAGCAGGCGAGAAAGATGTTCGCGTGGCACCGTGCAGTGCTTGTTAGGAGTTTCTGCGGAAGCGGAAGCCCCCAGGGAGACCACCGCTCTGCACACACGTGTAGACTCCTAGATTCATACCACAGCAGAGATGAATCTAGGTCCAAGACCTCAGGTGTGACCAGAAATGTAACTTTTTTTTTTTTCTACAAGCGACTCTAGTTTTGATTTCAAGCTGCTGCTAGGTTTAAGTGGAGGAAAGATAATTTCAGTCCACTTGGGCGTTACTTTATCGGGATGCATCTGAGCTCTGGGAGTTTTGTGAAGGAGACCTGGAGCCTGGTGGTGTCGTGACTGCAGGCTGACATTCCCCGCAGAGCCTCAGCCATTTGTTCATTGCTCTGTCCTCTCTTGCATCTGACCCTGAGTCAGTCCTCCTTTGACCCTCTGGTAGGGAGAATATTCTGCCATTCCCTGGCCCACTATGGTATAAAGGAAACACCATTTCTAGCCTCCTTCTGCTGTTGTTCTCACAACACACCCTATGAGGCTGCCGTAGAGGCATATCTAGATCTACCCTACAGGCATTTCTTCTAGTCCTGTGCCAGTCTGAGCTTGGGCTTGAGGACAGACTTGTGGCTCCACAGATTCTGCCTTCTCTTGAGTTGTCTAAACCTGTTTGGGGAACTCCCTCCCTCCCTGCACTCCTGGCTGGGATGGGGACGGGATTCACATCTCTCTATTTCTCCTCTGTCCTTGCCCCTGCTCAGGCAAGTTTCTTGTGGTCTCAGAAAACCCAAAGCATAGTCCATTCTCACTACACTTTCTTCTAACTCTCTTGTTTAGAGGGTTTAGGCTTTAAGAATAGAAAGCCCAAAACTATCCTCTGTTCTGGCCGCATCCTCTGGGTCATTTCTTTCTTAAGCCAGGAAACACCGAATGCTCCACCGGCTGCTTCAATGCAGGGAAAGGAACACTGGGTACAAGGAAATATGAGGATCACAATGCAAAACAAAATAAAACTGTGTTACTCTTCCAAGATACTAACTGTTCCACTCTATTATATGCTAGCGTTGGAAACATCCGCTTTGAAGGCAGGCAACCTGGTTTGACTGCTAACTGCCTTGTTTATCACTCGGGACACACACATAAAGCTCCAGCTCTCATCTAGAAGATGGAAGGCATTATTCCCCTGCGATGAGTTATTTGGAGAATTATAGAAGGCAATGTCTGTTAAGCCACTGATACACTGTTAGGTCATTATCATCACACCATCTGACCAGGTTTCTAGTCTGTTGACAGTCTTTGATGTTAATAGTTTCTATTATCTATAATGTTCATGCCCTCTTGGTCATTTGGGCTTTGCTTAGTTTTCTGGCCCATATCCTATCACTTCCTCCCCTGTGTTCTGAGTTGGATGTTGTTATTTAGATGAGATCACTCATACCTTTGGGTGTTTGTTTGCTCCACCTGCGTCATCGTCTTTCTGCCTCTCTGGGCACTTCTCCCCTTCCTGTGTCCTGCCAGCATCCACTCACCAGGACAGGTCCATTCTCTCTGTGCTCAACTAAAATGTCATCTCTCTGGAGAAGCCGTCATGATCATCCCTGGATGCTTCCATAGTGTCCTGGACAATCTTATGCTAAGATTATTTTCTAATTATACCATCAGGTTTTTAATCCTGGTCCTGGCACATAGGAGACACTTGGTAGGGTATACCCTTATTGACTTACACAAATGATAGACTCTGCAGCATATCTGACTCCACCCGTGAAAGATATATTTTACACCAGGCTTTATTCAGGTTGGTTCCCAAACACATGGGATTAGATTTCCGATTCTCATTTTTTCCTTTTTATAGGTGTTGGTTTAAAATTAAGAATCTTTTATTTTAGTTTTTAAAACCATTACAGTTTCTTCTTGATTCCTACCATTGCTTTTTAAAATTCTTCCTTTTATTTGAATTTTTGTTTGTTTGTTTGTTTTTTTAGAGACAGCGTCTCTCTCTGTTGCCCAGGCTGGAGTGCAGTGGCATGATCTTGGCTCACTGCAACCTCCACCTCCCAGGTTCAAGTGATTATCCTGCCTCAGCCTCCCGAGTAGATGGGACTACAGGTGCACACAACCATGCCCGGCTAATTTTTTTATTGTTGTTGTATTTTTAGTAGAGACGGAGTTTCACCATGTTAGCCAGGATGGTCTTGATCTCCTGACCTCGTGATCAGCCCGTCTCAGCCTCCCAAAGTACTGGGATTACAGGCATGAGCCACCTCGCCCAGCCTTTTTTTTTTTTTTTTTTTTTGTATAGAGATGAGGTCTCACTATGTTGCCCAGGCTGATCTCCAACTCCTGAGCTTAAGTGATCTTCCTGCCTTGGCCTCCCAAAGTGTTGGCATTACAGGCACAAGCCACCATGCCTGGCCTGATTCCTACCATTGCTTTTCGCTTTCTCCACAAATCATTTCTTCCCTCCTCACTGAGAGCACGGCTCTGGAATTAGCAGGCTGCTCAGTCAGTTTATCATGTAACACCCAGCTACAAAGCAAATCAAATACTGCTGGCAGGTTCTACTTGATGAGAAAATATTTATTATGTTGGAGCTCTAGTTTGGAAGCCAGTTATCACTTACTAGCTGTGTTTTAATATTGTGTTGTTTTTCCATTATTGCTTTAGCTGCTGGAAAGAAATCCCAAGGGTCTCAGATACTGCCACCTGCTGGGGAAGTGAAATGATAGCCAGTTTTTGAGCAAAAGTAGATTATTGAAGGCCAAACATGTTTGCTGGGGAATTGCAGACACAGAGAGGGGATGCACCATACCATTTTTGTAATGCTTGTGCCATGCCAGTAATTTTGTGAGTCATGTATCAGCTCATCTAATCCCCACTGTGGCTCTACAAGGGAGACGTTACAGTCTTATTTCACAGAGCGAGCACTAGAGGCTCTGAGAAATTGACTTACAACGTGCTAAGGTTTGGGAGCTTCACACCTGGAAGCATCGGACCCCAAAGCCCATGCTCTTTCTACCACTCCTGATGATCTCCTATAGACATAGCCAACCATCTGAAAAATTTAGATTCACCTCAAATCTTTTACTGTTTGGAGACATAAGGGCAAAGAAATGATCAGTAAATTCAGATTTCAGGTAGGATGCTCTTTAGAAGAGAAATTAGGTTGGTTTTCTACAGGTTAGGTAGAAGCTACATAAAGAAAAACTTCAGTTCAACATAAATAATAAATTCTTTTTGGGGGAGGGGGATGGAGTCTTGCTCTGTTGCCCAGGCTGGAGTGCAGTGGTGTGATCTCGGCTCACCACAACGTCTGCCTCCCAGGTTCAAGCAATTTTCCTGCCTTGGCCTCCCGAGTAGCTGGGACTACAGGTGCACACTACCATTACCAGCTAATTTTTGTATTTTTAGTAGAGACAGGGTTTCACTATGTTGGCCAGGCTCATCTCTGACTCTTGACCTCGTGATCCACCTGGATCCCAATTACAGGCATGAGCCACTGTGCCTGGCAATCATAAATTCTAATACCTAAGATCATGCTTTTTTGGGATGCTTATTTGACTCACACAGCACTTATTCTTCAAACTACAACAACGGGAGTGTGCTGTGTCTCTCTCGCTACCGCAAGTCCAACTTGAGGGAAAAGCCATGACTGATCCTTCTCTGTATCCCGGGATCTAGGACAGAGGCTGGTGTATTAGGTCTAACATAGCATGTATGGTGAAAGAAGGAATGAGTCAGAGCAGTTACAGATGTGTAAAACTATCTGGGCTTCACTGGGAGAGGGGGATTCATTGAGAGTGGAGGACCACCTAGCAGAGATGCTGCTAAGTGTCCTCTATCTTCAGAGTGTCAGGGTGAAGGTCTCTGAAGCAGAACTTCTCTACTAGTGAGCTGTGATGAGTTTCAAGTGTGCTGAGACATTGATCTCTGAACTTCAGGGGCAACCAGGAAAACAGTGGGTGGCAGTGCTCCTGGACATAATGCCTTTGGCCATGAGCAGCTCCACCTGTCTGCTCCTGTGTTCTAGGCCCTTCTACATCTGAGGAGCTTACAGTTTCATATATTCATGCTTTCCAATCCTTCTCACATCACGGCATAGTCCAGACACACTGTTCTGAAGACTCTACTGCCAGCTTTCCAGATGAGGGAAGAGTCTGTAATGCAGGGACACTTATCTGAATCATTGAATTTGGAAGAGATTTTTGAATCTGCCCTAAAATGTCTAGGGACACAGTATGGACAGAAAAGTGCATGGAATTGCTTCATTCCATGCTAATCCATATGGCAGACTGTGCTGTGTGCCCAGAAATTCTTCCTTTACTCCTCTCTGTAGCCATGATCTTCCCCACCCTCCCTGGAGTTGAGAGAGGAGTAAATTTCCCTTTTGCATTGATGGATTTGGCCAGGTGACTGGCTTTGGTTAGTGGCATGTGAATGGATATGATGCAAGCAGAGGTCTGTGCAGTTTGGCTTGGCTTCTTGCATTTTCCAAGAGAAGAACAAGGCCCAGGTGGCAGCTTGCCCCAGAATGAGATGCATGAGACAGACCTGAACTTGACTACAGCCCAAAGCAGCTGCTTGAACCAATACAGCTGACTTGTAGATCTGCAAATGAGGAAAATTTCTTAGTGTTGTGGGCCCCTGAAATTTTGGCATTAAAAAAATGCAGTGTCGTACCAGGGATAACTAATATACTCCGGAAGATAGAATTAGAGTCAATGAATGGAAGCTATAGAGAGGCAAACTATATGAGTCATCTTTAACATATTCTCCAAATTCTTCTCATCTACATAATGAACGTTTATATTCTCTATAAAGGCACTTAGAGGAGCCCTTAATTTTATTGAACATTTTCATTGATTTGAAGTTCTGTCTGGATATAATGTAATTTATGTAGTGTTTTAGAAAACCAATAACGTAAGCTGTTTGTGTTACTATCATTAAGCAGAATAATAATTAATAAGAAATAGAATGAAGGAAGGGAACCTGAGCAGTGTCTACTGTGGGGAATTCCAACACATTTGGGCAGATCAGGCTGGCAGGGGTGGAGGCATTGCCAGTGTATTTGGATGAGGGGCTGAGAAGCCTCCTGGAGGAGAACTCAATCTAATGGAAGCAGAAACTGAATGGGAAGGAGAAACTGAGGAGAATCCCCATCTTGTAACAAAGCTCTAGGTAGTGGATTGGAGGGCCTGCTTCAAAATCAGTATGGCCCTGTGTCTAGGGGTCTATTTCTAGGGTGTGGTCTCTGCCTGCCATCATTGCCTTGTGTCTGAGGAGTCTTGAGGCAGTGGTAGGGGAAGAAATGCAGTATAAGTTAAAAAATGGAAAACTGGTGTTCACTAAAACTCATAGAGTAGGTGAGCTGCTGTGTGCAAAAGCATTATGTCTTCCTCATCCCTGTAAATGACCCTGGTAGGACAAGTGGTAGTTAGAGTCAGAATCCAGAGCTCAGTTACCTTGGCTTTGAATCCAAGCGTCGACATGTTTTAGCTGCTCTATCCTGGAAAATTCACTTAACTTTTTACAGCCTTGGTTTCCTCTCTTGTAAAATGTGGATCATTAGAGTTTCTAGTCATAGAATCTTAAGAGTCAGTACGTCACAAAGCCAGGAATAAGATGAACCAGCAAGTTGGGCTAGCTGTTTGCAGAAGCTCTGGCACCTCTAGGGATGCAGAGGTTTAAGTGTGGTGACTGGGGACATCTGCAGAGGAAGCTGATGACCAGAGGTGATGAACGAGGGTGATAGGGCAGCGTCCAGTGGTGGCAGAAGTCCTCAGGAAGCAGCTCGAGTCACTGTTATTAGAGAAAAGGGATAATGCCCTCGGCAGGGCAGCCTTGTTTTCTTGGGGTCTCTGTAGCAGCAGCTGTGGTGTTGGACAGTGGTAGACATGTGTCCTTACCCACAGCCATTGTCCCCTTCTTCCTTACTTAACAGGAGATAGTTTGGTTTGGACATTGACAGCAGGTTTAGAAGAGGAGGTCTCAGTACCCAGCCTAGAAAATGAGTCCCACTTAATCTAGCCAATTATGTTAATTCCATTCCCTTTTGAGAATAACTGGCTAAGGGATGACAGATGACTTGTCTTGGCCAAAGAAGTACAAGGAGGAGAATGTTTATGAAGGGAGGGGATTCTAGAAGGAGTTTGCTTATTCTCTAAAGAGACCAGTGGGGAGAACATGCACCTCAAGTGGTTTGTAGACAACCCTGGAGATTTAAGAGACAGGAGTCAGAGGGGAAGATGAAGGAAGGAGGCATGCCTCGTGGAAGTGGAGAGGGCTATTCATAGGTTCATATGAGTGTTGCTTTTTAAAAAAAATTACTGAAAGAGTGCCCCAATTAAAAAAATCTGTGGGTCCAGGTACAGTGGCTCATGCCTATAATCACAGCACTTTGGGAGGCTGAGGTGAGCGGATCACCTGAGGTCAGGAGCAAGACCAGCCTGGTCAACATGGTGAAACCCTGTCTCTACTAAAAATACAAAAATTAGCTGGACACAGTGGCACATGCCTGTAATCCCAGCTACTCAGGAGGCTGAGGCACGAGAATCATTTGCATCTGCAAGGCAGAGGTTGCAGTGAGCAGAGATCGTGCCACTGCACTCCAGCCTGGGCTAGACTTCGTTTCAAAAAAGAAAAAAAATTATGTGCAACATGTCTAGGGAAACAGTGTAAATAGTTGATTCTATGTTTAGGTAATCAGGATGTTAATGAAAGTTATACAATTTTGCATAAGAAAAATTGTCATATACAATTTTGGTAAAAGGTAGATTTTATTCTTTCTGTAACTTAAAAATTATTTTTCTCTGAGCACCATGACGGATGTAATCTGGTTGCCTTTCCAGCATCAATTCCCTGCTTCCCACTGTCCTATATATTTTCCAGTGAAGGAGTTTGGGTGTGATGGGAACAGGGCCATTTTGAATAGTAGTTACACGCGTGGGCTCCCTAGTCAGAACGCATGGGTTAGAATCTCGGCTCCACCACTTACCATTGTGTAAACATAAGCCCCTGAGTTGACTTTACTCAGCCAGACCTCTGTTATGAAACGGAGATCATGACAAACCTGGCTTATAAGATTGATGTCAGGTTCAAGTGACTCTGTAGAGTTATTGGAACATTATTTGGCATATGCCAAGTATTCAGCAAATTTAGCCATTTTTTCCTGCCTTTCCTCCTCTCCATCTCTTGGAGTGAGCCCTGATTGATATATACCATCTCAAAGAAACCATTCCCTGGCTCCTGTAATGGGTTCAAGAATGGGCACATGACTCAGTTTGGGGACTTTTCTTTGAACTATCAGGAATCAGCCTCTTCGCCTGCCCACAACCACAAAGCTCAGGAGCTACTGGAATACATCTTGGGACCCCAAGAGAAGAGCCTGCCTGCGAATAGAGGCTCTGCAAAGAAAGCAGAGCTGAAAAACAAAGACAGAAACTGTTTCAATCACATCATTTGAGCCCTGGATACAGCCATGCCTGAAACCCAAATCTGTTTAGCTACACGAGCCAATCAATTTCCTTTTTGCACCCACCAGTTAGGGCTGGATTTAATATTTCTTAGAGTAAAGAATATTAATTAATAAACACTATGCTCTGCAGATTAAAGAGACAAATGTGACATGGATTCTGATCTGACCTTGGAGAATTTAGTCTAACGATGTGGCTAGTGTTATGATTTACTGTCTGCTGCTGTTTAAACTTTGAACCAATTAATCTGTTTATACAGGTAGCCAGTTTGACTTTGAATTATGTAATGTCAAAACAGCATGATATGAGAAATTAATAAAGTCCTGATTTTCTTGTTTGGCAATCATTAATGCTATTGGTCAAATATTTTCCAGCACATGATAATATGAAGTTTCTGGCCGCCTCGTGGTGGGGGTGGGGCTGTCGGGTTAGCCCCAGCCAATGAGTTGTGAGTAGAAGTGGTATGACTCAGGGCCCAAGCATTAAACCGCAGATTTGAGACCCTTCTGAGCTGTTTTCCCTTTGCACAGTGATTGGCAAAGTTCCAGACGGTGGCTGTTCCATTAGCCTGGCTCCCTGAAGGATTTCAGGGAGCATCAACCCACCAATCCACATGACACATGTGGCGAGAGTAGAAAATAGGTGTTGTGGTCCTGAGATGCTGAAATTTTGGGGTTATTGCTCACCACAACACAACTTAGCTTCTTGAGTGATGCGATGAGGTCTTACAAAAGTCTTTCTCACTTAAAATGTGCCTGTTCTGTGCCTTTATTTTCAAATCATATCCAATAAGTAACAAAAAAGTCTACCTTTAAATAACTCCGCCTCCTTTTCAATTTGTTCATGTTTACAATAACTGATAAATCTTTATGAGCCCATATTGCATAGGATAGAGTGTTGGGAGGAAGACAGGAGGATGGGGTGGCCTGGAAAGAATTTTATTTGCCAGTAAATTATATCTCAGTCTCTTCTGATTTAGACAATTTTTTTTTTACTTTCGTGCAATTCATTTTGGCAGATGCTTAGTCATTCGGCATTCATCTTCTTTCCTCCCTAAAATGGCACCTAGCTGGGAAGGGGACTTAGGTACCTTTGTAGCTATGGGAAAGGAGGTCTGGGATCTGTGGCTGAAGGTTTACTCTGCTGATCTCTGGATGTTTTGGAATGGTTTCTAGGTCCCTTGCCCAGATGACCTTGAGACACAGCTGGTGAATCTGGGATCTGTTCTCTTTCTCTGTCTCTCTGTTTCTCTCTGTCTCCCTGTCTTTGCCTTTGCCTCTCTCACATGCTGCATAGCCTCTATCCTGCCCTCTCCTGTGCTCCCTGTGGCTCTGCCACTCTGCTTCCTGACATGGCTCTGTGAGGTTGGCTGGGGTTCTCAGTGCAGTTACCTTCCACTCCCCTCCCCAAGAAGGCATAGGCTCTGGATCCTTTCCATGCTGCAGCTAGGAGGGGGCTGACAGAGCTTAGAAGGGCTACTTTAGGTTGTTTTCCTGCCTTAACTGTGCTGATCACCCATTTAGCCTGTGTGACTGTCCCATGTTAGAAGGCAGCCAGGCTATCATGGATGTCCAGCAAAGCCCTCAAACGATCTGGTTCTCTGCTTCAAAATTCTGGAGGTAGAAGCCATTGCACATTGTCTGATTGCATACTCCCAACCTCCTTCTTATTTCTGCACTGTGTTGGAAAGCTTCCCAATTTCCCTATCGGGTGGGATTTCCACCACATCACATCCTAAGTATTCTTTGTGCCTTGCCTAGAAAAATTTCAGTGTTAAAATCATCCAGGTCTCATACTTGATTTGTTAATTGAATGTATATATATATATATATATATACATACACACACACACACACACACACACACACACACGTACATATATTTATCTTGAGAAAGTATGACTTTCAAAATACTGTCTTGATAATTTTATTTTAGTATTCAAAAGATGAATAGCAAATGTGCTTTTTTTTCTCTTTGCATTTCTGCTCTAAGAGTTCTAATCACACACATCTTTCTACTTTCTTGCCATGGGAGATGGATGCCTTTTGTCGATCAGAGAGAAGGTCATATACATGGAAATGCACAGATATAGGCACATTCTCATTAAAACGATCTCTGCCATCATTCTAATGTCTTTGAGGAAAAGGCTTATATTTCATTTCTTTCTTCACTTCCTCTATGGTATGTAGCATATGGTAGGTACATACACAGGATGACCTCCTTTTTCTAGTTAGTTCAGGACCTTCTTAGTTTTAGTGCTGAATATCTCACATCCAGGGAACATCTCACACTAGAGGGCTGTCCTGGTGGGCAAACTGGGACAATTGGTTACCCCATGTACACAATTCATACTTATTATTGAAGAAGCTGGTGATTTTCTTGGTGTGAAATAATCATCTCTGTAGTAAATGATAACATATTTGAAATTCCAGAAATATTTCAACTATAACTTATGAATTTAGTAGTGGTTTGCTCAGCCAACATGCAATTGATTCATAAGATCTCACTTCAATTAACACATGATTATCCCTCACAAGAAAAGAATAGGCAGAGCCCACATTCATGCATTTGCTAATTGTTTTCTCTGGCCCTCTGGTCTTTGGCCAGAACAACTTCTTGGACTTCAAAGGACTGGAGAAGTGGTTGGCTGTAGCGCAGGCTCCACTCTTAAAATCTATTAAAGTCTTATATTGATGGTTTCAAACTGTTAGTTGTTGCCTCTTGTAAGAAATACCAGGACAAAAGAGGACAGAGACTCTCACGAATAATTTGTTGTAGACAGAAATCCATGCGATTGTCCTTGGCTCAAAATGGTGGAGGGAAAGGGTTGGCATTCAGGAGCCAAGAGGTTGGTCCAGGTGTGCCACTTACTGGCTGTCATGGCATGATTAAGGTATCTATTCTGCTGAAGGGTAAATGAACAGATAATACTAGTGTTAATATGTGGGGATTTATCACAGTCAAACAGCTCCTCAGGAGGCTGAGGCAGGAGTATTGCTTGAGCCCAGGAATTCAAGGGTACAGTGAGTCATGTTGGTACCACTGCACTCCAGCCTGGGCAGCAGAGTAAGACCCTGTCTCTCTCTCTCTCTCTCTCTATATATATATATATATATATATATAGTTTTTTAAATATATATTTTTATATATATTTATATATCCAGGTGTGGTAGCTCATTCCTGTAATCTCAGAACTTTTGAGAGGCTGAGGTGGGAGGATTACTTGAACCCAGGAGTCTGAGACCAGCCTAGGCAACATAGTGAGACCCTCTCTCTAAAAATAATAAAATTAGCTGGGTGTGGTGGCATGGACCTATAGTCCCAGCTACTCAGGAGGCTGAGATGAGAGGACTACTTGAGCTTATATATAAGTCTGTTCTCATATTACTATAAAGATATATCTGAAACCGGGCAGTTTATAAAGAAAAGAGGTTCAATTGGCTCATTGTTCTGCAGGCTGTACAGGAAGCATGGCTAGGGAGGCCTTGGGAAACTTAGAATCATGCTGGAAGGTGAAGGGGAAGCAGGTACATCTTCACGTAGCCAGAGCAGCGGGAAGAGGAAGAACTGGAAGATGTTACATACTTTTAAACAACCCGATCTTGTCAGAACTCACTCACTATTGTGTGAGCAGCAAGGGTGAATCTGCCCCTATGATCCAATCACCTCCCACCAGGCCCCTTTTCCAACATTTGGGATGACAATTTAACATGAGATTTAGGTGGAATCACAAATCAAAACCATATCAGCGTGGGAGGCTGGGGCTGCCGTCAGCCGTGATTGTGCTATTGTGCTGCAGCCTGGGTGCAGAGCAAGACCCTTTCCCCTCAAAAAATTGTAATTCATTACCATGATCATAAAGCCCTTTTATGAAATTGCCCCATTTTGTAACTTCTCCAACCTTTTGCCAAGCCCAGGCATGTTTTGCCGTTCCTCAGTCCTATCTTATTGCCCATCTGGGACACCCCCGAACCCTTTGTCAGATCAGGGCTTTCACTCTTTCCCAGCCTCTGCCAATCTCCAGGCACCCAATTCCGCTCCAACCTGTTGCCTCTCACTTCCCTTAGAAGACTTATGACATTTTCATATTTTTTGTGGATATTAAGTAACCAATTAGTTGGTCATACATGCTCTTTTGCCTTGTCGGTTCTGTGGGGGACCTCACAGAAATGGGTGGAAGGCAGGATTTGAACCCCGCTGGATACAGATCCCAGCCTAATGTTCCTGACCCATAGCAGCTCTCCCTTTTTAAAATTCATTTTTATGTGGTAAAAAAATATATATTATACAATTTTCCATTTAAACCATTTTAAAGTATGCAATTTGGTGGCATTAATTATCTTCACAATGTTGTTCAACTGTCACAACTGTCTATGTCAAAACCGTTTTTGTTAAACCAAACAGAAACTCTATAACCATGAAGCAAGAACTCCCACTTGCTTCCCAGCCCATGGTAATCCCATAGCAACTCCATTTCAGTTGTAATATGGAGCATGCTACGGAGATCATAGACCGTTGTGATGTCTATATAGTTTGATGATATCTATACGTTTGGTTATATGTAAATCACTCAGATAAGTTCATTATATGAGTATCGCGAATCCACCGTACTTAAATTCTGCCCAGAATTATGTTTGGTGATGTGGGAGATACAGACATATAAGATTTGGTCTTTGTCAAGGTTAATATGCTTTTTGATTCCTGTTCCCTCTTGCCGTTAAAAAATATCACACAACTATTGAAGTGGTGTTTGCAGCTGAGAACCTTAGAATCTTTCTTATCACCATTCTCAAGGTCAGCACTTGTCACATTTTAATGGGCATATGACTCACCTGGGCATTATGTTAAAGTGTGGTTTCCAAGTAAATAGATCTGAGTTGGATCTTATTTTCTACATGTCTGATGTTTCCAGGTGACACCAATACTGCAGGTTTTTGGACCACATTTTGAGCAGTGACGTTATCCACTCAATAAGCTTTGGTGTTCAAGATGAAACTCACTGTCCTTCATGGGTCTATGTCCTCAAGGTAGCTGAAATCTAGCTGTAGAGGCCAATCTGACAATTGTAGAATATATATGCAGTAGTTATGTATGTATGTATATCACTGCCATATATATGTATATAAATATATAAATATAAATAAATATATATATATGGCAGTATTTCATTAATTTCCACATTGCATAAAAACCACCATTGACCCTGGAAAGTTGGGAGGAAAAGTGGGTGAGACAAGACCTATCTGCTCATGTTTTGTCTTTTCTCTTATATTTTAAGTTTCTTCAAGACATAAAATGGGACCTCTTTTTCTATAGTTCAGTTAAAAAGAAATAAGTTGGAATACTAATAAAATTTCCCATACATTTGGCTTTTATTAGAAAGAGACAAATACCAAAAAAGAAAATTGATATGCTGATTGTTCACACTTGTATCGCTCTTTTAACTTTATCTAAGTTTATCCCTCGTAGGCGTAATTGGGTTTAACGGCACATCGCCAGAGCAGATGTTTCATGGATGTGTTGACGTGAATTCTCCTCACACAATTCTATCAGGTAAATAAACGTGTCATTGTTAATGGTCCAGAAAGGTGGTGCTTTGATCCAAGGTCACACAGCAAGGTCGTAGCAGGGCTAGGATAAGAGTTGAGACGCTGACGTTAGTGCAGTGGCAAGCGGCATAGCTCAGTATGTTACAAGACTTAACTTCCTGCTTCATTTCTCCTGCAACATGGAACAGGAGTAACATGTAGTCTTCTCCCTTGTGAGGTTGTCTTGAAGCTCGAATGTGATAATGCATGTAAAATAATACAAACTTTGAAACTATTTAATTTTCTTTTTTGTTTTTAGTAGATTGTTAGATTTTTAGTTTTCCCCTCACATATATGAGTTTGGAAATTAGTGAATTCTGAACAAATACTATACATATCTCAGTAAAGAATTATGAACCACAAACTCCTTTCAGTTAACTTGAGTATAGATCAACTTTCCTGGTAATAAGTAGTCCTGCTACAACTAAATTAAAAAATCAAAGTATGTGACTATTTATTCCTCTTTATTTTTTTGAAAAGCAATACAAAGATGCTTCTTATCATCCCATAAAAATCTTTAACTTTTTTTACTTGTTTCCTTATAGATCCTCTTCAAGTTACAAGAGAGCTGGTAGAGAAAGTAGAAGTTTTGAAAGCAGACAGACCTGAGCTTGATTTTCAGCTAAACTGTTTCGCTAGATATTGTCTGTGAGCCCAGCACCATGCTCATCCTTTTTTTTTTTTTTTTTTTTTTGAGACGGAGTTTTGCTCTTGTTACCCAGGCTGGAGTGCAATGGCGCGATCTCGGCTCACCGCAACCTCCGCCTCCTGGGTTCAGGCAATTCTCCTGCCTCAGCCTCCCAAGTAGCTGGGATTACAGGCACGTGCCACCATGCCCAGCTAATTTTTTGTATTCTTAGTAGAGATGGCGTTTCACCATGTTGACCAGGATGGTCTTGATCTCTTGACCTCATGATCCACCTGCCTTGGCCTCCCAAAGTGCTGGGATTACAGGCCTGAGCCACCATGCCCGGCCCATACTCATCCCTTTGATGTTCTTCCCTGCACTTCAGGGGTTGGAAGACTGGAAACTATATTTCCTTTACTTACCTGCCAGGATGGTTCTTGATAGGGTAAGGCTTTTCCAATGGAATTCACTTGCCTGAGACATAGATGGAAGAAGGGAAGTAGAAGCCTCTTTTCTTGCACTGGCAGCAGGGCCAGATGTATGGTTTTGGTAAATGTGAGATTCTTTGCAGCAGCTTTGCTATTTATTTAACAATCATTACCTATTTGGGGCTTTGGAGGAGGTATGGCATTGATAATGTCTTTCTAAATTAGCCTCATCTTTGGGAGGCAATCCTCAGACCCTAGCTAAAGAGATAAACGTGACAGCTAGTGATGGGCAGATCTGTCATGCTTCTCGCCCAACATTCACTTCTTGGGTCCTTCCAACAGTCTCGTAAGATCCTAATGCCTAATTAGGATTAACATGTCTAATCTTTTTCAGCTTGAAACATCTAGACTGTTTTCTGTTTGCCTGACCAATCCCTGACTGACACTACTGCTGACCTGAGACCTTGGGCAAGACACTTCACCTCTTTGAGTCTCAGTTGCCTTATCTGTGAAATGGGTATAATGGCTGTAGAGCCACTGCAGGGATTAAACAAATGATGCATGTAAAATGTCTGAAGCAAAGCAGGGGCTCAGTAATGTTAGCATCTTGTTTTCATGCCCACTTTTACCTCTTGTGCCCTTCAGGACTTACTGTCTTCTTCTAGGTCCATAATCATTCCATTATTTTGGTGGGAAATTGATTACAAATCTAGGTGTTGTGAAGCTTAGTGATGCTTTGGGGTGAACATCAGCTGCCTGACAGTTTTGATTGGATTTGATATTAGGCCCAGTCACAATGTTCCACTTTTTGGCTTAGATTCATCACCTGTCTTTCATGACAAGTATGGCTGATTTCTGTCACGCTTTTTGTGAGTATTAGCTGATGGATTTGTCCTGAGAGAGTCCTTCAACACTTTTCTTATGCACACTTTTCAAAGTCATTTTTAACTCTGATTCATCTGTCTTGTTCCTAAATGTAGCAAGTAAATTCCAGGCTAAAGAACAAGGCTTCCAAGAAGAAAGTGGTCTTTTTATAATTTCTAGTCTACTTATAGGAATCCACTTGCTGCGATTCTTGCCTTTGAATCTGAAGGGCTCAACAGTCAGTGCTCTTGCCATGAGGGTGGAGAGGATGGGTGAGTGGTAGGACTTGGGACTTCTGTTTTGGTCCCAGCTCTGCCTCTACTTGCCAGAGGCCTTGGGCCAGGAACTGCCTCTTCTGAGGCTTGATTTCTTCTCTTCTAGAATGGACAAGTCTCTTAAGGGTTTTCTTGGCTCTAACATTTATTGAATGAGCAGAGAGATCTGGTGCCTCTCCTGGTCTCCTCTCCATGGCTTGTTTCTTGTTTCTTACAGACATTACTCTTCCTACCTCTCTGCCTATCTGTGTGCTGGATTTCTCTAATGGGGTTGGAATAGATTCTCCAAAGACTATTCTCTGAACATACAAGACTAAGTGAACAGACTCATTCTGTGGTTGTTTGCTGTAAGACCATGAGCAAATTTCAATTGAATTTACTTTGGAAAACATTTATCGAGTGTCCAATATGTTCCAAGTGCAGGGCTCCATCACCAGGATATAAAAGTGTTCATTAGTTAGGAGGAGCAGATAAGTAAATGTGGTAGTACTGTCAACACCATTGAATGATTTGCAGCCACAAGCCCTGACCCAGAAGCATGAATGTCTCCTTAATTGGAGAAGTTGCTTGCCAGGACTCTGAACCAGTGCATTTTGACCATCAGTCCTGTGACCGGATGATGAAAATACAATGTATTAATACAATAGATGGAAATTCAAGTATTACAGAAGCAGAGAGAAGGTACTTAACCCATATTTTGGAAGGAGCTATCATAGCAAGCTCCTTAAGGGAGGTGACATCAGAGTTGAGTCTTGAAAGACGAAGGAAGATTAACCAAAGGAAGCAACAAGAGGGCAGGAATCCAGAGGGAGGAAAGGCAAGAAAGGGTGAGGCAGTGTAGAGTGTCAAAGCACGACTGAAACACAAAGTTTAAAGACAGGGGCTATGTGAGATGGGTATGCAGAGAACAGACAGGACCCAAATGCACAGGTCCTTGAATTATATTAATACAGAATTTAGATCAGAGTGTCAATATAGCATAGGGTTAGAAGATCTCAAAAGCAATACTGCCTGGGTTTGCTGACTACTTCTGCTATCTGCTAGTCATGTGACCTCAGGAAAGTTTGTCATTCTCTCTAGTTCCTCATCTATAAAATGGGTCTGTAAGGCCTTCCTTAGAGTTTGTTTTGTGTGCAGATGAGAAGAATATATATTCGGTAGTTGTTGAGTGGCGTATTCTGTAGATGTCTATTAGGTCCAATTGGTCAAGTGTTGAACTTAAGTCCAAAATTTCTTTGTTAATTTTCTGCCTTGATGATCTGTCTATCACCGTTAATGGAGTGTTGAGTTCCCTAACTATCATTGCATGGTTGTCTATGTCTTTTTGTAGGTCTAGAAGTACTTGTTTTATTAATCTGAGTGCTCCAATGTTGGGCGCATATATATTTAGGATAGTTAAGTTTTCTGGTTGAATTGAGCCCTTTATCATTATTTAATGGCTTTCTTTGTCCCCCCGCCTTTTTTTTTAAAAAAAAAAAAACTTGTTGGTTTAAAGTCTGGTTTATCTGATAGAAGAATATCAACCTCTGTTCTTTTTTGTTGTCCATTTGCCTCATAGACTTCTCCCATCTCTCACAACAAGCCAATGCGGGTTGTTTTGTGTGACATGGGTCTTTCCAAGACAGCACATGATTGAGTCTCTTTTTTTTCCACTACAACATGCCACTCTGCCTTTTGAGTGGGGTGTTTAGACTGTCTACATTCAAGGTTAATACTGACATGTGAAGCTCCGATCCTTTTGCGGTGTTGTTAGCTAGCTGCTTTGTAGTCTTAATTGTATAGTTACTTTGTAGGGTCTGTGGGCTATGTACTTAAGTGTGTTTTTGTGGCAGAAGGTATCATTCTTTTGTTTCCATGTTTAGAACTCCCTTAAGTATTTCTTGTAAGGCTGGTCTAGTGGTAATGAATTTCCTTAGTGTTTGCTTCTCTGGAAAGGATTTTATTTCTTCTTCACTTGTGAAACGGGATGGGATATGCAATTCTTTCTTTTCTTTAAGCATGCTGAAAATAGGTCCCCAGTCTCTTCTGGCTTGTAATATTTCTATTGAAAAGTATGCTGTTAGCCTGATGGGGCTCCCTTTGTAAGAGATCTGACCCTTTTCTCTAGCTGCCTTTAAGATTTCCTTTTACACTTACTTTGGAAAGTCTGATGATTGTGTGTCTTGAATATGGATGGTCATCTTGCATAGTATCTCACAGGGGTTCTTCAACTTTCTTGAATTTGAATGTTGACCTCTCTATCAAGATTGGGGGAATCGTCATGGACTGTATCCTCAAATATATTTTCCAAAACTGCAAGAGTCATGGGTTCAGTCTCTCTACATAGTGTCATACTTCTTGAAGGTTTTGCTAATTTTTAAAACATTCTTTATTTATTTGTCTGACTGAATTCATCTGAAGGTCCAGTGTTTGGGCTCTCAAATTCTTTCCCCAGCTTGGTTTAGTCTGTTGTTAAGGCTACCACTTATATTGAAATTCCTATAATTAATTATTTGGTTCTAGAAGTTCAGTTTGATCATTTTGAAAAACGGCTATGTCATCTCTCAACTCTTGAATTGTTTTTCTGGCTTCTTTGGATTGAGTTTCAACTTTCTGTTGAGTTTGGTTGAGCTTCTTTGCTATCCAGGTTCTGATTTCTAGGTCTATCATTTCAGATATTTCAATCTGGTTAGGATATATTGTTGGAGACTTAGTCTGATCATTTGGACATAAGGGAACACTTTGACTTTTTGAATTGCTGGAGGTCTTGCACTAATTTCTTCTTATCCGAGAGGGCTGGTGTTTCTTTATCCTTTTGAAGTTGCCGTCATTTGAATGGGGCTTTTTGTTCCTAAGTTCTTTTTTTCCTTTGAGGATTTGACTGTGGTATATGTTGTTTATAGTCAATTTCGGGTATTTTAAAAGGACCCAGGCTCTGTACACATCCTTAGTTGTGGCTTGTTTTCTTCATTGTTTCACAGATGATGCATGGTGAAGGAATTTGTTTTTGTTTGGTGGTATAATTCAGTCTGAGGTCCAGTAGATGACACTTGACAATAAAAGCCAGCAGATAGGCTTTTACTCAGCTTCTTTTGTATTTTAGTATGTGCAAAACAATGCTCTGGGAAGAAGGAAATGGTAGTGGTGGTGGCAGGGGAAGACGATTTCTCACAAAATCCATTCTTGTGTCTTGGGGATCTCCTCCAATTACTGGTGCTGTGCCCATGTTTCCTTAGCCTGAAGGAGGTCCCAGGTGGGCTGCACTTCCCCTTCCCTTAGAGGCAGCCCAAGCCAAAGGTTAGGTCATCAGGGGACCCACAACCACCTGGGGACCTGCTGGTCCCCTGAGCTTGGCAGAGTCAGAGCAAGTTGTGGGGTATGTCTCTGGGTGGTCTGCTGATGTGGTGGGTCAAGGGCAGAGGATCTCTGGGCAGGGCAGTTGTGCCATGGGTGTATAACTGGTGTATTAGTGTGTTTTCACACTGCTATAAAGAAATGCTTGAGGCTGGGTAATTTATAAAGAAAAGAGGTTTAATTGGCTCACATTCCACAGGCTGTGCAGGAAGCATGGCTGGGGAGGTCTTAGGAAACTTACAATCATGGCAGAAGGTGAAGGGGAAGCAGCATAACTTACATGGCTAGAGCAGGAGGAAGAGAGAGAAGGGAGAGGTGCTAGATACTTAAAAAAAATCAGATCTCATGAGAATTCACTATCACAAGAATAGCAAGGGGGAAGCCTGCCCCTATGACCCAGGTACCTCCCAGCAGGCCCCTCTTCCAACATTGGGGATTAAAATTTGACACCGAATTTGTGCAGGGACATAAATCCAAACTATATAAACTGGTATGGTACCCTTGGTCTGGGACTTCTTGCGTAGAAAACAGCTCTGGGACCACCCTGCTCATGTTCCCCTGACAGAGTCTCCCTCTGGTGACTCAGGAGCAGGCCTGACCAGCTAGTTTTGTCTCAAGCTGTCTGCACCCAGGTTGCTGAGCTGTTCCAGGTGTTGCAGGCCATGGGGATCCCTCAGGCAGATGCTGCACCTGGCCAATAGGATACCCATTCCCAGACTGGTCTTGTGGAGAGATGGACATGTAGCTCCTGCACCGGCACACTCTTTTCAGTGTTCTGAACATCTCATTCTTTTCAGTGTTCTGAGGGTGGAAGTTTCTCTCTTGCTCCATCTCAGGCCACAAATCTCATCTTATTACTTCTGGGCAGCATACTCGAGTGCTTAGGGTTGACACTGGGCTCACAGCTTTGTACCTGGTCTCCTGGCTGTTCTGGGGCCAAATTGCTCCCAGGTAGATGGCAAAACACTCAGTCAGGGCAGTAGAGGCTGTGCTGTGGGCAACTTCTTGCATGAGTGGTGAGGCAGGGGCCTTGGGAGGGACTGATGGACAAGGGGGCATGCAGACCAGGTGTGGCCCAGTGCTACTGGGTGGGCAGCCCTGCTCTCTCCCAGCCTGGCAGTCAGCAGGGGCTAGACTCACTCAGAGAAAGACGGAGAGCCTTGGGGATGGGAGTGTGCAGTTGCATTTTGCCTCAGCTGTCCCACAGGCAAATCCTCCTGGGCTCCACATAGGAGGTTTAGTCAATATTTTGGTTTCTTTTGGTGGGAGAGGCATATTCTCTTGTTCCTCCCCTGAAAATTAAATTAATTAGACTTGAAAAAGACTTCAGAAATGACTGGCGTATAGCAAATGCTGAATTAATGCTGGCTTTTATTCTTTTACATCATTGATTCTAAGATGCATATTTTATTTCTTCTGTAGTATAACATGTCTGAACTTTAGATGTGACTTATGGTGTATAATACTTTACAATTGTTGCTAAGTAGGCAGCAGATGTAACACTGTCCATGCACGTGTGAACTTGGGTGTAGCTATCCATGTTGTTCTGACTTCAATAACATGATAATTATTGTTGATATGATAGATGTTTAATTTAGTTGCCACTTCAAATATGTTAAAAAGAATACACTATAATTTGGTGTTAAATAAAAATTTTTTTGTATTTATAGAAAGGCATCAAAACAGAGGGGTAGAAAGTAGATTTCAAATTAGTGAAGCAAATGTTCATTGATGGAGTAACAATAATTCTATATTTTCTTGCAAAGCAAACCTTAGTGTTTTTATATTTTTAAGAAGGGAGACACCCACAAGATATGATGCTGTATTATATTTCATTAACGTGGTGCATGCAAAAGAATTGCCTGTTAAACACCAAGCATTGAAACTGATGGCAACAGAGACTGTCAAATTCCTCAAAATAGATGAAAAAATTCAAAACAACTGGTGCGAACAATGCATATGTCATAGGGATATGTGTCATAGTTTAATTGGCAGGTATCTTTTCCTTTCTTAGTGGTAAACAAAAATGACGATACAACTTACTGATGGAAGATAGCGTTGGTCGAAATAATGTTGTTATTATTATCCTGTAGCTGACGAGGAGGCATTAAGCATGTAAATGACATTGTCAAATTTGTGTCTTAAGAAAATGATTTTGTCATCAGTTCTTCATCTGTGATGTGAAGGGATTGGATTAGATTCTCTGAGGCACGTTTCTCCTCTAAGAGTCTCTGTGTCTGTGAAATCCCAATGCCAGTTACATCTAGTTGGAGCCTTTCTTTCTCGCTTTCACATAGCACTTACAAGGCATATGTTTTTATCAAGACTTACTGACTCCCCTCATGGATGCAATTGTCAGACACCGATTACTGCTAATGGCAAGACAGGGTCCACTTTATCTATTGGAGGCAACCTTTGCAGGGGAGAGAATGTGCAGATGGAGTAACAGGCATTGATCTGCAGCTCCTTGAAAGCTGGTACTCACAGAGATGTGGTCCCTAGTTAAAAGATGGTGAACATGTGTCTCAGTGGAAAGCACCATTAGCAGATTAATAGCCTTCAGTTAGAGCCAGGACTAGGGAACAAATGGATTTCTTTAGGGAGGGGTCCAAAGAAGTCACATTAACCTTGTTAACCCCAGGATCTTGAGAGAGCTGAGGCCCATCTGGACAGGCAGACTTTTAACTCCAGAGAGGTCAGGATATAGATTTTGGTCAGTTCACATTGTGCCACATCCCAGCTGAGTGACCCTGGCTCAGTCTCTTAACCCCTGTGAGATTCAGTTTCCTCATTTACTTAATAGGATCAATGAAACCAATTTACAAGGGCTGCTGGGAGGACAAAATTAAGTAACCAATTAAGTCTACCTAGCAACTTGGTTGACATACTAGATAATCTATACATATTCTCTTTTCCTTCTTCATTTTCTGTCAATATTCATTTTCTTTCTTTTCTTCTGGCTGGAATTAGACTAGATGTGAAAGAAATGAATCCAGATTTGTAAGAAATCTTACAAATCAATAATAAAGAGATGAACATTTCAATTAAAAACAGGCAAAGTTTTGAACAGGCACTTACAAAAGAAGGTATCACAATGGGCAATAGCATATGAGAAGATGCTCAGTGTCGATAAGACTGAGATACCCTATGATACAGTTTGAATATTTGTCACCTCAAATCTCATATTGAAATGTAATCCCCAGTGTTGGAGGTAGGGCTTGGTGGGAGGTGTTTGGGTCATGGGGTGAATACCTCATGCCTTCGTGCTATCATTGTGATAGTGAGTGAGCTCTCATGAGATCTGATTGTTGAAAAATGTGTGGCACCTTTCCCCCAACTCTATCTCTTGCTCCTGCTCCTGCCGTGTGACACACCTGCTCCTCCTTGCCTCCCAACATTACTGGAAGCTTCCTGAGGCCTGATTAGAAGCATATGTGCTATACTTCCGGTAAAGCCTATGGAAAAGGAGCTAATTAAATCATTTTCTTATAAATTACCCAGCCTGAGGTATTTCTTTATAGCAATGCAAGAACAACCTAACACAGTCTGTACCCTAACAAAAAGGCTAAAATTACACAGGGTGATAGTATCAAGTGTTGGTGAGAGAGTGGGGTAAATGGAACTCTCATACTTTGCTGGTGGAGTTAAAAATGGTATAAATACTCTGAAAAACTGTTTGGAAGTTTCTCTTAGCATCAAACATGCATTTACCATATGACAGCAAAATCCAATTCAAAAATTATAATCACATCTTAATTTTTTATGGAGCACATAGAGGTTCATGGAGTGATGAACTGGAATGTAGTATGGTTATTAGAAGTGATTATTACACATTTCTGTTTAAAAAATATATGTCCTATGGGATAAATTTCCAAAAGCAGGATGGTCTACGAAGGTCCCCCAAATCTGTACACTGTCCATCATCCACCCTTTTCTCCCTCTGGCCGTGGACCTTATTCTCGAGCTACATGGAAATGCAGTTCACTTCCCTCTGAAGTCTTTCTTGCTTGAGCATCTCCATCTTTGCACACTTTTATCTGTCTACACTTTCTACCTAATTCCCACCTCCACCCATCTTGGTCTCAGCCTGGTGAACTGTTAATCATTCTTTAAAACCCATCTCAAGTGTCATATCTTCTGAGGATCTTTTCCAGATCCTTCCAGGCAGAGGTAGTTGTTCCTCACTCAGTGCTTCCTTAGATCTCTGTCATGGCCCCACTCCATACTTACTACTTTAAATGTCTCTGTCACTGGTATGTATATAGTGTTTGCCCTATATCAGAAGTCTCAGGGCAGCCCTCTGTGTTGACTTTTTCTGTGTACTTCATAACAAAATCCAAACTGCTTCCCATGGCATAGATATCTCCGCAGTATCTAGCTCTTCTCTCTGACCTCATCTCATTCTTCTTCCCTCATCCAGGGGGAAGATCCCAATCTCTCAGAGGATGTAAAACTTCTCAGTCTTTTACATCTTCCAGATCTTCAGTGTTTTACATCTTCTCATCTTACATGTGTTCTTTTCAGAATGGCTTTCCTTGATCACATAATATAAGCAACCCCCGTATCTGCCCTGGTCTTCTTTCACGGTATTCCATATTTTTATTTCATTGCTCTAGTCACAATTTGTATATAGGCTTTACTTGTTTAATAGCTCTTCCGCCATGTAGACCATAAATTCCATGAAGGCAGTGTCTGTGTCTGTTTGTTCTGTGCTGCATCCTAGAATGTAGCACAGTGTCTGGTACGTCAGACAGTACTAAATGTAGATTGACTGGAGGCAATGCCTATTGCACAAACTAGTGAATGATTAAAGTAATGATTTATCTCAATTTAAAGAAAATGGTATTGATAATATTATTTAATATATTGATATTATAGAATTGGAATGCTTTGTGCTTAATTTAAAAACTTTATCATATTTTTTAATTATAAAAATAATGCATGACCACTGTAACAAGTCAAAGTGTAAAAGATAAAAAGTTAAGAATGTTTCCTATCTTCTCCCAATTCCTGTTCTTCATACTAACCATGTTAATAGTTTTTGCGTGTAGAGGTTCTCTCTTATATTTACATATATACACATATATTTTTTCCTCTGTGTGTGTATTAACATATTTGTATATGCAGTTTTTCTTTTTTAAATGAAAAGTGAGATGACATTTTACACATGACTTTATAACTTAATACTTTTCGCTTAATAGCATATCATGGGTATTCTTCTAGTTCAATACATATACATCTCTTTATTTTTAATAGCTACATAATATTTTATAGCATTGCCATCATAGCTCCAACCAATTCCCTATTGATGAATAGTGAAGCATTCATCATGAATATTGAAGTTTCCAGTGTACTCTATCATAAATAATCATGCAGTAAACATTCTTATATAAATGTATCCTTATACCATAGGCTCCCTCAAAATACTGCAAATACTGGAAGAAAAATCATGTATATTATTAAATAGACACTATCAGAGTTTTTCTAGGAGGGAATTTACACTTCCTTCAGCATTGTATGAATGCATCCATTTTTCTTTATCCTTACTAAGAAAGGATGCTCTAGTTTGTAAAAGTGTTTTCCCATATCCTATCATTTATTGATGAGAGCTTGAAAGGAACTTATGATTCTTTTGCAGTTCTGAGGCCTAGGAACTTGAAAAAAAATGCCCCTGTCAACTTTATGGAGGGAAAACAAGCCCAAAGAAAGCAGAGGCACCAGTTCACTCTGCGGCACCGTTCACTGCAGCATTGACTCAGTAGAAGTAAAGTATTCTGAGCATTAGCTAGACTTTTCACGTCAGCAAGTCCAGTCTGGTAATGGGAACATATGGGAAGGGCTTAAATTTGGATATCGAGTTTAGTGTCGGGGAGATGTGGTATTAAGTTCACACTGACTGCTTTACTTAATAGCATTAAGAGGAAGCTCTTGTGAATTGCATCTAAACGGCAGGCTCATCAGAAGGACAGATGGGAGGGTGAGGAATGAAATCCCAAAAATCAAAATCAATAGAGCAAAGCCTGATTTATCCCTCTTAATGGTGATTCTTCTCTTAGGGATTTTGAAGACATCTCAGATATTTCTTCTTGCTCGACAACCAACTGCTTCTAGTTTCTTCCTTTTGCGCTGGATCCTGCATTTAACCCTTCCCTCCACTGAAAGTGGGAAAGGTAGCACTTTGGCAGAGTGTCAGTGATACTGGGAAAGGCTGTAGAAAGGGGAGTTCTAAACTTCTGGATTTTTTTTCGGATTTGCCATTTGAGAGCTCAGCTAGCTTATCCACAGAGGCTTTGTGGGCACAGCTGCTCAGTGCCATGGGGAGGAGGGAACTTAGAATGGCTTAAACAGTGTTTCTCATCCTTCGTTTTTTCTGGTAACATTGCATTATTTTTGCTTTATCTCCACACTGTCTGTGCTAATCTTTACTGATTATTTTCCTCTAAATCAACTTACTATTAAAGCAACCTTTCCATAAAATATATTAGGTAGGTTTACTTTTGCACCAATCTAATAATATATTTGAAATGTTGGCTTTGAAGTTATATATACGTGTATATTATGTTTTATGTATGTCTGTGTGTGTGTGTGTGTATCCCTACCCAAAGAGCAGAGATAAAATAAGTACCACCTTAGAATTATATCAAAAATTTGTTTAAGCATAAAAGCAGGGACTGGGTGTGGTGCTTTAAGCATAAAAACAGGGGCTGGATTATGTCTGTAATCCCAGGAATTTGTGAGGCTGAGGTGGGAGGGTTGCTTGAGCCCAGAATTTCAAGACCAACCTGGGTGACATAGAGAGACTTCCATCTCTACAAAAAATTAAAAAATTATCTGGGAATAGCAGATATGCCTGTAGTCCCAGCTACTTGAGAGGCTGAGGTAGGAGGATTGCTTGAGCCCAGGAAGTTGATGCTACAGTGAGCTGTGATTGTACCACGATACTCCAGCCTGTATGACAGCATGAGGAGTTTCAAAAAAAAGAATGTGAAGGAAGTTATAGCCCAAAGAACTACAAAATGATAAAATTCATCAAGAAGAAAAACAAATATGGAAAAAAGAAGTAAGGTTTAAGAAAATACTGTAAACAAAGAAACTGTTGAAATATGTAGGTATTCATTAACTTTTTTTTTTGGGAGGAAGGGAGGAAGGCAGGAAGGGAGGGAAGGAGGAAGGGAGGGAGGAAGGAAGGGATGAAGGAAGGAAGGAAGGGAGAAGGGGGGAGGGAGGGAGGGAGGGAAGAAGGGAGGGAGGGAAGAAGGGAGGGAGGGAGGGAAGCAATGAGAGAGACATTGTCAACCTGGATATCATTAACTATGTAGAGTAAAATCTATGCAGGAATGAACACACACACACACACACACACACACACACACACACACACACACACACTTTTTGCATTTGAATAAAACAATGAAAGCAAAACTTTAGACAATAATAACAAAAGATAGGAATGGGCGGTTCTAATGATTTAAGACAGGGGTGTCCAAGCTTTTGGCTTCCCTGGGCCACATTGGGAGAAGAATTTTCTTGGGCCACACATAAAGTACATAACACTAACAACAGCTGATGAGAAAAAAAAGCAAAAAATAATGCTTTAAGAAAGTTTATGAATTTGTGTTGGGTAACATTGAAAGCTGTCCTGGACTACATGTGGCCTGTGGGCTGTGGGTCGGACAGGCTTGATTTAAATTATGCCAAGTATCTTAGTGTCTTGTCTTATTTGAAAGTGAGATAGAGATAGAGATAATAAATTTGAACTTTATGAGAAAAAGCTAAAGTAATATTACATAAATCAGTGAATAAGGTAGCCCCCTTATTCACAATTTCACTTTTTATGGTTTCAGGTACCCACAGTATAGCACAATAAGATATTTTGAGAGAGAGAGAGAGGGAGACCACATTTATATAACTTTTATTGTAGTATATTGTTATAATTTTATTGAAGTATATTATATAATACAATAATTTTTTTGTATTATTAGTCATTGTTGTTAATCTCTTACTGTGTCAAATTTATAAATTAGACTTTATCATAGGTATACATGTATAGGAAAATATATATATATTGCGATCAGTACTATCTGTGGTTTCTGGCATGAAGTAGCGATCTTGGAACATATTCCCTGCCAAGATAGGGGACTTACTGAAGGTCAGTATTAACATGTCTCAAATATATAGCATTATTAGAGGTAAGAAGAAACTTTGTATGTGACTGATTTTTAAACTGTGCTCAATTCTTTGTCCCTTGTTTTGCAAGTAACTTTGCAGGTCCTCCTAACAAAAGTCTCTCTCTTTTTTAATCCCTTGAATCTGGGCTAGTCTGTGACTTTCTTTGGCAAGGGAATGTTCTGGAAGTGACCCTGTGTCAGTTTTGAGCATAGCTCTTAAGAAGCTTATGTGGTTTTGGAGCCCCAGCAGTGCCATAGGAACAAGGTAGGGCTAGCCTGCTGGCAGATGAGAGAACTGTGGCTCAGTTATATCTGTTGTTATTGCCAATAGCCAGCCAAGTGACTGAAGCCGTCCTAGAACAGCCAACTCCCAAGCAGCCCACTATCTGCTCAAGATGCTTGAGCATGCCCCACTGAGATTAGCTGAACTGGCCCAGATCAACAAGACTGCCCAGCTGACCCATAGACTTATGTGTAATGATAAGTGCTATTTTTTAAAGCTATTGCATTTTTTAGCTGATTTGTTAAATAGTGATAGTTAATAGTATCCTGCATGCTACAGTAGAAATATTCATAAATAAGATATAATGAATATTAATGTATTTAGACCTTGTACTATAGCTTTAAAATATGTAAAGCTAAAATTGATGGAATTATAAGGAAAATTGATATAGCTATACTTTTAAGAAGATATTTAATATATTTATTCAATATATTTATTTATTGATAGCTCTTGACTCATAATTCAAATGTAATCTCCTTATAATTCAAGAGCTACCAATATATTAATACATTTATTTATTAGTAGCTCTTTCACCTATAGGTTAAGATATTTTGAAAGAGAAAGAGACCTATAGGTTGAGGATTTACTAATTCATTGAGAGTGAAGAAGTTTGAAAACTGAGAACAAATTTGGAATTATATATGTGGCTTCATTAAAAAAACAGATAATGTACATTCTTTTCAAATGCACATAAAACATTTATAAACACTGACCACATATCAAACCACTCCTCCTATGCCTCAAAATAATCACAATAGAATTTAAAATCATTTAGAATGAATGTTATTACTATACTTTAAAATGTGTGAGATGCAGTTAAATATTACGTGAGAGTAAACTTACAGCTTTAATCATGTAAAAAAATTAGTGGCATTGGGATTACATTTCAATTAAAAAAACTCAAAACAATAACCAACAGACCGTAAATCACAAAGTACACAGTCAATTAAACCTGTGATATGTGAGTTATCCTTATAGAGATCAAGGTTACTATATAAAATAATAAACATGCTTTTTATTTGAGGAAATACAGGCATGCTAAATTTTCCTGCATTCAATATCATAGCTTCAAATGAAATAAAGCAAAAACATTTAAAAATATAAAAGGTAATCAACAAATTCACCATGATCAACCATTCAATATTTTTCTAGAGGTCAAGCCAATATAATAAGGTAAGAAGAAAGACATATCTAATACTTGGAAAGAAAGAAACATTATTATTTTCAGTGTTATGATTATATAGTAAATGTAACAACATCTACAGATGAATTATAAAAATAAATTTGGTGGTGTTAGAAAGAAGCAACATAAGCAGGATTAGTATTTAGAAGTTGATATGACTTGAATGTTTGTTCCCTCCAAATCACATGTAGAAATATGATTTTTAGTGTTGGAGGTGGGGCCTGGTAGGAGGTGTTAGAATCATGAGTGCAGATCCATCAAGAATGGCTTAGCAACATGCCCTTGGTGATAAATGAGTTCTCGGTCAATTAGGTCATCTGAGATCTGGTTGTTTAAAAGAGTCTGGCACCTCTCTCTCTCTCTCTCTTTTTTTTTGAGACGGAGTCTCGCTCTTGTTACCCAGGCTGGAGTGCAATGGCGCGATCTCAGCTCACCGCAACCTCCACCTCCTGGGTTCAGGCAATTCTCCTGCCTCAGCCTCCTGAGTAGCTGGGATTACAGGCACGCGCCACCATGCCCAGCTAATTTTTTGTATTTTTAGTAGAGACGGGGTTTCACCATGTTGACCAGGTTGGTCTCGATCTCTCGACCTTGTGATCCACCCGCCTCGGCCTCCCAAAGTGCTGGGATTACAGGCTTGAGCCACCGCGACCTGCCACCTCTCTCTTTTTTTATCTCTTGCTTCTGCTTTCACTATGTGACATCACCTGTTCTCTCTTTGCCTTTCACTATGATTGTAAGCTCCTTGAGACCTCACCAGAAACAGATGCTGGCACCATGCTTCCTGTACAGCCTGCAGAACCAGAAGCCAATTAAACCTCTTTTCTTGGTAAACTACCCAGCCTCAGATATTTCTTTATAGTGATGCAAGAATGGACTAATACAGAAGTCAATGGTATTCCTATCATTAGCAAAAACCAGTTAGAAACTTAATAGAAAACAAAAAACATGATGGCCATAGAAAAACATCTGGCTTATAGTTGTAAGACAAAAGTACTTAAATTAATGAAATGCATGAATGTCCTTTAGAAACCCGTATGTCTCATAGAGAAAGTTACAAAATATTGTTCAAGGATATAAAAGTCTATCTTCCCAAATCAACTTTAATAAAAATTCCCCAAATAATTTTTATTTTTTTGTTAAGAATTAATAGAATACAGGCTGGGCACAGTGGCTCATGCCTATAATCCCAGCACTTTGGTAGACCAAGGCAGGCAGACCAGCCTGGCCAACATGGTGAAAACCTGTTTCTACTCAAAGTACAAAAATTAGCCAGTTGTGGTGGTAATCCCAGCTGCTCAGGAGGCTGAGGCATGGGAAGAGCTTGAACCCAGGAAGTGGAGGCTACAGAGAGCCGAGATGGTGCCATTGCATTCTAGTTTGGGTGACAGGGCAAGACTCAAAAAAAAAGGAATTAATGAATTTATAGAATACAATTCTTGAGGAAAAAATACAAAATCAGAAATCTGAATATCTTTTTATGATGAACATTAGCTTTTATTAAAGAGAAACGATAAAACAAATTTCTGATCATGAATGTATTTGGTTTATTCCATTTCTAGGCTAAGTGTTCTAGTTTCTGTTAAATAAATTACCTATTAAATAAATATGCAAAACTTTTTCTGTAGAAGATGCCCAATCCAATTGTAGCAAAGATCTTAAATAAGGTTACATTTGGCTAAATTCTGTTATCTATAATTTATAGGTTTCTTTGAAAAATAGAATAAAGATGGTATACCATCCAGAAAGCCTAGAAACATGGGAAAATAATGCATTTTTTTGTGCTGTTCTTAAATTGATAATTGAATTCATTGCTTTACATTTAGAGACATGGAAAGCATCTGAAAGTTGATAAAAATAAATTGAGCATATGATTTGAAGGATGTAATGAATATATTATTTAAGAATAAATTTATTTAATGCTTTTCATTTTTTCAGACACCCTGTAAATGATATAACAGGAAGAATAGTCTAGAAACAGATGTACATATAAAATTGAGAATTTGATATATGACGGATGGAAGAGAACTACTTAATACATATTTAATGTGCAGGGTTGACACAATTACCTTGTCAGAAAGAAAAAATGGATTTTTTCTCATGCTATTTTTAGGAAATAAATTTCAGAAGGCTTGAAATTCTAAATACAAAAAACAAAACTTTACAACTTTAAGAGCAAATATAGGATAATAATTTTTAGATTCAGTGGATGTACTAGCTTGTAAAGGTTATGCCCTGCTGGGATTACAAATAAAACATCAGATGACAGTGACTTAATGCAACTAAACAAGTGTTTTCTACTCATGTCACAGTTCACTGGGCAGCTGTCCATGGCCTCACTCAGGGATTCAGGATCTTTTTATCTAATGACTCCACCTTACTTAAGGACCTTGAAGTCCTCTCTGGATTCTCTGCATCTACTTATTAATGAAGGAGAAAAAAGCATGGGGAACCACACAGGAGATTTTAGAGGCCAGGCCTGGAAGTGACACAGATCACGTCTGCTAGCACTCCACTGGTCAACTGCAGAGGTGCAATGTTGGGAAATGCTGTGGTCGAGCAGTATGTCAAGAAAGAGAGAACATACATTTCAGCAAATAGCCACACTTTGTCCTAGGGTGGAGAATATTTTGTTAAACAAGGATTTTAGCCCATTCTCACATTGCTTAAAGAACTGCCTGAGACTGGGTAATTTATAAAGAAAAGAGGTTTAATTGGCTTATGGTTTTGCAGGCTGTACAGGAAGCATGGTGAGGGAGGCCATAGGAAACTTATTATCATGGCAGAGGGGTGAAAGAGAAGCAAACATATCTTCACATGCCAGCAGGAGAGAGACAGAGCAAAAAGGGGGAAGTGCTACATACTTTTAAACAACCAGCTCTCATGAGAACTCATTCACTATCATGAAAAAAACAAGGGGAAAATCCACCCCCATGATAAATCACCTCCTGCCAGGACCCTTCTATAATAACACTGAAAATTGTAATTTAACATGAGATTTGGATGAGGACACAGAAACAAACCATATAATTTTGCCCCTGCCCCTTCCAAATCTCATGTCCTTACATCTTGAAACATAATCATGCCTTCCCAACAGTCCCCCAGTGTCTTAACTCATTCCAGCATTAACTCAAAAGTACAAGTCCAAAGTGTCATCTGAGACAAGGCAAGTCCCTTTCACTTGTGAGCCTATAAAACCAAAAACAAGTTAGTTACTTCCAAGATACAATGGGGGTGCAGGCTTTGGGTAAAGGCTCCCATTCCAAAAGGGAGGAATTGGTCAAAACAAAAAGGCCCCATGCAAGTCTGAAACCAAGAAGGGCAGTCATTAAATCTCAAAGCTCCAAAATAATCTCCTTTCACTCCATGTCTCACATCCAGGCTACATTGATCCAAGGGGTGGGCTCTCAAGGCCTTGGGCAGTTCTGCCTCTGTGGCTCTGCAGGGACAGCCCTTGTGGCTGTTTTCATGGGCTGGTATTGAGTGCCTGTGGCTTTTCCAGGCACACAGTACAAGCTGTTGGCAGATATACCATTCTGGGGTCTTGGGCTTGTGGGACAGTGGTCTTCTCACAGATCCACTATGCAATGCCCCAGTGGGGACTCTGTGTGGGGGTTCAAACCCCACATTTTCCTTCTGCACATAGTAGAGGTTCTCCATGAGGGCTTTGCCCCTTCAGCAGACTTCTGCCTGGACATGGAGGCATTTCCTTACATTCTCTGAAATCTAGTCCCAACCCTCTACTTTTGCCCCTGCACACCTGCAGTTCCAACACCAAATGGAAGCTGCCAAAGCTTGGGGCTTGCATCCTCTGAAGCAACAGCCTGAGCTTTCCCTGGGCGCTTTTTAGCCATGGCTGAGGCATCTGAGATGCAGGGTGCCACGTTCTGAGGCTGCACAGAGCAATGGAACCCTGGGCCCAGCGCATAAAAACATTTTTTCCCTCCTAGGCCTCCAGGCCTGTAATGGGAGGGGATGCCATGAAAGTCTCTGAAATTCTCTGGAGACATTTTCCCCATTGTTTTGACTAGTAACATGTGACTCTTCTTTACTTATGCAAATTTCTGAAACCTTTAATTTCTCCCCAGAAAATGGGGTTTTCTTTTCTAACACATGGTCGGGCTACAAATTTTCCAAACTTTTATGCTCTGCTTCCCTTTTAAATATGAGTTCTAGTATCAGATCATTTCTTTGTTTATGCAAATGAGGCTTTTAGAAGCAGCCAGGCAATATCTTGAAGGCTTTGCTGCTTAGAAATTTCTTCTGCTAGATACCTTAAAACATCTCTCTCAAGTTCAAAGTTCCACAGATATCTAGAGCAGAGGTACAATGTTGCCCGTCTCTTTGCTAAAGCATAGCAAGAGTGACCATTGCTCCAGTTCCCAGTTCTTCATCTCCATCTGAGACCTACTCAGCCTGGACTTCACTGTTTATGCCACTATCATTTTGGTCACAATCATTCAATAAGTCTCTAGGAAGTTCCAAACGTTCTCACATCTTCCTGTCTTCTTCTGAGGCCTCCAAATTGCTCCAACCTCTGCCTGTTACCCAGTTCCAAAGTCACTTCCACATTTTCAGGTATTTTATAGCAGTACCCAACTCCTGGTACCAATTTTCCATATTATCCTTTTTCACATTGCTATAAAAAACTACCTGAGACTGGGTTCCTTATAAAGCAAGAAGGTTTAATTAAGTTACAGCTCCACAGGTTGTTCAGAAAGCATGGCTGGGGAGGCTTTAGGAAGCTTACAATCATGGTGATAGGTGAAGGGGAAGCAAGTGTGTCTTACCATGGTCGAGTGGGAGAGAAAAAGAGTGAAGGAGGAAGTGCTATACACTTTTAAACAACCAGATCTCATGAGAAATCACTTACTATAATGAGAACAGCAAGGGGAAAATTTTCCCCATGATCCAGTCACCTCCCACCAGGTTCCTTCTCCAACACTGAAGATCATAATTCAACAGAGATTTCAGCAGGGACACAGAACCAAACTATATCAACAAGACAGAAAAATCTTGACTTATTAATACAAAGTTTGATAACTTTTATCAGATTAAAAGTTAAACTTACTAATAAGAAAGGTAATGTAAACAAAATTAAAATATAAGCTAAGATGGGAAGAAGCAATATATATAATAGACAGACTTAGAATGCAGTATACACACACACACATGCATGAACATTCAATGAGTTAATATGAAATAGTCAACACAGGAGAAACATGCATACAATTATTGCACAAGAATTCACAAAAGAGAGAAATTCAATGTCATATAAATAAGACAGGATGTTCAACCTTACCAATAATCCAAGAGAAGCAAATTAAACAACAAAATAAGATACCATTTCTCACCTATAGCTTAGTAAAATTAAAAAATTCTGAAAATATCAAGTTTTGGCAAAGGTGTAAAGAAATAAAAACTTTTATAATGCTTATGGGATTGTAAATTTCTACATTCATCTTGGAAAACAGTTTGGGAACATCTAGCAAAATTGAACATGTGCATACTCTAGAGCATATACTTGGCATTTCCGTTTCTAAGTATAGGCCTTAAGGAAACTTTCATACATGTTTATAAGCAGAGTCACATAAGGGTGTGTACTGAAGTAAAGTTTTAAATAATGTAAATCTAAAAAAAATCTATATGTCTATCAATGGGCAAATGGAGAAAGGAATCTATTCATGAATGAAATAGATTTATATGTTTCAATATGAATATATTTAAAATGTAAAATAAGGAAATCACAAAGGGATTAATATAATGAGTCGTTTGTATAAATTTGAAAAATACATTTTCCATATATACTTATGGATTTATTGTTTTAACAAAGCTATGTAATATAGACTGGAAGACACACATGAAATTCATGACAGTGGTGTGTCTTGGGGAGGAAGATGGAGATTTAGAATGAGGAGGTGGCAGACGGGATTCCAACTTTGTCCATTTTTATATCTTCAATCTTTTAAAAATGTAGCTGAAGCTGCAAGCAAGTATGATGTCATCTTAAAATCCTAGATGGCTCATGCCTGTAATCCCAGCACTTTGGGAGGCCAAGGCAGGTGGATTTCCTGAGCTCATGAGTTCGAGACCACCCTGGGCAACATGGTGAGACCCTATCTCTACTAAAATACCAAAAATTAGCCTGGCGTAGTGGCATGTACCTGTAGTCCCAGCAACTTGGCAGGCTGATGCACGAGAATCACTTGAGCCCCAGAGGCAGAGGTTGCAGTGAGCCAAGATCACTCCACTGCACTCCAGTTTGGGCTACAGAGTGAGACTCCATCTCAAAAAAAAAAATCCTAGGTGTTTAGTGTGATATTTGTCACAGTTTTATGTATTTTCAACATTTTAGCAAGAAACAAGAAATCCTCACCTTAGCCCCATTACCATATACCTCATTACTAGTATTATTTGATCTTAGTACTGAAATTATTTGATTTCATAGGGAAAAACACTAACTGGGTGTTTTCATAAGCATTAACAAACTATTGCCTATTCAGGTCTTAAAAATTTATCTGTTGGTTAGTATTGTCCAGAGGTCTTATTCTGAACAAGAACACAGGATTAAGGATTTTAGTAGTGTTTTTAAAAGTAAACATGTGATAGCTACACGAAAGAAAATTATTCCAAATTAGAGTGCTCAGGATATGTGTTAGACCTGAGGAAAAATAAAGCCATTTCTGCAGTCTTCTTGATCTGCTGGGAATGTGGCTCCACTGGCATTAACCTTAAAGTCAAGTCAGGCTAAAAGTGCTCCATCCAGAATGTAGGAAACATGTAGCGAGTTGGGGTTCAAGTCCAGCCAGCCAACCACTTGGGAGATTTTGATTAGAAAGGGATTTGACACAGGGAATTATTGCTTCAATAATTGTTGGTAGTGCTGGAGGAGTCAGCTGTAGGCTGGGTCTCCAACACCAGTTGCCAGAAAAATACTAAAGAACCAGCCTAATGAGGGAACTATTTGTCTGCCTTAATGTGTAAGCTGTATGTTATGTCTTAATTTGGCTTCCAGGGCCTGAGATAAGGACTTGGATGCTGATAGTTCATGTGGACAGTTTTATCCCAGAAAGCCAGGATGAGGGCCTGGGAGTCTGAGTCAGAGAGGAGTGGGGAATGGCAACAAAGTGCACCTTAATGGGAAGGTTACCACTGTCAACCTTTGAGGACCCGCTGAGGAATTAAATGGAACGCACCTGAGAACTCTCTTCTACAATGAAGGGCTGAGGCATTTATCCATGACACCTGCTCCCTGAGAGTTAAGGGTTGGTCTCAAGTGTGTGAATGGTTAGAAGTTGTGGATTCCATCACTATGGGCTGGACTGCCTTTTATGACTTTGGAGAAAGTCTGAAGGTTGAAACAGAAAAAAAGACTTGCCATGGCAGGGGCTTGAAGTAGAATGCAGGCAGCTTCCCATCCCAGCTTCTCTAAAACCAGGTGGGATGAGGGGATGTAGCATGAAGCATGACAAGTGTCTGTTATTTTTGGGGAATCAGATTCTCAGCAGTTAGTTACAAACTGACACTATCATAATCTCGATCTGAGGATCAGGAAGATGTTACTGCAACTCTTGGCTGAGAGCTATGTCACCCACTCTAGATCTGTCCCTGAAAAATGATCCTCACCTACTGCCTCCTGTCTTCCTGGTTAATACAGTTCTGGAACAGATGCCCTCAGTGAGCACAGCTGGTAGAAGAAACCTAAATCAGAACCAGAACTCTAGCTGCAAGGGAGTGTAGGATATGTGGGTTTTAGAATTCCAACCTCTGCAGGACCAGAGTGTCAGGGTCTGACCCACAGACCCTGACTTAGTGGTGGATGAACAAAATTCACTCAAACACAAATCTCCAGTAGAAGAGTGGGCTCAGGATCTGTGGCCATTCACAGACAGTCCTGACAGAGATAGAAGCCATGGCCCAGAACAGCTGGTACTCTAGGCATTTATTCAGTATAGATTTAACAGAGGATCTGAGTCAACACACTTATGGATAATGATGAAAGGCCAGGTTCCAAGGCCTAAAGCAAACACCATTTGCAGATGATAAATCTGGTCGCCCTCCCCCTGAGAGAGCCATCAGACTCTTTAATTGTGAAAGATTAAAGGTTAGTTTTGGAACCAAATGAGTAAATAAGTTATTTGGATAAACGCCCCCACATTCCCTAGTGTTTTGCTTTTCTTCATCACATAAAGGTAAAAGGGATTAGGTTGCCTTCAGCTGAAACTTCTCCTGAAACTATGCAAACTTCTCAGGCTTCCAAGAAGGTTTGTGACTATATTCTATAATTTTACAATTTTTCCAACCATCCTGACTGAACCCCCACACCAGAGGAGACCTTAGAAGATTGATACAGATATTGAGCTGGCTGGATTTACCCTAATTGCCCACACATCTGATGTAGTTCTATTGCTTTGTTATTTTGGTAAGGCAAGGCCTTCTCTTGAAGCCTGCCCTTGAAGTCTGTCCCCACCCAGGCCATTCTCCAGGTTAAGCTCATTGAGGAGGGAGACACAATATCATCTTTCAGGTGCAGCAACCTCTTCAACACTCATAGAGCTCCCTGATTTGTTCTCTCAGTTCTCATCACAATTGTACTTATACAATTATTTTAAAAGCTGAGGATTTACTATCTGTCTTTCTGCTAGACCAGAGGCCTGTTGGGGCAGGAATCATGTCTCTGGGTTGTTTACTTTTATTTTTTTTTTTTATTATTTTTTTTTTTTTAATTTTTTATTGGATTATAGGTTTTGGGGTACATGAGCAGAGCATGCAAGACAGTTGCGTAGGTACACACATGGCAGTGTGCTTTGCTTTTCTTCTCCCCTTCACCCACATTTGGCATTTCTCCCCAGGCTATCCCTCCCCACCTCCCTCTCCCACTGGCCCTCCCCTTTTCCCCCCAATAGACCCCAGTGTTTAGTACTCCCCTTTCTGTGTCCATGTGTTCTCATTTTTCATCACCCACCTATGAGTGAGAATATGCGGTGTTTCATTTTCTGTTCTTGTGTCAGTTTGCTGAGGATGATGTTCTCCGGTTGTTTACTTTTATTCTTAGCACCTAGAGTATGCCTGGCAATGGTATGTAGCCACACAATGCATATTATTTGAATGAATGAATAGAAAAAAAAGACCATTTCCATCCAAAAATTGAATGGAAAAGCTACAATTTATGTTTCCTTTATCTATACATGGATGTTTTATCAGTGCGCAAGGAATAAAACAACCTACATTCAACATTGTTTTTGAAAATAAGTACATAACGAGATTTAGACTCAATGAGACAGAAAATTAATAAGGATATCCAGAACTTCAACTCAGATCTGGAACAAGTAAACTCAATAAATATTTATAGAGTTCTCCATTTTAAATACACAAAATATTGATCAGCCATTATTAATACCCTTTTTTAGAATGAAGCAATATTCCTGTTCTCTCTCCCTCTTTTTCTTCCTCTCCTTCTCTCCTTTTTTTACTTTTCAACATCCTAGTTCCTCACCTATACTCAATACATTCCTCTGAACACCTGATTCCTTGTGATTCTCCCGTCCCACTGAAACCTCCAATCCATTAAAAAAAAAAAAAAAAGAAAGAAAATAAGTACAGTAAGAGAAAGGTCTGGTCTGAAGTGAAGTGACTGAATTATTCTACTGAGAGAATGTGATACTTTTGGCTCTAGCTGTTAACTAAAGGCTATTATTTCCAGTCCTGGTCTGGAACAGACATTAGTGAGCCAGGCAGGCAGTCACAGAGAGTGAGAGAGAAAGACAGAATGATAATTTTCTTCTCTGATTAGTCTGGAGAATCTAAAAGCAATATACTGTGTAACAGAAGAAAACATCAGGAAGAAGGAATGAAATTGCTTATGAAATTCTATTAATGGGGATTTTCTTTTTTTGCAATCAAAATATAATTATATATTTAAATTTTACCTTACATATGTAAGATCGCAGCTAAGGATGTCAACCATAATGTCAAATTTTATCACCAGCCACTTGTGCTATTTTATCACATTTGAAAATATTCACTCATTATTTACTTCAAACAGTGATCTGTAAATTTGTTTAGACCATAATAATTAAGGACCTTTTCTTCTTTAGGATAATTTAAAAAATTAAATGATGTACCGAACATACTATGAAAGAAAGTTTACTTTTTGATTATGGCCTCTACATTGAAGATCTGTAGGAATTTTTCTAATTAATTTTCAGATCTTCCCATGACCTCTCTGTTTGTAGAAATATCATCTTTGAAATAATTTGTGTGACTACTTTACAAATCAAAAATGGATTCACGACTGTATTATCATAATCACTAATTTTAATAGTCTCCTAGATACTTTCAGTGTCACTTTTCTTGATTATAAAATGTCAACAATATGAACAGGCTCTTAATATAACAGAAAATTTCATTACATCAGTTTCCCATCAAACTGTCAGTCACTTAATAATTATATTGACCATTTCCACTGATCAGCAGGAGGCTCTTCTACTAATGGCTCCCATGGTTTTCATTGTACCATTTTTCTAAAATTATTTTATTTTAAATTATTATATTTTAAGTTATAAGATACATGTGCAGATCGTGTAAGATTGTTACATAGGTATACACATGCCATGGTGGTTTGCTGCATCCATGCTCTCCATCATCTACATTAGGTATTTCTCCTTATGTTATCACTCCTCAATTTCCCCACCCCCTGCTGTCCCTCCCCTAGCCCCTGCATCCTGCAACATCACACCCTAGTCCCAGTGTGTGATGTTCCCCTCCCCGTGTTCATGTGTTCTCATTGTTCAACACCCACTTATGAGTGAGAACGTGGGATTCATTGCACCATTTTTCTTGCCAAACTTAGTTCATGTTCAGTCTCAAGAATCACCTCTTCTATTTGACCACCTTGAAGTTGATCTTCTAATTTTTTACATCTGGTTCTGCTTTAACCCAGCTTCTCATTTGTAACCTGTTCTGTATACTTTCTATATGCTGTAATTTTAGGGATTTCCTCAAGAACATCAAGAATCCTTGTGTACAATAATCTTAGCCTCTTGTGTGGATTCTTGCACATAGCCAACCCCACAAAGTCAGTGGTCTTCTTCAGCACACCCACCATGACAGCGCCGATGAGTTGATGATTAAGGGGGATTTTCAAAATAAAGGATGTAGAGGGAAAAAAATGCAATCTTTGAAACTGGGAGGTATACTGTACAGGATGCCTTCTAAGATTCCTTCTAGTTTTAACTTATCTGACTCTGAATAGATACAGATCTTCTTAAATATTATTTTGGCTATTTCTTGTTCCCAGCAATGTTTAATTTTATGTATTTTTTCCCACTCCTTGGAGTAAACCTATTATTATTACTATTTTCATTTTATAGAGAAGAACACTGGTGATTGGAGAGGTTACTAATCTACCCAAGGTCATACAGTTAACAAGTGAAGATTTCTAGTTCTTGCCTGCCTGATACCATTGTGCATATCTTAACCACTGCTCATGACACCAGGCCGCAGGGTCAGTAGACCTGGGTTTAAATTCAGGCCTTCCCTTTCCTTACTGGCTGTGTGGCTAAAACCAGCTGGGCCTCAATTCCTTCAGTGGTAAGATGTAGCTAACACTTGCCTTGCAAGATGGTGGTGAGGATTGGCAGCAACAAATATAGAACATTTAGTACACAGTAGGCACTTGATATATAGTATTGCTACTTTGCGTAGATGACTAGTAGACAGTGGAAGGACAGGGTGCCCAGGATCTGGTGTGGGGAGGTGTTGAAGAGGCATAGAGCATGCACCTGTCTGCTGACTCCCAACAGGTAGGCTGTGAGCCCCTTACCTTTTCTGTACTCTATCCTCCAAAAATTTGCAGAGTGGAGGCCACGCACTTGAAGCACAATGCTAATTTTAATGTGCTGCTTGAGTCCCCATGAAAGGTGCAATACTTAGAAGTGTTTTTATCTTATATCCATGCAGTTACCATCACAGTCAAGACTGAAATATCCATTATTCCCCAAAGTTCCCTTGTACCCCTTTGCACTCTCTTCTTCCAGCCCCTTCCTCATGTCCCAGGCAACTCTGATGTAATGTCTGTCACTATAGATTAGTTTTTCTAGAATTTGATCTAGGCAGAATAATGCAGTATGTACTTATTTTTGTCTGCCCTTTTTGCTGAGCATAAATGACTTTGAGATCCATTCATGCCACTGCTTGTATTAATAGTTTATTCTTTATATTGCTGATTAGAATTACTTTGTATGAAGACACCAGAGTTTTCACAGTTTTTAAAATTTTTAATAGATATATTAAGGTATAATATATACTATAGAAAAAAACCATGCCTATTTAATATATACAATTAGATGCGTTTGTACGCACGCACACACACACATATATACTTATCTAATTGTATATATTAAATTTACAAATATATATATAATATATATATACACACACCTGTGAAACAGTAATTATGTACAATCAGGATAACAAACTTATTTAATACTTGCAAAAATTTTCTTGCACCCTTTGTGGTACTTTTTTCAGTGGTAAGAACACTTAATATCTACCTTCTTAAGAAAATTGTGAAGTGCACAATGCCATATTGTTAACTGTACACACTGTTTTATGGCCAATCCCTAGAACTTACTCATCTTGCATAACTGAAACATTATACCAATCGAATGACAGCTGACCATTTTCCCCTCTCCCAAGCTTCTGAAAAACTCCATTCAACTCTTTGAGTCTGACTATTTTAGATATCTAATACAAATGGTTCATGCAGGATTTGTCTTTCTGTGACTGGTATATTTCACTTAGCATAATATTTCCTAGATTCATTCATGTTGTTGCAGGTGGCAGGATTTCCTTTCTTTTTAAAGACTGAGTTCTAATCCGTTGTATGTATGTACCACATTTTCTTATCTATACATATGTTGATGGACGTTTAGATTGTTTTCTTATCCATTATAAATAATGTAATTAACTTGAGAGTGCATACATCTATTTGAGATCCTAATTTCAATTCTTTTGGATATATATCCAAAAGTGGGATTGCTAGATAATAGGGCCCTTATACGTTTAATTTTTTGAGGAACCACCATACATACTGTTTTCCACAGCGGCTGCATCATTTTACATTCCCATTGATAGTCTATGGAGTTCCAATGTCTACACATTTTCCCTACCACTAGTTATTACTATATTTTAATAAAAGTCACCCCAATAGATATGAGGTGATATGTCATTGTGGTTTTGATTTGCATTTCCCTGATGATTAGGGATGTTCACACACCTGTTGGCCATTTATATGTTTTCTTTGGAGAAATGTCTATTTCAATCTTTTGTCCATTTAAAACATTGAGTTACTTGTTTTTAATTTTGCTATCAAGTTGTAGGAGTTTCTTGTATATTTTGGATATTAATCCCTCATCAGATATATAGTTTGCAAATATCTTCTCCTATTTCTTAAGTTGCCTTTCACTTGCTGATTACTTTTGCTATGCAGAAGCTTTCCCATTTGTAATCCCCCCAAAATTTCCTAATTTTGCTTTCATTGTTTGTGCTTTTGGTATCATATTTAAGAAATCACTGTCAAGCTCAATGTCATAAAACATCCACTCATCTCTTGGTGGACCTTTGGATTGTTTCAATTTTTAAATTATTTCAAATAAAGCTGATATGAACATTTGTGTACATGGCTTTATATAGACATATGCTTTTGTTTATTTTGGATTAATATCTAGAGGATCATGGGGTAGATAAATATTTTAATTTTTAAAGAAATTACCAAACCGTTTTCATCAGAAGTGTTTTAATGTTTTCCTCATATAGATGTTTCACATTCCTTATTGATGTTATTCTCAATTATTTATCTTTCTTTGTTGTTATTGTAACAAGGAATGGTATTTTCTCTACCACATTACATCATAATTGACTATTATTTGTGTACATAAAAATTATTCCTTTCTGTAGATTACTTCTTTTATAATATTGTAAGTTATTGTATTCTTTATTTGAGTTAATTTTATCATTTATTAATATCACTGAAAATAGAAACTGCTTTACTTATTTTTACCAATTCTCATGCCTTGAGTTGATTTGCTTTGTCTAGTTGCATTGGCTAATTTGTGCATTACAATGTTGCATAGTAGAGGAGATGGGAAACGTACTTTCTCTTTCCTGATCTTAGAGGAAAAGACTGCAGTATTTTCCCACTAAGAAACATGCTACTAAGAAAATATTCAGCAATTCCTATTTTCTTGAATAATTAAACATGGACTACATGTTGAATTTTGATGCTTTTCAAACATAGATGGTGATAATCACATTTTTCCTTTGATCTATTAATTTAATGAATTATGTTAATACAATTTCTAATATGAAACCAACCTTCTATTCCTGGCATAATTGTCATTTGACCATTTGATTTCAGTTTTGAAAGATGTTAGATTTTAGTTGGATATGGAGATCTCATTTAACAGTTATTTTACTTCAGTACTTTAGAGATACCATTGCATTGGCTTGCTTCTTTAATTTCTGTTGGAAAACTGGTGATCCAGCTTATTGCTGTGACTTTGAAAGTAAAACATCTTTTAAAAAATCTGGTTGCTTTTAGGACTTTTACTTTATCTTTGGTTTTTAGCAGTTTTACTGTGGTGTACTTTGATGTTGTTTTCGTTATATTTAAACCATGTGTGGGTTACAGAATTTCTTTAATCTCTGGTTTGATATTTTCTAATAGTTTTGAAACTTCTCAGTCAGTTTGTTCTCAAATATTTGTTTTGCCTATAGTCTCTCTCTTCTCATTTTGAGATTTTAATTACACACATATTAGATGTTTTCAGCATGTCTTATACTGTTTCCTGTCATTTCTACCTTAAATTTTCTTATGTGCTTTAATTTAATTATTTTCTAGTGATTCCAGGGTGGTAATCATCACTTTAGCTGTTTCTGAGCTGCTATTAAAACTGTATATTGTATTCTCAATTTTATTTTACTGTTTTTATTACTAGAGTTCCTATTTGATACTTTTAAAAACAGGCTTTGTTATTTTTTGATAATATTTTCCACTTTAAAAAAATCTATTTCCTTAAGTAGATTATTTTAAGCTTGGGGATAGTAAAGTCTTTGTTTAATAACCTCAACATATAGATAACCTGAGGGTCTACTTGTGTCATTTTTTTTTCTTCTCTTTCTCTCTGGTTTTTATTTATTCGTTTTCATGTTCTGGCATGCCTATAAATTTTTGATTGAATGTTAGATATTGTGTATAAAAAATACCAGGCATGGTGACATGTACCTCTAATCCCAGCTACTCAGAAGGCTGAGGTGGGAGGATTGCTTGAGCCCAAAAGTTGAGTCCAGCCTGGGCAACATAGTGAGACCCCATCTCTAAACACAAAATAAAAATGTATAGGCTTTTGGTGAAGTGGCCTTTCTCCAGATAAGATCATGTGTTCTTGTGGCAGGCAGAGTGTATTTCATTAGAAAGCCTGGGGTATGGAGCAGGACTCTTCCTCTTTGGTGGGGCTTGGACTCCAGTGTTCGCTTCCCTAGTCCTGTGCTGCAGAACATCTTTTCACATCTTAAGCCTGTTATTAGCTCCCTTCTCCTTGGTGTGTAAACACAGCCTGGAATGTCAGATAGTTTCTCAAAGGGAAATTTCATGCTGATTTTCTCTGGAGTTCCTTTTCTTCTGAGACATTGGTCTCTCGTACCCTGGCTCCTTTCTTAGCCCTGAACTTAAATGCTCATGTCTAGGTCAGGGAAACTTTCACAAGTTCTAGACTCCTGCTTTTTTTTGGACCACTTTGTCCTGTGCTGTGAATTAGCAAGTGCCGTAAGAGAAGAAAACAGCACCAACCCCAAGGTTAACTTCTAGGCCTTTCCCTTCTCTGGGGATTTTGGCCTCTTCAGTCTCAATTACTGTACCTTGATTGCTCTAGGATACTTTCAACAGCTGCTTTTCTTTTGTATATATCCAGATTTTATAGCTGTTATTTTTTGGGAGCATTAGTCTGATACAAGATGTTTTATGAGAGGTGAAAGCAGGGTTCCTCCTTATTTTTTAAATTAGGTTCATTTTCATACAAACCAATTACCTATTTTAGCCTCGTTTGAAGAGATAATATTTATGAAACCAGAAATATACTTTCAGAAAGAAAACATATTGAAACAAACACACATTAAAATTTATGTGCCTACCCTTTAAAATCATTTCCTGTACCTCTGGCATATGTATACTACACTTTGGATAATTTTTTTGGAACATGCCCAAAAGGCCACTCTAGGACCTTTTCTTGGTTGTGGTGGAAATACACTAATATCCCTCAGACTTAGAGTCCAATTCCAGCTTGCCACTTACCTGCTTGTTATGGACTGAATGTGTTTCCTCAGGAATTCATATGTTGAAACTTAATCACTGATGTGACGGCATGAAGAGTCAGGGCCTTTAGGGCATAATTAAGTCATGGATATGAAGACCTCATGAATGGGATTAGTTATCTTTTAAAAAGGTTCCAAGGAGCCGTTCTCCCCTTCTGCAATGTGAGTGTGCAGCAAAGAGGTGCTACTTGTGTTGCGGACAGCTAACCTTCACCAGACACTGAATCTGCAGGTGTCTTTCTTGGTCTTGGACTCCTTTGCCTCTAGAACTATGAGAAATAATTGTCTATAATTATTCATCAATTACTCAGTCTAAGGTCTTTTGTTATAGCAACCCCAAAAGACTAAGAATATACTGGATCTATACAGATAAATCACATAACCTCTCTGGGTGTCATGTTTAAAACCAGGAACTTAAAATTACCCTAGGCTGGTTTCCAGCACTAGTATTCTCTGAGCTGGTGGGGCTGGCCCCTGGGCCTGCTGAGTCCCTGGTTCTGGATTTCTGACTGAGCTTGCAAACCTTGGCTCACTCTCTGGATTTCTGGATTTTCTCCACTCTTTCCTTTTTGAGAGGTTGTCTGTTTTTGTTTTTTTTTTTTAATTTTTCTTAGTAAATTTCAAGGTTTTTGACATCCGTCCAGAGACCAGACTCAGAGCATATAAAGACCTGGAGATGAAGCTGGATTGGCCCTGGGCAGTCCCTTGGAAGAAGCAACCTTTGTACTTTGATTAAAGGAAGCTTGGGGAAGATCTCTTGCACATAGATACCTGCTTTGCTCCTTAAAAATATATCACCATTAGTAGAGTGTTCTTTTGTGCTACATCTTTCCTTCAGTTTTGTTAACAAGTATCTATCAGCCCCTGTTAGGCAGACTGGGATGGGCTCTGTGAAAGGATGGTGTCATGGACTGAATATTTGTGTCTCCCAAAATTCATAGGTTGAAGTCTTAAGCCCATTGTGGTGGTGTTGGGAGGTGGGTCCTTTGGAGGTAATTAGGTCACAAAGGGGCAGCTCTCATGAATAGGATTAGTGTCTTTGTAAGAGGAGGTCTGACCAATGGAACAGAATAGAGAACCCAGAAATAAACCCAGATACTTACAGCCAACTGATCTTTGACAGGGCAAACAAAAACATGACGTGGGGAAAGGGCACCCTCTAACAAATGATGCTGGCATGATTAGCCACATGTAGAGAATGAAACTGGAGCCTCATCTCTCACCTTATGCAAAAATCATCTCCAGATGGATTAAAGACTTAAATATAAGATGTGAAACTGTAAACATTCTAGAAGATAACATTGGAAAAACCCTTCTAGACATTGACTTAGGCAAGGATATCACGACCAATAAGCCAAAAGCAAATGCAATAACAATAAAGATAAATTGTGGGGACTTAATTAAATGAAAGAGCGTTTGCATGGCAGAGTAAACAGACAACTCACAGAATGGGAGAAAATCTTCGCAATTTGTACATCTGACAAAGGATTAATATCCAGAACGTACAACAAACTCAAATCAGTAAGAAAAAAACAAACAATCCCATCAAAAAGTGGACTAAGGACATGAATAGACAATTCTCAAAAACAGATGTACAAATGGTGAACAAACATATGAAAAAATGCTCAACATCACTAATGATCAGGGAAATCAAATCAAATCAAAACCACAAAGCAATACCACCTTACTCCTAATGGCCATAAAAATATGGTAGATGTTGGTGTGGATGCGGTGATCAGGGAACACTTCTACACTGCTAGTGGGTTTGTAAACTAGTACAGCCACTATGGAAAACAGTGTGGAGATTCCTGAAAGTACTGAAAGTAGAAGGACCATTTGATCCAGCAATCCCAGTAGTGGGAATCTATCCAGAGGAAAAGAAGTCATTACATGAAAAGAACACTTGCACACACATGTTTATAGCAGCACAGTTCACAATTGCAAAATCATGGAACCAACCCAAATGCCCATTAATTAACAAGTTGATAAAAAAAACTGTGATAAAAAACTGTGATATAATAAACTGTGATATATATATTTATCACATTCTTTCCATAATACACACACACATATATATATATATATATATCTGTGTATATGTCTGTGTGTGTTTGTGTGTGTGATGGAATACTACTCAGCCATAAAAAGGAATGAATTAATGGCATTTGCAGTGACCTAGATGAGATTGGAGACTGTTATTTTCAGTGAAGTAACTCAGGAATGGAAAACCAAACATCATATGTTCTCACTAATATGTGGAGCTAAGCTATGAGGATGCAAAGACATAAGAATGATACAATGGACTTTAGGGACTCGGGAGGAGGGTGGGAGAGGGGCAAGGGATAAAATACTACAAATAGGGTGTAGTGTACACTGCTTGGGTGATGGGTGCAACAAAATCTCACAAATCACCACTAAAGAACTTATGTAATCAAATACCACGTGTACCCAAATAACCTATGGAAAATATAATAAAATAAAATAATAAAAAAGTAGAGGTCTGAGGGCTGGCTAGCTTTTCTTCTGTCATGTGAGGATACAATTAGAGGTTGGAAGTCTGCCACTGAAATATGGGCTCTCACCAGAACCAAACCATACTGGCACCCTGATCTCAGACTTCCAGACTTCAGCACTGAGAGACATAAATTTTGGTTGCTTATAAGCCACCTCAGTGTATGGCACTTTGTTATAGCAGCCTACATGGACAAAGACAGATGAGTTTTCAGGCACAGGATCTGAGTTTGATTTCCAGCTGTGCTGCTTACCAGTGGTGTGATCTTGGGCAAGTGCTTTAATTTCCTGTGGCCTCCTCTCCTTCATCTAAATATCAGTAATGATATATGTTCTACATATCCCACTTGGGTATTGTGAGGCTTCTCAAGACACCAATGGCAGTGGTTACCCGTAGGGACAGGAGGGACTGGAGCAAAAGGAAATTGTGCTGCAGTAAGAGTTCCCAACCAATATCTTGCTGAATTCTTTTGATTTTTGATCCAAGTCCAATTGTAAACTCAATAGTTCTCTTTACTAATTGGTGTTATTGTCAGGCAATGAACACAAAAGATGTTGTATAAATATAAGTACCTGAGTCTTAATGGCTTTGAACTTCCTTTTGCGTTACTGCTCTAAAAGCCCAGCCTTTTAGAGTTGACCCACCCTGTCGTAGTACCTGGCATAGTCACGCTCAGCAATGTTGGATTCACTAATCGGAATGGATGCAGTTCATTTTGCAGATCAGAGGGAGGCCTAGAGATTTACTTGTGCAGTAATTTTTTCTTCTTTTCCTAAACTTCTCTCAAGTCCAGAGATGTCTATTAGAGGAGTTAGATGAGACCCTTTGAGTTTGAATCGCATGTGCCCAGGTGGTGAGGGGAGGATATGACAGAGGTCATAGTCGGCTATCCAGGATCAGAGTGGCTCCTTAATAGACCCTGGAACTTGATTCTATAAGTTCAAGCAAGTGGAACCACTTGCAGGCCCTGCTCCACACCACCCAGACTGCCAAGAGGTTGATGGATGAACCAACATGCCAAATTAAAAACAATTTCCTCTGTGACATTTCGTGACTTGAGAATTAGGACAGCAAGTATTCATAGAACACTTCCTCTTGGGACAAATGTCGCCTCCAGAGACCAAGCCACTGATCAGAGGGATGTGTGGAGAAGTGTAAAATTGAACACACAGAGAGAGTTATAAGGGATATATGCTTTGGGGCATTGTAAAATATATTTCCCTTTTTGTTTAACAGACATTTCTATTCATTTGTTCATTTACTTGCTCATTTTACATCCCTTGAGCCTACCCTGTACTGCAGATGAGAAATGCCAGCTGAATATATTTCAGTCTCTGTTCTTAAGAAGATTTCAGTTTAGTGGTGAAGGACAGATAAAAAATAGCACACTTGGATCTCCTCGATCCTAAGATACTACTGAATTTAAGATGCATTGTTAATTTACTCACAGCTTATGAGGATAAAAGAAACACTATATTAAATGTACATAGCACTTTTAAGATGTCTCAATTTTAGAATCATTTCAGTGTAAACAAATATGTACATCTTGGACTGAGGAAACATGGTTCTTACTACAGTATGTGACACGTGCTGAGGTGGAATTATAAACCGTGTGAAGGAAGGTGGCAGTGTGGGGTGCTCTACGCCTTGAAGGGGTGCCCTTCATTAACAATAGGAATCATACCATAGGGTCACTGCTGTGGTCTAAAAGTTTGTGTCCTCCCAAAATTTATATGTTGAAACCTAATCACCAATGTAATAAATAGTCTTAAGGTCTGGGGTCTTTGGGAGGTGATTAGGTCATGAGGCCTCTGTCCTTATGAATGGTGTTCATGCCCTTATAAAAGAGGCCTGAAAGAGTTTGTTTGTCCCCTCTGCCATATGAAGACATGTAGAAAGCACCATCTCTGAGAAATGAGCCCTAATCAGACATGGAATGTGCTGATGCCTGAGCAATACATTTCTTTATTATCATTATATCAATAGTTTTTGGGAAACAGGTGGTATTTGGTTACATGGATAAATTCCTTAGTGGTGATTTCTGAGATTTTGGTGCACCCATCACTTGAGCAGTGTACACTAAACCCAATGTGTAGTCTTTCATCCCTCACCCTTCTCCCACCCTTTTCTGTGAGTCCCAGCATCCATTGTATCATTGTTATGCCTTTGCATTCTCATAGCTTAGTTCCCACTTGTAAGTGAGAATATATGCTGTTTAGTTTTTCATTCCTGAGTTGCTTCACTTAGAATAATGGATTCCAATTCCATCCAGGTTGGTGCAAATGCCATCGTTTCATTCCTTTCTATGGCTGAGTAGTGTTCTGTGGTGTACATATATATCACATTTTCTTTTCTTTTCTTTTTTCTCCTTCTTTAGGACACTTTATTAGACTTGTTTTTCTCTTTCCAATTTACTTCTGGTAATAGTGTTACTAAACTCTCTGTCACCGAATGACAAGGATCAATTTACCATCAGCTTCCCATAAACTTTTCTTCTCAAAGAAACGTTTTTCACCCATACCTTCTCAAAGAGCATCATGCTTCTTACATTTTCCTCAAGGGTCTTCAGATGGTCACTAATACTCCCTTCACATTCTTTCCAGTTTCTATGCATGGCCATTTCCGAAGCCTCTCCCACATTTTAAAGTGTTTGTTATGGCAGCCTTCTGTTTCCAGGTTCCAATGTCTGTACCAATGTCAGGAGCCATCTATTGCTGTGTAACAAATTATACCAAAATTTAGCAACTGAAAATAACAAACATTTATTATTTCAAACAGTTTCTGATGATTAGAAGTATAGAAGAAAAGAGCTGGGTAGTTCTGACTAAAGGTTTCTGTTTTTTAAATTTATTTTACTTTAAGTTCTGGGATACATGTGCAGAACGTGCAGGTTTGTTTCATAGGTACACATGTTTCATGGTGGCTTGCTACACCCATCAACGCATCATCTAGATTTTAAGCCCCACATGCATTAGGTATTTGTCCTAATGCTCTCCCTCCCTTGCCCCACTGCTCCCTGACAGGCCCCAGTGTGTGTTGTTCCCCTCCCTGTATCCATGTGTTCTTATTGTTCAACTCCCACTTATGAGTGGGAACATGTGGTGTTTTGTTTTCTGTTCCTGTGTTAGTTTGCTAAGGATGATGGCTTCTGGTTTCATCCATGCCCCTGCAAAAGACATGATCTCATTATGTTTTATTGCTACATAGTATTCCATGGTATATATGTTCCACATTTTCTTTATCCAGTCTATCATCGATGGCATTTGGGTTGGGTTCATTCTTTGTTATTGTAAATAGTGCTGCAATAAATATGTGTGTGCATGTGTCTTTATAGTAGGATGACATATATCCCCTTGGGTATATACCCAGTAATGAGATTGGTGGGTCAAATGATATTTCTGGTTCTAGATCCTTGAGGAATCATTACACTGTCTTCCACAATGGTTGAACTAATATAGATTCCCATCAACAGTGAAAAAGCATTCTTATTTCTCCACAGAATCACCAGCATCTATTGTTTCTTGACTTTTTAATAATTGCCATTCTGACTGGCATGAGATGGTGTCTCATTGTGGTTTTCATTTGAATTTCTCTAAAAATCAGTGATGATAAGCTTTTTTAAAAATGTTTGTTGGCTGCATAAATATCTTCTTTTGGGAAGTGTCTGTTCATATTCTTTGCCCACTTTGATGGGGTTGTTTTTTTTCTTGTAAATTTGTTTGAGTTTTTTTGTAGATTCTGGATATTAGACTTTTGTCAAATGGGTAGGTTGCAAAAATTTTCTCCCATTCTGTAGGTTGTCTAGTTCACTCTGATGCTGGTTTCTTTTGCTGTGCAGAAGCTCTTTAGTTTAATCAGATCCCATTTGCCAATTTTGGCTTTTGTTGCAACTGCTTTTGGTGTTTTAAGTCATGAAGTCTTTGCCCATGCCTACATCCTGAATGGTGTTGCCTAGGTTTTATTCTAACGTTTTTATAGTTTTGGGTTTTATATTTAAGTCTTTAATCCATCTTAGTTATTTTTTACATAATGTATAAGGAAGGGGTCCAGTTTCTACTTTCTGCATATGGCTAGCCAGTTTTCCCAACACCATTTATTAAATAGGGAATCCTTTTCCCAGTGCTTGTTTTTGTCAGGTCTGTCGAAGATCAGATGATTATAGATGTGTGGTGTTATTTCTGAGGTCTCTGTTCTGCTCCATTGGTCTATATGTCTGTTTTGATACTAGTACCATGCTGCTTTGGTTACTGTAGCCTTGTGTAGTTTGGAGTCAGGTAACATGATGCCTCTAGCTTTGTCCTATTTGCTTAGAATTGTCTTGGCTATACAGGGTTTTTTTTAGTTCCATATGAAATTTAAAGTGTTTTTTTCTAATTCCGTGAAAAAAATCAGTGGCACTTTGATGGGTATAGCATTGAATCTATAAATTACTTCGGGCAGTATAGCAAAAAAGCAGAATTATAATTTAGTATTTGGAAGGTAGCACCATCAGAATTTGCTGAGTTATTGAAAGTGGGGCATGAGAGAAGGAGAGGGGTCAGGAATACCCTCAGTATCCTTCAGTTAAGTCACTGGAAGGATGGAGTTATCTTTAAATGACATAAGGAAAACTGTGGTGGAAGCTGATTTAGTTTAAGGAAGTAGTTCAAACTTGGGCCTAAATAAAATTCACTTCCCTACAATTTTTACCACTGGCAAATTCTATTCTGGACTGTACCCAGAGAAATTCCTACCTTTCCTTTGTGTGGCTGTCCATTAGAATTAGAGTCAGCATGCCTGCTCCCTGTGAAATTTTTTTCTCAACTGAAGCATCCCCAAGCTCCTCTATTTCTCATTCATTCATATATTTATTCACTCATTGATTCCTACTTATAATTTTTCATTTATTCAATTTTGAATTTATTTATGCTTACTCTGTGCTAGTCACTGAAGTGGGTTCTTAGAACACCAGCTGGTCTGGGTATTTGAAGAGGGTGCAGTGTGGTGGGGGAAGCTTATAGCCCTGTGCAATGCCTGCAAAGGACCAGGAAAACACATGGGGTTTGGAGGTGCCTACCTTGGCTTAGAAACAGGGAAGAAGACAAGGAAGGTGGCGATGGTGGTAGAGGGAGGCTTCTGGAATAGATGAAGTTTGAGCTCAGTCTTAAGGAAGCAGTATGTGGAGAAGAGGGGAGCAATGGAATGTTTCAGCGCATGATGGTTTGAGAGAGGTGTTGGGTGCATGTGGAGGAGGGCAAGAAAAGATACCAGATGGGGGAGGCTGGAAACCTGGTGGGCCATGACAAGAAATGTGGACTTTACCGTGACGCCATTGGGAATCAGGCATTCAGTGGAATTTAAACAAATAATTGACATAATCAGATTTCCATTTGAGGAAGACTTTGGTAATAATATGTGGGCCAGTGAGAAAAGAATTACGAGTTGATCACATGCAAAGTGTTTAATAATCCAGGCAAGAAATAATTAGTGTCTGAACCTGAGCAATAGTAATGAGAATGGAGAAGAGGGATAGATTTTAGTGTAGGATGTAGAAGCTTTGGCTGCAGCTCGGTAAGCAACTAGCTGGGGAGGAGAATGGTGGTGGGTCACTTAAAATAACCGATTGGCCTGGGATATGAATTGGAGGGAGGTAGCATTTAATGAGAAGACACAGGGATAGAATGTGTTTTGAAGTTTGTAAGGGGAGATTATGAACTCAGGCTTGGTCCTGTTGAATTTAACACATCTATGGGACAGTTCAGTGAAAATGCCTTCAAGTCTGGGAGCAGAGTGGCCTGGGATGAAAACAGAGAATTGGGAGCTGCTGGAGTCTCCCAGACCTTTCTTGCTAGTGAAATCACCCAAGGAAATGAGAAGCATAGAGGGACAAAGGCAGAACCCTGAGCAATGCTGCGGTATCCTAGGCAGACCAAGGAGGAAAAGGCTACAAGAGAACCCAAGAAGGAAAGAGGAGGGCAACCAGAAAGAAGCTGTGTTCTTAAAAGCATTGCAGAAAAGATCAACAAGAGAGGAAAATATTTATAAAGATGTAAGATAAAATGAAGATATTAAAATAAAATCTTTGAGGAGTCATTAGGTACATTGGCACAAACCATAGCAATGGGAAGCTGGAGACAGAAGGCAGACTGAGATGGGTTGAGGAGCAAAGAAAGGGTGAGGATGTGAGTTAGTCAAGCATTCCTGACCTTTCCTAGGACGTTGACTTTGAAAGGCTGAGAAAGGATTTAGGATAGTGATTAGAGAGTCGTTGTATTAGTTTTCTATTGCTGTGCAACAAATTACCTCACAGTTAGTGGTTTAAAACAGCCGTATTTATTATCTCACAGTTTCTGTGGATCAGGACTCCTGGTATAGGTTAGCCTGGTCCTCTGGTCAGAATCTCTCAAGGCTGCATTCAGATGTTAGCTGGACTGAATTTCTTTCTAGAGCTTGGAGTTCTCTTTCAATGTAATGTAGCTGTTGGCAGAATGTAGTTACTTGTGTTTGTAGGACTGAAGTCATTATTTTCTGACTGGCTGTCAGCCTGAAGAATTTCAGGTCCTGGAAGCCACCATGGTTTCTGGCCACATGGTCCTCCTCCTCTAACATGGAAGCTCACTTCTCCAAGGTCAGAGGGGAACCTCTGCTAAGATGAAGGCTTATATAACTTAATATAACAACAAGTGTGGATGTTCCATCACTTTTGCCATATTTTATTGGCCAGAAGCAAGTCACAGCTTCCACCTCTCCTCAAGGAGAGGGCATTATAGGAAGACATGATTTGTTGAGGGTTGCTTTAATGTGTGTCTGTCACAGAGATTCATAATTAGGAAAATTTTATTTTAATTTTTAATAGGAATGACTGGTATGTTATATGTCAAAACAGAGTCTATTGGGTAGTTAACACCAGAGTTTGCTTATTTTAATCTCGGAGGGGCTAAATCTCTACCGAGGTAGAGTGACAGACATGTTTCAGAACCAGTAAGAACTGAGCTTGATGGTCAAACAGATGAAAATAGTGGCTTGTACAATTTTCTCAAATGGTGTTTGGCTTTTGGACTGTATCAGTTACCTGCTTCTGCATAATAAAGTCCCCCAAATGTTATGACTTAAAGTAGCCACAAATGACTATTACCTGTGGGTCTGTGCTTCAGTCTAATAGTTCTAGTTTCAGCAGGGCTTCCTCCTATGTCTGTAATCAGCTAAGGTCAGTAGGCAACTGGCCTTCTGGACGTTGGCTCCTCTGTTCTCCATGTGATCCCCATTCTCCAGCTGGCCAGCTTAGGCTTGGTCACAGAGCGGCCACAGGTTTCCAAGAGGGAGAGTGGAGGTGTGCAAGGGCTCGTGAGGCCTAGAATTAGAACTGGCAGCACATTGTTTTCACCACATGCTATTGGCCTAAGCAAGTTACAAGGCCAGCCCAGATAAAATGCATGGTGAAAGAGAGCTGTAAAGTGACATTAGAAAGTACATAGATACAGGGAGGAGTGAAGAATTGTGCCAGCTCTCTTTGAAGTTGACCACAGTGACTCACACACATGTGCAAGGTTGAGGCTGACCAACTACAATGTGTTAAACTAAACTTGGCCTAAGGATGCCTCTGTACATTGTGTCTCTACTGAAGCCTAAGTTAGTACATAAACTAAAAGTTTAACTTAGGAGTATACTTTTGTAACATCAGCTGAGTCTCAGCCAATCACAATAGCCACACTCAGTCAATCACAAGCAGCCACCATATTAAAATAAGGCAAATGCTGAGCTGTAACCAATCAGCTATTTCTGTACCTCACTTACATTTCTGTCCATAAATGCAGCCTGCCCACATTACTGAGTAGAGCTCTCTGAACCTCTTCTGGTTCTGCGGGCTGCCCAATTATTGAATATTTCTTTGTTCAATTAAACTCTGCTAATTTCTTTTCTTTCTTTCTTTTTTTGAGACAGGGTCTCATTCTATTGCCCAGGCTGGAGTCCAGTGGCATGTTCATAACACACTATAACCTCGAGCTCCTGGCTTCAAGTGATCCACCAGCCTTGGATTTCCAAAGCATTGGGATTACAGGTGTGAGCTACTGTGCCTGCCCTATTAAATTTAATTTTTCTAAAGTTTTCTTTAACAATAGAACCTGGAGCAAGAGGAAAGTTAGATAATTGAAAAAATTAAGGTTATTAACTTAAAATTGGCCAGGCATGGTGGCTCACTCCGGTAGTACCAACAGTTTGGGAGGCTGAGGTGGGTGGATTGCTTGAGTCCAGGAGTTTCAAAACAGTTTGGGTAACATGGTGAAAACCCTTCTCTACAAAAGATACAAAAATAAGCCAGGTATGATTGCATGTCCTGTAGTCCCAGTTACTTGGGAGGCTGAGGTGGCAGGATGACCTGCGCCTGGGGAGGTCAAGGCTGTAGTAAGCAGTTATCATGCCACTGCACTTCATCCTGGGTGACAGAGTGAGACTCTATCTCAAAAAAGAACCGTTAGAGTTTTTAATTTACTGAAAGCATTATCATGCTTCCGTGGTATTCTCTAGACCTTGGAGACTGATCTGAGAAAGATAGTGCAACATAAAGACAGGTTTCACCCACCCATGCTAGCATGACAGTCTTTATGAGAAGCACATATGGGAAGATTAGTCGTCAGGACATAGATGTGCACTGAAGTCTGGGAATTAGCACAGGACAATGGGGAGCTGAGAAAATCATTTAAATAGCAAGTCGGGATGGACAAGTAGAGGAGAAGATCCAGAGATTCAAACTCAGGGTTGGAAAATGTATGATTAGGTGGGATGACAACCTATTTGAATAGGTCCAAGACTAGAGTTTTGTAAACAGCAAGTCATTGGCGTATTGTTTTTCCTATATGTGGCTTGTAGCATTTTGCTGAGCTGGGGAAACCTGCTAAGATTCCAGTGTGATCCGGGATAATAGATTGGTTATGAATTGGTGAAACATGTCGGTTCTTTGGAAAGGTGTATTAAGTTCTTAACACAGTACCTGACTGTCAACAAATTGTAGCTATGATGTGATTCTTATTATTCTTAGTTTAACTGCGATTCTGCATATTGGAAGTTTTTGGTTTTCATTCCTTTCCTCACCAAGATGTTCCATCCCCACGAGAAGTGCTGTCAGTCAGGTGAGTGGGCACTCAGCTTGAGGAAACAGCTGGGAGGGGGTGGGCTGGAGGTGGTAGAGTAAATTACAATCTGTATCCTTCCTAAAAATGGCTCTCATGGTGGGAAATTACTAATCACTGCCGTTATTCTGCATCTGGTGTTAATTATTCCAGGTAGAAGACACTATAAATGGAATGTTAAGTTCCTAATTTAGGGTGTTTTGGGGTGGGGGAATTGTTCATGTTATTAGTCACTATTCAAGGCATTAAAAAGAACAAGAAGTTTTGATGTTAAAGAAAGTACTAACTTAGAAAGGTTACAGGACTTTTCTTTTGAGTGCCAAAGCTCTCTATTAAAAAATACCTGAGCCCTTGCTGGATTTATAGGTGTTTGGCATACTCTAATATGAAAAGAGGGCAGCATCAGAGGATAGGGTGTAAGTACCAGGGATACCTTTCACTCTCACCTGGACAATTTCAGTAACCTTCTGACTGGTCTCCTGCTTTTGCTTCACTCCTCTTCGATCCATTCTCCACATGGATTGTGGAGCCAGAATGATTCTCTTAAAATCACATGTTATCACTTACCTCAGCAAAAGCAATTCCCATTACATGGGTGAAATCACGTTCCTTACTTAGGACTTCAGAGCATTGTCTGCTTATGCCTGTATCTTTCAATGCATTATTACCTGCCTGTCTCTTCTTTGTTTAAGCGCCAGGCATCATGGTATCTTTTTATCTCCTGCAATAAGACAATCTTATTCCTGCATCTGCAATATTCCCTCTCATAACTAGCTTTCTATCCTTTATGCCTCAGTGTAAATCTTCTCCCTAAAGAAACTTTCCCTGATCACTTTTTAAAAATTAGAAGCTGTTATTACTTTAAATATCACTTGTCAGTAGCTTTATTTTTCTTCTAAAGAATTAGCAATGATCTCAATAGATACTTGTTAATATTCATTAAATAATATAGGTGGGTGGGTAGTTGGGGAGAGATAGCATGGGAGAAATGCCAGATACAGGTGAAGGGGAGGAAGGCAGCAAATCACACTGCCACGTGTGTACCTATGCAACTATCTTGGATGTTCTTCATGTATACTCCAAAACCTAAAATGCAATAAAAAAATAAAAAATAATAATATAATACCTCTCTACCCCACTAAACTATAAGGTCCAACATAGAAGAAATCCTGTTCATCTTGTTGCCTAGCAACAGAGACTCTAGAGCCAAATCCTAGTTCAAATCCCAGTATTGTAAAATCCCAGTACTGTTAGTCACTAGCTGTGTACTCAATCTTGGGGCAAGCTGTTACATAACCACTCTGTGCTATAATTTCCTCATCTATAAAATGGGGAATAATAGAACCTTGACTGGTTTATAGTAAATTCTCAATTGATATTTGTTGAAAAAATAAGGAAAGAAGAAACAGAAAAGTACTTATTTTAAAGTAGTTTAAACATAGGTAAGTGATGTGTAGGCTTCAGTAAGAAAGGGCTTTATGTTATAAAACTGCTTCAATTTCCTAGACATAAAACTAGAGGAATCTAAAAGTGTTGAGTCATATCACTCGCTGGCCGACATGCAGAACAGAGTTATTATCGGTTTCAAGCATGTTTGAACAACACAGTCATGTGGGTTATTTATTTATTCATTTATCTGTTCAGAAAACTTGATTTCTTTTTATATGCTGGTTACTGTGCAACCATTAAATAAATATAGTTCTTGTCCTGGAAGAGTTGATAATCTAACTTAAAAGAGAAATAGGTACTAGAGGATGAATGCTGAAATAGATGTCTGAACAAAGGGTTGCTAGAACAAAGAATAGAGGGATTAAACCTCCCATGTATAAGAAGTGCCCACGAAAAACTATACATCCAGGGATCATTTCTATAGTTCAATACTATAGAAGTTTCTCTGAACATGTAGAGCACTGCTTGAAGGCAGCTAGAGAGAAAAGTCAGGTCACCTACAAAGAGAACCTCATCAGTCTAGCAGGAGAACTTTCAGCAGAAACCTTATAAGACAGAAGATATTGGAAGCCTATTTTTAGTAGAAAAGAAACTCAAACCAAGAATATTATATCATGCCAAATAAGCTTCATAAGGAAAGAAGAAATAAAATACTTCTCAGACTAGGGGAATTTGTTACTACCAGACCAGCCTTAAAAGAGGTACTCAAAGAAATGCTGAACATGGAAACAAAAGATTGAAACTTGCTACCACAGAAACACACCCAAGCACCTAGCCCACAGAAAATATAAAGCAATTACACTCAAGTCTACAAAACAAATAGCTAATGATATGATGACAGGATCAAAATCTCACGTATCAATATTAACTCTGAATGTAAATGGTCTGAACACCCCACTTAAAAGGTATAGAGTAGCAAACTGGATAAAAATACAAGACTTAATAGCATACTATCTTCAAGAGATTCATTTCACGTGTATGACGTCCACAGGGTTAAAGTAAAGGGACAGAGAAAGATCTACCATGCAAATGCAAAACAAAAAAGGAACAGGGGTTGCCATTATACCAGTTAAAACAGACTTTAAACCAACAATAATCAAGAAGGGCATAGTGATAAAGGGTTCAATTCAACAAGAAGACTTAACTGTCTTAAATATATATGCAGAGAACATCAGTGTACCTGCATTTATAAAACAAGTACATCTAGACCTATGAAAAGACAGTCACACAATAATACTGTGGGATGTCAACACCTGGCTGACAACATTAGACAGATCATTGAGGAAAAAAACTAACAAAGAAATTCTGGGCTTATACATAACACTTGACCAATTGGACCTAATAGGCATCCACAGAATACTCTACCCAACAACCACAGACTATATATTCTTCTCATCCACACATGGAACATATTCTAAGATGGGCCACGTGCTCAGTCATAAAACAAGTCTTAATAAAAAAAATGAAAGTGGCACATATACACCATGGAATATTATGCAGCCATCAAAAACGATGAGTTCATGTCCTTTGTAGGGACATGGATGAATCTGGAGAACATCATTCTCAGCAAACTGACACAAGAGTAGAAAATGAAATACCGCATATTCTCACTCATAGGTGGGTGAGGAACAATGAGAACACATGGACACAGGGAGGGAAGCACTACACACTGGGGTCTATTGGGGGGAATAGGGGAGGGACAGCCAGTGTGGGGAGCTGGTGAGGGATAGCATGGGGATAAATGCCAGATGTGGGTGAAGGGGAGGAAGACAGCAAATCACACTGCCACGTGTGTACCTATGCAACTATCTTTCATGTTCTGCACATGTACCCCAAAACCTAAAATGCAATAAAAAAATGGAAGTCATACCAAGCCCACTCTCAATCACAGTGCAACAAAAATAGAAGTCAATAAAAAGGTTTCTCAAGACTATACAAAACATGGAAATTTTAACAACCTTCTTCTGAATGACAATGGGTGAAAAACAAAATTAAGACAGAAATCAACAAATTCTTTGAAATTAATGAAAATGGAGACATAACTTACCAGAATGCAGCTAAAGCAGTGTTAAAGAGAAAAATTTATAGCACTAAACATCTTCATCAAGAAATTAGAAACATCTCAAATTACTAATCTAACACTGCACCTAAAGGAATTAGACCAAACAAACAAACAAACAAAAAAAAACAAAACAAACAAATCACAATCCAACCCCAAAGCTAGCAGAAGGAAAGGGATAACTAAAATTAGAAGAGAAAGTAATAAAATTGAGGTCCAAAAGCCCAACAGATCAATAAAACCAAGAAATTTTTTTTGAAAGAATAAACAAGACTGATAGACTGCTAGCTAGATAAAGAAAAAAACCAGAAGAGCACAATCAGAAATGACAAAGATGATTTTACAACTGATTCCAGGAAATACAAAAGATCCTCAGACTATTATGAAAATCTCTATGCACACAAAGTAGAAAATTTAGAGGAAATGGATAAATTCCTGGAAATACACAACTTCCCAAGATTGAACCAGGAAGAAAGTGAAAACATGAACAGACCAATAACTGTTTTGAAATTGAATCAGTAATAAAACTCTACCAACAAAACCCAGCCTGGGACCAAATGGATACACAGCCATTCTGTAGGACATACAAAAAAGAACTGATACCAATCCTACTGAAACTATCCCAGAAAACTATGAGGAGGGACTTCTCCCTAACTCATTCTACAAAGCCAGCATCATCCTAACACCATAATCTGGCAGACACACAATAAAAAAGAAAACTACAGGTCAACATCTCCAATGAACATAGACACAAAAACCCTCAACAAAATACTAGCAAACTGAATTTAGCAGCACATATTAAAATTAATTCACCATAACCAAGTAGGCTTTATTCCTGGGATGCAAGGTTGACTCAGCATATACAAATCGATAAATGTGGTTCACCATGTAAACAGAATAAAAACAAACAAAAAAATGATCATCTCAATGGAGGTAGATAAAGCCTTAGATAAAGTGTAACATCTCTTCACAATAAAATCCCTCAAGAGACTAGACATCAAAGGACCTTACCTCAAAATAATAAAAGCCATTTATGACAAACCCACAGCCAACATCATACTAAATAGGCAGAAGCTGGAACAATTTCCCTTGAGAACTGGAATAAGACAAGGTTATTCACTCATACCACTTCTATTCAATGTAGTACTGGAAATCCTAGCCAGAGCAATTAGGCAAGAGGAAGAAATAATAGGTATCCAGATAGGAAAAAAAATCAAACTATCTTCTCTGGTGATACAGTTTTAGACCTAGAATATACTAAAGACTCTGTCAAAAGGTTGCAGACACTGATAAATAACTTTTGTAAGGTTTCAGGATACAATGGGGAAAAATCAGTAACGTTTTTATACACCAGTAACATTCTAGCTGAGAGCCAAATCAAGAACACAATTCCATTTGTAATCCCAACAAAAAATGAAATACCTAAATAATTCTACCCATGGAGGTGAACGATCTCTACAAGGAGAACGGCAAAACACTGCTAAAAGCAATCAGAGATGACACAAATAAATGGAAAAGTATTCCATGCTCATGGATTGGAAGAACCAATGTCATTAAAATGGCCATACTTCCCAAAGCAATTTACAGATTCAGTGCTGTCTCTATCAAAACACCAACATCATTTTTCACAGAATTAGAAAAAACTATTCTAAAATTCATATGGAGCCAAAAAAGAACCTAAATAGTCAATGTAATTCTAAGCTAAAATGACAAAGCCAGAGGCATCCCATTGCCAGACTTCCAATATACTATAAGGCTAGATTTACCAACACAACACAGTACTGGTATAAAAAAACACATAGATCAACAGAACAGAATAGAGAGCCCAGAAGTAAAGCCTCCTACCTACATCCATCTGAACTTCGACAAAGTTGACAATTAAGCAATGGAGAAAGGACTCCCTATTCAATAAATAGTGTTGGGATAATTGGTTATCCATATGCATAAGAGTGAAACTAGGTTCCTATCTCTCAATTATAAAAATTAACTCAAGATCAATTAATAATTCAGCTAGGCATTGATGGTACATGCCTGTAGTCTCAGCTACTTGGGAGACTAAGGAGGGAGGATTGCTGAGCCTGGGGGACAGAGATTGCAATGAACTGAAATCACACCACTGCATTACAGTTTGGGTGACAGAGACCCTGTTTAAAAAAAACAACTTAATAATTTAAATGTGAGATCTTAAACTACAAAAATTCGAGAAGAAAACCTAGGAAATACCTTTCTCAACATTACCTTTGGCAAAGAATTTGTGTCTAAGTTCCCAAAAGCCATTGCAACAAAACCACAAATTGACAAGTGAGTCCTAATTAAATGAAAGAGCCTTTGTGCTGTGAAAGAAGTTAGCAACAGAGCAAATGGACGGCCTACAGAATGGGAGAACATATTTGAAAACTATGCACCTGATTAAGGTCTAATTTCCAGAATCTGTAAGGAACTTAACAAATCAATAAGCAAAAAACCAAATAATCCAGTTTAAAAATGGGCAAAGGACATGAACAGACACTTCTCAAAATAAGACATATTAGTGGCCAACACACATTTGAAAAAATGCTCAGCATCATTAATCAATACAGAAATGCAAATCAACAACTACAGTGAGATGCAATATCACATCAGTCAGAATAGCAATTGTTAAAAAGACAAAAAGTCACATTTGCTGGCAAGGCTGTGGAGAAAAGCAAAGACGTGTGTGTATGTGTGTATATATGTGTGTGTGTGTGTGCGCGTGTGCATATATATATATAAAATTTTGTTTGTTTGTTTTTGAGGTGGAGTTTGCTCTTGTTGCCCAGGCTAGAGTGCAGTAGTGGGAAATCAGATCACTGCAACCTCTGAACTCGGCTCACTCAACCTCCCAGTTTCAAGTGATTCTCCTGACTCAGCTGCCTGAGTAGCTGGGATTATAGGCACCTGCCACCATGCCCAGTTAATTTTTTGTATTCTTAGTAAAGATGGGGTTTCAGCCATGTTGGCCAGGCTGGTTTTAAACTCCTGGCCTCAAGCAATCCACCCATCTCAGCCTCCCAAAGTTCTAGGATTACAGGCGTGTCACTGTGCCTGGCTGCAAAGAAATATATTGTTGGTGAGAATGGAAACTAGTTCAGTCACTGTGGAAAGCAGTTTGGTGATTTCTCAAAGAAGTTAAAATAGAACTACATTTGATCCAGAAACTCCACCCAACTGTGACAACCAAAATGTCTGTAGACATTACCAAATGTCCTGCATTTCTATCCTTTGACACCCATTCTTGTCGAAAACTACTGGTGTAGAAGGAGATAGGAAGAGGAAGAGGAAGGATCCAGGGGATATTAATATTTAATACATGTTTAATACACAGAGAGACTAAGAAGAAACTTATTGGTTAAAGAATGGTGTCTAGTTGTTTTTGTTTTTCCCTTTGATCATTTTAAATGGCACGAGTTCTTTGGCCTTGCAGACATGGAACAAAGCACGCAGAGTTTAGGTAGTAGTATGGGTTCTGCAGTTGGAAATTCAGGGGTCATATCCTAAGCGTCACTAGTCCCTAGCTGCATGGCCTTGACATCTTCCTAGGTACATGGCCTTGACCTCTTCCTAGGTACATGGCCTTGACCTCTTCCTAGCTGCATGGCTTTGACTTCTTCCTAGGTACATGGCGTTGACCTCTTTCTGACTACATGGCCTTGACCTCTTCCTAGCTGCATGGCCTTGGCCTCTTTCTGACTACATGGCCTTGACCTCTTCCTAGCTGCATGGCCTTGGTCACCACTTGGCTATATGGCTTGAACCCCCTTAGCTGCATGATCCACTGGTCAGATTCTCTCTTCTCTTTCTTCTATTCCTCCCTCCCTCCATTTCTCCCTCTTTCTCTTTCTAACTTTTTGTTCACAAGTATTTATTGAGAGCCAATTCAATTTGGAAGGAGAACTCATTAAGAATGATGTTACAAAGGAATGTATTATTCAGAATTGCTACAAATTCTATGAAGGGCAACTTCTCTGATGGCACTGAAAATTGCATTAAACTCCTACCCCCGCAAATAACCTATAATCAAGTGACATTGCCACCCTTCAGGGATGACTCTGGGGGGCACCAAAGTTCTCATGGGTTCTCTGTCAGTGAATTTCAGAACTTGTATTTCACAGGTAAGAGGGAAGATTTGCAGATGGATTATCCTGCCTATTAGCTTTCTGACCTTGGCCAAGCTCCTCAGTTTTACTTGTTATACTGGGAAAATATCATCCACCTAATAGGATTGTTGAGAGGAATAAGTAAGATAATTCAAGAAGAGGGCTTAGACCAATGCCTCGAGTATAGTCAATGCCCAGTAAATGCTGTGGCAACTGGAATGGTCTTAGACCACATGACCAAGGAGTGAGGTTGGGAGGAGGGTGGCAGGCAGGGAACAACATAAACAACAGGAAGGGGATTGCAGAGCCCATGTGATGGGACTATTCCTATAGACAGTTATCCAGGACAGAGTGTTGAGAGGCAGGAGAGTGTGATGGGCCAGGAGCAAAGGGAGGAGAATCCACCAAGATGGATGCAGGCCAGGCTGAGCTGTGTCAAGTGCAACAACAGTGGCAATAGGACTTCGTACTTAGGAGGATGTATTAGTCAGGGTTTTCTAGAGGGACAGAACTAATAGGAGATTTTATATATAAAATACACGCATGTATGTATTTTGAGATTTTGTATATAAAACATACGTGTGTGTATATATGTGTGTATATACACAAACCTATATATACACATATGTGTGTATATACATAAACATATATATATATACACATATGTGTATATATAGGTTTATGTATCTATACATTCTTAATAATATATAATGCAAGTCAGAAACCCAGACTTTATATATATGTGTGTATATATATATTTATATATATATGAGTTTAAGTGTGTATATGTGTTTAAGTGTGTATATAAGTACATATATACATATATGTGTATGTGTGTGTGTATATATATACACACATATGTATGTTTTATATACAAAATCTCAAAATACACACATGTGTGTATTTTATATATATAAAGAAGAGTTTATATTAACTTACAACAACCACAAGGTCCCACAATAGGCTGTCTGCAAGCTGAGGAGCAAGGAGAACCAGTCTGAGTCCCCAGAATGAAGAACTTGGAATCTGATGTTCGAGGGCAGGAAGCATCCAGCAAAAGAGAAAGATGTAGGCTCAGAGGCTAGGCCAGTCTCTCCTTTTTATGTTTTTCTGCCTGCTTTGTATTTGCTGGCAGCTGATTAGATTGTACCCACTACATTAAGGGTGGATTTACCTTCCCCAGCCCATTAACTCAAATGTTAATCTCTTTTGGTCACACCTCACAGACACACCCTGGATGAATACTTTCAATCCAATCAAGTTGACAGTATTAACCATCACAGAGGAGGTAAGGATGGAAGTCAGTGTGCAGAGCCCAGCGGTAAGGCAGTGGAAACATGGAAGGTAGATAGCTTCTGCTAGAAACAAATCTGGGGGAGAAAAGAAACAGAAGTCAGCAGCTTAAGAGTGCTGTGGCAATAGGAACAGAGAAGGTAGGCCACATGTCAGATAGAGCCAGTAGGTAACTGGAGGATCTGGAGCATTTGGAAATAGGAGGTTTCAGTTAGGATGGTTTTGCTGGTGTTGCTGTATCACAACTTCTGGCTGGGGCAAAAGAGGGAGAAGGGTAGCAGTTGTTCATTGACTGACCATGAGGACCACTTCGAGTATAGATGTGAGGACAGGAGGAGGTAGCCAGATGGGAGAAACTTGGTGGACCAAAAGGACCACAGCCATAAAGAGCAGGAGAGATGGGGAGCTGTAGAGTGCTGGAAGCCTGAAGGCTGTGTCTTAACATGGCAGTGAAGACTGGAGGGGGATAAAGACTTGACCAGTCTTGTGACCCCACCTTTTAGTAGATGGCCACGCATGGTAGGTATTAATAAAACTTGGTGGTGAAAGGAAGAAATAATAGGTAACGTAGGTCTCATTATGCCCATTTTACATATGATCAGAGTTACTTAGTGTTTTGTTTAAGGTCACACAGCTAGAAAGTGGCAGGGCCAAGACTTGAGGTCAGGTCTTCAGGGTCCTGGCCTAGGGCTCTTTCCTTTCAGCACATTATTACTCTCTCAGGCTTTGCCACTTGTCTGCATCACACCTATTCAGCACCAACCTCCCATCCTCTTGACAGACTCACAGGGAGGCAAGAGGGCATTATGCAAAGAGAGCACTCTGTTCAATTTCTATTTTTCCACTTGGAAGCTGCATGGTCTGGGTAAATTTTACCTCTTTTAAACCTCATATTTCCTCCGTCAAATAGGAATGACTCAGGCTTCATACAGCTGCATCTGAGACACCTAGCTGGAACATACACTCCAGGAGGGCAGGGGCTTTCTTCCATTTTGCCCACTGTGTCTCCAGCACCAGCACCTAGAACAGCTCCAGGTCATTCTTGGTGTTAGTCAAGCTTCCTTGAATGAATGGGAGAAGCAAAACCTCACACTTCAGGCTGCTGTTCCTCAGTCTGACCAGAAGATGGCAGCAAAGGAAAGCATGTCCCCTGGACAAGACCTGCAGTGCTAAGGCCTCTGCAGACTTTCTGGTTGCTGGCTCCTGCATCAGGAAGCAGAGCTGTCACTGCTCCCTGAGCTTCAGGCCTGTGGCCCTGTGTGGAGCCTAGTTATGAATCCTCTTTCTAGAGGCTTGGTCCTGCCTGGGTGAGAAGGGGCAGCATGTGCAGGAAGTGCCTTTTGGGCCTCCATTTAGGAGAGCTGTGTATTAATCCATTTTTACACTGCTGTAAAGACACTAACTGAGACTGGGTAATTTATGAAGAAAAGCAGTTTAATTGACCCAAGTTCTGCATGGCTGGGAAGGCCTCAGAAAAATTGAGGTGGAAGGTGAAGGGAAAGCAAGGCATGTCTTATATGATGGCAGGAAAGACAGCATGAGAGGGGAACTGTCAAGCCTCTTATCAAATCATGAGATCTTGTGAGAACTCACTCCCTATCACAAGAACAGTATGGGGAAACCACCCCCATTATCCAGTCACCTCTCATAAAGTTCCTCCCCTCAACACATGGGGATTACAATTAGAAATAAGATTTGGATGTGGACACAGAGCCAAACCATATTCTTCTGCTCCTGGCCCCTCCCAAATCTTATGTCCTTTTCACTCTTCCAAACCAATCATGCCTTCCCAACTGTCCCACAAAGTCTTAACTCATTCCAGCATTAACTCAAAAGTCCAAGCCTAAAGTCTCATTTTGGGCTTGGGCTTCTGAGTTAAAAGTTAAAAACTTTTGAGACAAGACAAGTTCCTTCCACCTATGAGCCTGTAAAATAAAAATCAAGTTAGTTACAAGATGCTATTGGGGTACAGGCATTGGGTAAATGATTCTGTTCTAAGTGGGAGAAATTGGCCAAAACGAAGGGGCCACTTGCCCCATGCAAGTCTGAAACCCAGGAGAGCAGTCATTAAATCTTAAACCTTTGAAATTATCTCCTTTTACTCTGTGTCACATTCAGGGCATGCTGATGCAAAGGGTGGGCTCCCATGGCCTTGGGCAGCTCCACCTCTGTGGCTCTGTAAGGTACAGCCTGGCATTGAGTGCCTGTGGCTTTTCCAAGTATAGGGTGCAAGCTCTCAGTGGATCTACCTTTCTGAGGTCTACCTTTCTTCTCAGAATTCCACTAGACAGAGCCCCAGTGGGGAAGCTGTGAGGGTTCCAACCCCACATTTCCATTTCACACTGCCCTAACAGAGGTTCTCCATGAGAGCTCTGCCCCTACAGCACACTTTCGCCTGGACATCCAGGTGTTTCTGTAGATGTTCTGAAATCTGAGTGGAAGTTCCTAAAGATCAAATCTTGTCTTCTGTCTACTCACAGACCCAATACCACATGGAAGCTACCAAGGTTTCCATGTAGTATTGGGTCTGTGGATAGCTATGGCTTGGGCTGTATCTTTGCTCCTTTTAGCTATGGCTGGAGCTGGAGTGACTGGGATGCAGGGCACCAAGTCCTGAAGCTTCACAGGGTAGTGGGACCCTGGGTGTGGTTGATGAAACCATTTTTCCCTCCTAGACCTCTGGGCCTGTAATGGGAGGGGCTGCTGTGAAGGGCTCTGACAACCCCTGGAGACATTTCCCCCACTGACTTGGCTATTAACATTTGGCTTCTTGTTGCTTATGCAAATTTCTGCAGCCAGTTGAATTCCTCCCCAGAAAATGTTTTCCTTCTCTACCACATGGTCAAGCTGCACATTTTCAAATCTTTCGGGTCTCCTTCCCTTTTAAACATAAGTTCCAATTTCAGACTGTTTTTTTGTGAGCACATATGGCTGTACACTGTTAAGGAAGTGTACACTTTAGGAAGTTCCAGACTTCCCCACATCTTCCTGTCTTCTTCTGAGCCCTCCAAACTATTCCAACCTCTGCCCATTACCCATTTCCAATTTTCTTCTACATTTTCAGGTTCTTTATAGCAGTGCCTACTTTCAGTACCAATTTACTGTATTAGTCCATTCTCACACTGCTATAAAGAAATAACAGACTGGATGATTTATAAAGGAAATAGGTTTAATTGATTCAGAGTTTCACATGGCTGGGGAGGCCTCAGGAAACTTATAATTAGGGAGGATGGTTAAGGAGAAGCAAGTACCTTTTTCACAAGGCAGCAGGACAGAGAAAGAGAATAAAGGGGGAAGCCCCTTATAAAACCAACAGATCTCATGTGAACTCACTATCATGAGAACAGCATGGAAGAAACTGCCCTTATGGAGAAACCCCACCAGGTCCCTTCCTCGACATGTAAAGATTACAACTTGAGATCAGATCTGAGTGGGAACACAGAGCCAAACCATATCAAGCTATGTAAACAGGTCACAGACAGATGCCCTGCTCTATGAGATAGCCTCAATATTATGGTTTATGGTAGTATAAAAATATGGTCTGTGGTTTCCTCCAAAAAAAAAAAAAAAGGAGTCTAATTATCCTTTCTTTGAATGTGGGCTGGATTTAGCAACTTGTTTCTAAATAATGGAATGTTGTGGAAAGTGATAGTGTGTAACCAAGTTTTAAAAAGACAATGTGGATTCCTCCTGATCATGAGCTCTGGGGAAGCCAGCTGTCATATTGTGAGGGTGCTCAAGCAGCCATATGAGGAAGCCCATGTGGCAGGAAACTAAAGTCTCTGCCAAAGCAGGGAGGAAACAGATCTCCTGTGTAAGCCATTGTGGAAGCAAATCCTCCAGCCCCAGGCAATTCTGAGGTTATGGTAGCCCTGGCTGATGTCTTGATGCACCCAATGAGAGTTCCTGAATCAGAACCACCCAGCTAAGCGTCTTTTGAATTCCTGACTCATGGAAATGGTAAGATGATGAATGTTCCCTGTTTTAAGCCATTCGGCTTTGAGGTGATTTGTTATATAGCAACAGATAATTACTACGTGGTCCAAGACATTCCAGGATGCAGGAGGAGAAGAAAGGTGAGTTCCTAGAAAGTGCAACTTGGCCCTTTTCTTACCTTGCATCAATCAGGGCTCAGTCACATGGCTCTACAGCCAGCTGCTGGAAACCAGGAATGTAGCCTCCATTCTTAGCATTTTTGCCACCTTTAAGGTGGAAAGAATGGGAACCAGGGAGCAATGCGCAGGCTCCATCACAAGCTGGTAGTGTTTTGTATTTTGCCTCATAAAGGGAGCCTTTGCTAATACAAAGAAAGCATTTCCCATCCCTGCTTTATGGAGGAGTTGATCCATTTATACCCGAAGAGATTGAAATGGTCAAATGCAAGAATCTTGGCCTTTATTATAAGAGAAGAAATACCCTTTCCTTCCAGAAGATGGCAGTAGAGTAAGCATTAAGTCAGTTCCCTGGCCTTGCCTTGAGTTTGCCTAGAATGCAGCACTGGATGGGTTTCTATTCCTGCGGTCCCACATCACACAGACCCAGGTTTGTGACAACTGTGGTTGGCACGTCCGTGATGGGCTCCACGGAGAGAAAGAAGCCATAACGGGTTTTGCCATGATGCTGGGGAAAGCAGAGAAAGGAGGCCTCTGTAGAAATAATGAGAATGTTGCAGATGGAGAAGCACAGAGGTGGGATGGGCTGAGGAGGAGGAGAAAGACCAGGAGGAGGTTGGAGGTGGAGGTATTGTCACAGGGGGGCTGTCCCCTCCTGGCGGGGTCAAACAATCATGTTGGCTTGGTCATCCCAGTCTGCACCTTCCACTGGGGTGAGTTTGGGAGAAGGGCCTGTGTGTGCTGGGAACAGTGCTCCCATTCCACTCTCATCAGGTCTGTCAGCCCCAACAGTGGGCCCTTCTTCACTCTTCATGTCTGTCTTCACTATGGGCTAAGCCTGGGCAGGGCACTCTGAGAGTGGAGCTTTGCAGGGGCAGGATGTAAATTCAAGTCAGGGGTACCTCCCAGGACGCCTTTCAGCTGCTGAATCAAAAACCGTGCTTTCCAGCTTTCCTCTGTAAGGAAGCTGAAATCCTACTCTCTATCTATCCCTTGTGTCTTACTTCTCAATTAGTTTATAACATGTCAGGGAAAGATGGGATGAGGGGATGAGGGGGGTGATGGTTAGTTTAGGTCCCTAGTAACTTCTAACACCCTCTCCAATTTTGTCTGGGGAAATATACTCTTCTGCTGGATAAAACTGGGTATAGAAAAGGGAGTCTTTATGAGAATATTGCCCGCTTTAGGGTTTTAGGACAGAGAAATTACTTTGTGCCAGGTGCTGGTTAAGCACTATATCTGTGTCTTATCTCTGTCTCTATCTATTTATATAAGTCTATCTATCTATCAGTCATCTATCTATCTATGTACCTATGCATCTGTCTGTCCATCCATCCATCCATCTCTCTGTGTCTAGCTAATCTATCTGCCTTTCTATGTATCTATTCTTATTTAATTATCACAACTCTGTGAGGCAGATACTATCATTATCTCATTATTCATAGAGATGCAGAAATAGATACAAAGAAAGGGTTAGGTAAATTACACATGGTTACAAAACTAGTAACTGGATTCTAGTCCAGTTCACCTGACTACAAAACCCACACACTAGATTACATGGTCTTGTTGGATTCCAGGCAGGCAGATTTTAAGTCAGATAGGTATTATGGGATGAGAAACCAGGATGTTCAGTGCAGAATCTTAATGAGAAGTAATTGTGTGTGTGTGTGTGTGTGTGTGTGTGTGTTGTAATTGTAGTGTTAAGGGGTCAGGAGAGCAGAGAAAAGGAAAAGGATAAAAAGTGGTTGGCCAGCAAGATGTGCCTCAGCTGAACTAGGCTTTAAGGAGTTGTTTTCAGCCTGATCAGGGCAATATCTTATAGTATGCTGAGGAAGGGAGGATGAGCTTCTGCACAGTGGATTGGACTTGAGTATTCATGGGAAATCTACAGGCGTTGCCTTGGAACCAGTTAGACATTTGATTTTCTAGTTCAAGTAAGAGGTCTTTGCTTAACATTCAGGTTTGAGAATCATTTGCAGAGGTGGTGGCTGACATCATGGGAAGAAGTACGACTGAGCATGCGGTGTGTAGAGGGACACAGTAGGTGAGGATGCAGGAGGAATCAGTGAACCACAGTGAGACGTCTGACTAAGCCAAAGAGGTGTAAGCAATACCACAAGGGTGTGACGGGCATTATCAGCAGGGAGATGAAACTTACATGGAGGAGGGAGGGGCTGGTTAGCTCAGATACTCCAGAAATGTCCAGCGTGTGACTGCATGTATCTCCTGCTTGGACCTTCCCATGGGCTCTAGACTCACACATCCAGATGTACATTAGGCCTCTCAAACTTACTTGTCCAAAAGTAAACCGATCATCTTCTTCCAAGCCTGCTCCTCCTATTGTCTTCAGCATCTCAATAAATTCACCCTGGCTTCTTCTCTTCCATATCTTGCATTCATTCTCTCTTCAAATATTGTGAACTTAGTGTTTAAATATCCAGGTATGCCCTGAGTCTGACCATTTCTTGCCACCTCCATGTTAACCAGCCTGACCCAAGCACATTCTCCAGGTTATTGCACCAGCCTCTTAACTCATCTCCTGCTTCCATTCTTGCCGTATTGCTATACCCCAACATGACAGACAGATGATATATTAGTCCATTTTCGTAATGTTATGAGGAAATACCTGAGACTGGGTAATTTATAAAGGAAAAAGTTTAATGGAATCACAGTGCCACATGGCTGGGGAGGCCTTGCAATCATGGCAGAGGTGAAGGAGGAGCAAAGGCACATCTTACATGGTGGCAGGCAAGAGAGCTTGTTCCTGGGAACTGCCCTTTAGAAAACCATGAGATCTCATGAGACTTATTCACTATTAGGAGAAAAACACAGGGGAAACTGCCCTCAAGATTCAATTACGTCCTGCCTGGATTATGGGAGCTACAATTCAAGATGAGATTTGGGTGGGGACACAGCCAAACATATTAGATGGTTGTGTCAAAATGTAGGTCCATACATGTGACTCCTTTGTCCAAAACCCTTGAGTGGTTGCTCATCACATTCAGAGGAAACCCCTTAATAACAGAACTGCAAGGCAGGAGCCAGTGTCCTGCTGAGGGGACGGCCAAGGGTGAGAAGGTGCCGTGAGGTTAGACAGTTTGTTTACAGCCTGGTTGCTGAGGGACTTGTTTCAAATCCCGGTATTTGCCAGTCCCCACACCTCTCATGTCTTTGCTAAAAACAATTCAACAATTCCAAGTACAGGTTACCCAAATAAAAGGAGATTTCATTACTTTCAAACATGAAGATGCTTATTTCAGCAGAAACTTGGTAGTGTCATGGGATGCAAATTGTGGCTTGTGATATCTTCTGAGAACAGTCAGGGTCTTCCTTGCTATATTGGCACGCTCATTGGAGACCACCTGTGCTTCAGCCTCCAAGTGCTACCATAAGAGAGCCCTTCCCTCAGAGGCTGGTGACCCAGGGAAGGTGCCTCAAAGATCAATAAGTTCTTCAATAGCTTTTTTTTTTGGTCACTTTTGCAGGAGAGTAAGCTGTCACTCAAAAGGACAGTTGGTCAGTTGTTCACTGGTGACTCCAGGCAGGATATACAAATTCCCCTCCAGTTGCTAACAATCTCCACCCCCTGGAGGGGTAGGCAGCTATGGCGGGACTACAGTTCTTAGGAAAGGCTGAGGTTGACTACTGCTATTTGCAGCAAGTGTTGGTTTTAAAAATCGGTCTAGGAGGGAAGAAGTTAAGACAACGAACAAAATAAGTTCTCCAGGGAATAATATACGTCTCTTTTTCTTCTCTTGCTGAAATGTTTCTTTGGATTGGGAGACAGGGCCACTTTCCTGGTTACGGAGAAAACATGAGTGTGCCAAAGTCATCCTTTTGGATGGCAGATGTCCAAAGGACGCATACATGTGTGAGCATGTGTGAGTGCATGTGTGAGTGCATGTGTGAGTGCATGTGTGAGTGCATGTGTGTGTGTGTGTGGCTACAGTACTGCTAAATCTTTGAAACAGGCCTTGCAGACTTTCACAGTGAAATAGGCAGTGTGAGGCCCTTAAGAAGTGTGGCAAGGGTTTAGAATGGATTGCTTTTCTGAGATGTTTTGAAAAATCCTCCATGCAAGGAGAAAGACACATCCCTACTGCAATGGTTTGTGGGTTTTCAGTTCTTCAGACAATGAAGGGAGTATCAGATGTAGTGTACTGAGTTGAAAATTTTATCATACTTGTAGCTGGGATCGGCATTCTCCCCTTGAAGGAAACTCTTTCTTTGGGAAAATACTTTGTTAAATATCTTGGAGTTGAGAATAAGATGTTGGCTGGAGCTCAACTAAACAAACAGCAAAAAAGTATCCTAACAGGGCTGGCTCCTGGCCACCTCCTTGACCTCTCTTTGTTCCATACTCACTTTCTCTAGCTCCACCCAGCCACAGGCCATGCATGGTCCCACCACACCACAGGGCCTTTGCACCTGCTGTCTGCCCTGCTTGGAAGACTCTTCTATAAGATGTCTGGTGGCTCACTTCCTTACTGCCTTTGGGTCTTTGCTTAAATGTCATCTAGATGATTTCTAACCAGCCTTACAAAAATAACACAGCCCTAGTATGCAGGAAGTATCTGTGGAGTAGAGTAATGCCCAGTAATTGTTTGATGAATGGATGCAGGAAAGCTGCTTGCATGAGAAAATCAGAAAAATCTGATTTTGCTGTCGAACAGCAGGAGTAGGGGAGGAGGGTGAGAGGGATCAGAGAAGGGAGGGAATGGAGATAGTAAGATACTGAAGGGGGGCTTGGGACCCTGAAGATGAACAAGGAAGGGTTGTTGGGTGACCCTTTATGAAGGGAGGGCCCTAACATTTAACTTGGAGGCATTTTGTAACCTTGGTGTTAGCTACTCTTCAGTCTGCTCTCTTGAAATATACAGGAAAGCCTACTGTATGCATGAACACTGCACTTTGTGCATGTGTGAGGTGTGTGTGTAAGTTGTGTGCATAAGGGTGTGTGAATGTAAGAGAATGCATGTGTGTGTGTGACAGAGTGTATATGAAGGTTGAGAGTGTGAGAGAGTATGAGTGTATAGGTGTGTATTTGTGTATGGTATGTGAGTACGTGTGTGTAGAGTGTGATTGTATGTGAGCATGTGAGAATGTATGACCGTTAGTATGTGAGTGTGTGTGTATATGAGTGTCATGTATTTATGTGTGACAGTGTAAGTGCATATGTGTGAGTGTGAGTGTGTGTGCAAATTAAGGGGTTGAGCTTTCTATCAGGGTTTAGTAGTGTGGAACAGTGATGGGAAACGGAAGTGTGAGGGGTCACCCTGAGGGGCCTGGGGGCTGGTTTCCACCTGGATTTGAATCAATCTCATTCAAGTCTACAGGTTAGGGAAGACGTAAGGAAGCTCCCAGTAGCAGGGCTGTCTTATTTACAGTAAGCCAATAAAAAGAGGTCAGAGCACCCATAGTGGAGTCAAAACAGGACAAGGAATCAGATTCTCTGCATCCCAGCCCTAATTCTGTATCTGTTGTTGAATCTTGGCCAAATATTTCTTTCCCTTTGGGCCTTAGTTCCTTCCTATATAAAATCAAGACTTTGGACCATGTATAATCTTTAAGTCTTCTTCAGCTTTAACACACTTTTAGATAGAATTTTATAATTTATTTTTATTAGCCCTAGTTTCCTGGAAAACTGGGATAATAATCTGTCTAAGAGCTGTTATGAACATCAATTGAACCATATTTGGAAATGGACTTTGCAAATTGCAATGCATTCTAAAAATGTTAGTTCTATTATTGTTATGATAATGTCATGATAGGGTCAATGTATTATGAAACGACTATGTTTGAAGTCATTATGTCCAAGCAGAAACAAACTGTGTTTGCGTCACACTGTCTGTTTTATAAAAGGTAAAGACAGGTGCATGGCGTATACTCACAATGGTTTGGATGCTCACCCAAAGAATGGAGATGTTATTTTTCTGGGGAGGCAGGAGGCAGGAGGGTGGCTGGAAGTGTGTGGCTGACAGGCAATTAATAATTCCAACAGGCACATGGTGTTATCCACAGGGCACCTTGCCTCTGGTAACTCATCAATAAAATATTGGGTTCAGTTGTTTGGAGCCCACAGCTATTCTGAGAACAACATTCTCACTTGGAAATGCTGGTTGTCACAGGGGCCAGAGTGTCAGAAAAGCCTGTGGGTCTGGAATAAAAATGTCAGAGAAGGAAATGAATTTCAGCACCGCTTCTCTTACTGCATCCAAAAGGGCAGAGTATGGCCCTGAAATCTGGGTCAGCAGTTATTACTGTGGCTCTGGGAAAATTACCTCTTTACCTCCAGGGGAGCTCCACACAGGGGTGTCTGTCGGGCAGGGCCGCTCTGAAAGATGTCCACTCCATTCTAGGAATGGTCCAGACCTCTGACTCAGGGTTTAATCAGCAAGGGTCAAGTGAAATCTTTTGCAGTTTTAAAGACCCATATTTTACTTTTGCTTTTCATTTTTTTTCATTATTAAAGTAATACATACTTATGAAAGATATTTTGCAAATTCAGACAAGTAAGAAAGACAGAAAAATTGCAGATATCTGCTATTTCAATAAAATCACTGTGTGTCTAATAACAGCAACAAGGCTGGGCACAGTGGATCATACCTGTAATCCCAGCACTTTGGGAGGATGAGGTGGGCAAATTGAGCCCAGGAGTTTGAGACCAGCCTGAGCAACATGGCAAAATGCTGTCTCTACAAAAATACAAAAATTAGCTGGGCATGGTGGTGCAGGCCTGTAGTCTCAGCTACTCAGGGAGGCCAAGGTGGGAGAATTAACTGAGCCTGGGAAGGTTAAGACTTTAGTTATGCTATGTGGTGTAAATAGTCATCTATTTACAACATTATTAACAGGCTTAATTATTGCACACTGCCTCAGGTCCCTGGGGTTGTTTCCTAGCACAGGGATACCTTGGAAATAATGTGGGTTTGGTTCCAGATCAATGCAATAATGCACATATTAAAATAAAGTGAATCATGCAAATTTTTTGGTTTCCCAGTGTGTGTAAAATTTATGTTTACACTATACCACAATAAAGTTTGTAATAGCATTTTGTCTAAAAAAACAAAGTACATACCTTAATTTAAAATACTTTATTGTGGTTGCACATGGCAGCTCACACCTGTAATCCCAGCACTTTGGGAGGCCGAGGTACATGGATCACCTGAGGTCAGGAGTTTGAGACCAGCCTGGCCAATATGGTGAAACCCTGTCTCTACTAAAAATACAAAAAAGATTAGCCAGTTGTGGTGATGCATGCCTGTAGTCTCAGCTACTCAGGAGTGAGGCGGGAGAATCTCTTGAACCTGGAATGCAGTGATTGCAGTGAGCCAAGATCATGCCATTGCACTCCAGCCTGGGTGATAGAGTTGTACTCCATCTCAAGAAAAAAAAAAAAACTTTATTGCTCAAAATTTGCTAACAATCACCTGAGCCTTCAGTGAGCCATAATTGTTCTGCTGGTGAAGGGTCTTGCCTTGATGGTGACAGCTGCTGACTGATCAAGTTGGTGATTGCTGAAGGTTGGGGTGGCCATGATAGTTTCTTACTTATGCTAAACCTTTTGCTGTCAGTTCAACAAGTTTCACAGCATCTACACCAGGAATAGATTCCACTTCAAGAAAGCACTTTCTTTACTCACCCATAAGAAGCAGCTTCTCATCCATTCACATTTTATCATGAGATTGTAGCAATTCAGTCATATCTTTAGGATCCACTTCTAATTCTAGTTCTCTTGCTATTTTCATCACATCTGAAGTTCTGGCCTCCACTGAAGTTTTGAGCCCCTCAAAGTCATCCATGAGATTTGGATTCAGCTTCTCTCAAACTTCTGTTAATATTGATATTTTGACTTTCTTTCATGAATCATTAATGTTCTTAATGGCATCTAGAAGAGCAAATCATTTCCAGGACATTTTCAAGTTATTTTGCCCAGATTCATCAGAGGAATCACCACCTATGGTAGCTATGGCCTTATGAAATATATTTTTTAATAATACTTGAAAGTAGAAATTACTCCCTGACCAATGGGTTGCAGAATGTATGTTGTGTTAGAAGGCACTAAAACAACATTAATTTCCTTGCTCACATTTATCAGAGTTCCTGGGTGACCAGATGCATTGTTCAGTGAACAGTAATATTTTGAAATGAATCTTTTCTGAGCAATAGGTCTCAATAGTGGTCTTAAAATATTCAGTAAGTCATGCTGAAAACAGATGTGCTTTCATCTAGGCTTTGTTCTTCCATTTATAGAACACAGGCAGAGTGATTTAGCATAATTCTTAAGGGCCCTAGGATTTTCACAATGGTAAAAACATATTGGCTTTAACTTCAAGTCACAAGCTGCATTAGGCCCTAACAAGAGAGCCAGATGGTCTGTTGAAGCTTTGAAGCCAGGCATTGTCTTCTTTCTCACTATGAAAGTCCTATTGTTATCTACTTCCAAAATAAGGCTCTTTCTTCCTTATTTTAAATTATACTTTAAGTTCTGGAGTACATGAGCAGATCTTCCAGGATTGTTGCATAGCTACACATATGCCATTGTGGTTTGCTGCCTCCATCCTTCATGTCCTTTGTGGGGACATGGATGAATCTGGAAACCATCATTCTCAGCAAACTGACACAAGAACAGAAAATCAAACACTGCATGTTCTCACTCATAGCTGAGTGTTGAGCAATGAGAACATATGGAGAAGAACATCACACACTGAGGCTGTTTCTTCTACATTGAAAATCTGCTATTTAGTGTAGTCACCTTCATCAGTGATTTTAGCTAGATCTTCTGGAAACTTGCTGCAGTTTCTACATCAGAATTTGCTGCTTCACCTTGCATTTTTCTGTTATGGAGATGGCTTCTTTCCTTAAATGCCAGGAACCAATTTCTGCCAGCTTCAAACTTTCTTCTGCAGCTTCCTCACCTCTCTCAGCTCTCAGAGAATACAGAGAGTTAGGATCTTGCTCTGGATTAGGTTTTGCTTAAGAAAATATTGTAGTGGTTTGATTTTCTATCTAGACAATTAAATCTTTCTCTATTTCAATGATAGGGCTCTTTCACTTATTTATCTTTTATCTTTCCTGTGTTCATGGGAGCAGCACTTTTAACTTCCTTCAATGATGTTTCCTTTGCATTCATGACTTGGCTGTTTGGTACAAGAGGGTTAGATTTTAGCATGTCTTGGCTTTAGATGTGTCATCCTCACTAAGCTTAATTATTTATAGCTTTTGATTTAAAGTAAGACATATGAGGCTCTGATATGGTTTGGCTGAGTTTCAACCCAAATTTCATCTTGAATTGTAACTCCCACAATCCCCGCATGTTGTGGGAGAAACCTGGTGGGAGGTGACTGAATCGTGGGGGTGGGTCTTTCCTGCACTGTTATCATAATAGTGAATGAATCTTATGAGATGGTTTTAAAAATGGGAGTTTCCCTGCACAAGCTTTCCTTTTTCCTGCTGCCATCCATGTAAGATTTGACTGCATAAAACCTCTTTCCTTTGTAAACTGCCCAGTTTTAGGTATTTCTTTTTCAGCAGCGTGAAAATGGACTAATACAGCAAATTTTTACTGGTAGAGTGGGGTACTGCTGAAAAGATACCCCCAAAAGTAGAAGTGACTTTGGAACTGGGTAACAGGCAGAGTTTGGAACAGTTTGGAGGGCTGAGAAGAAGACGGGAAAATGTGAAAAAATTTGGAGCTTCCTAGATACTTGTTGAATGGCTTTCACAAAAATGCTGATAGTAATATGAATAACAAGGTCCAGGCTGAGGTGGTCTCGGATGGAGATGAGGACCTTGTTGGGAACTGGAGCAAAGGTGACTCTTGTTATGTTTTAGCAAAGAGACTGGCAACATTTTGCCCCTGTTCTAGAGAACTGTGGAACTTTGAACTTGAGAGAGCTGATTTAGGGCATCTGGAGGAAGAAATTTCTAATCAACAAAGCATTTGAGATGTACCTTGGGTGCTGTTAAAGGCATTCAGTTTTATAAGGAAGGAGAGGATAAAAGTTCAGAAAATTTGCAGCCTGGCAATGTGATAGAAAAGGAAAACCCATTTCTGAGGAGAAATTCAAGCCAGCTGCAGAAATTTTCATAAGTAATGAGGAGCTGAATATTAATCCCCAAGACAATGGGTGAAATGTCTTCAGGGCATTGCAGAGGTCTTCATAGCAGTTTCACCCATCACAGGCCCAGAGGCCTAGGAGGAAAAAATGGGGTTTTATGGGTCAGGCCCAGGGTCCCCATGTTATGTGCAGTCTAGGGGCTTGGTGCCCTGTGTCCCAGCCACTCCAGCTGTGACTAAAGGGGCCAACGCACAGCTGAGACCATGGCTTCAGAGGGTGTAAGCCTCAAGCCTTGGCAGCTTCCATGTGGTGTTTAGTCTGTGGGTGCAAAGAAGTCCAGAACTGAGGTTTGGAAACCTCTGCCTAAATTTCAGAAAATGTATGGAAATGCCTGGATATTCCGGCAGAAACTTGCTGCAGGAATGGGGCTCTCATGGAGAACCTCTGCTAGGGCAATGTTGAAGGGAAATGTGAGGTCAGAACCCCCACACATAGTCCCTACTGGGGCACCACCTAGTGGAGCCATGAGAATAGGGCCACTGTCCTATAGACCCCAGAATTGTAGATTCACTGACAGTTTGCACTGCATGCCTAGAAAAGCCATGGACATTCAACAGCAGCCCATGAAAGCAGCCAGGAGGGAGGTTGTACCCTGCAGAGCCACAGGGAGTGGAACTTCCGAAGACCATGGGAACCCACCCCTTGCATCAGCATGACCTGGAGGCGAGACATTGAATCATGGAGATCATTTTGATGCTTAAGATTTGACTGTTCTGCTGGATTTTGGACTTGCATGGGGCCTGTAGCACCTTTGTTTTGGCCAACTTCTCCCAGTGGAGCAGCCAGAACACACATGACATTTATCAATTAAACTTGCCATCTTATAAGGGTGCAGTTTGTGGCACCCCAAAAAGAATACATAGTGGCATTAAAGATCACTGGCCACAGATAACCATAACACATATAATAATAATGAAAAAGTTTGAAATATTGCAAGGATCTCCAAAATGTGACACAGAGACACAAAGTGGGCACGTGCATTAGAAAAATGACTGTGACAGACTTGCTTGAGGCACGGTTGCCACAAACTTTCAATTTATAAAAAAATGCAATATCTGTGACATACAGTAAAGTGAGGTGAAATAAAATGAACTATTCCTGTATATGGTATGTTTCCCATACTTCTCAAGTCTTAAAACTTTGGGATTCTAAATCACAACAGCTTCCTTTCTGATGCCCAGGTGGTAGGTGAAGAATCTGGGACACAGAGAGATCCTGCTGCATGCCCAGCATCAAACAGCTGGTAAGTGATAGAGACAGGATTCAAATCAAGGCCTGTGTACCTCAAGCAACTGCCTCTGAACAGTCGGCCCAGTACTTTCTGACCTTTTTCATATCACAGGACAGAAATAAAATAAAAATCATTGTTTAACCCACTGGGGGAAGAGGATGAAGCTGTTTGGGATCAGGACAAGTGGCCCCAGGCTGTCCGAATGGCTGTCATTCCAGAGTTTTGCACAGCTCACCCATTCACACAGCCTGCAGCTTGCAAGCAGAGAGTCTGCTCTGGCATCCAACTTTCATTTAATGAATATTATTCACTCCCTTACAAGGTTCAACAGTAGTGTTTAAGGACATGACTCTTGAGCCAGATTACCTGGATTTGAATCCCTATTTTCCAGTTGTTAGACCTTAGGTGGGTTGCTCAAACTCTTTGTGCCACAGTTTACTCATTTGTAAAATGGAGATGACAACATAGTTGTGACTTCCAGTGGAAAGCAGCTATGCTTCCATGATTCCTAAAGAAGGAAGGAAGTGGTGAAGCTGGTATGGGGGCATTTCTGAGCTCAAGGTGACTCGCCTGGCTTTATGTGATGGCAGATTGGAAGGCAGCAGCTCCCTAAACCCAGTCCTTGAATGAAAGCTGCGGACACCCTTGCCCATTCTCTAGGCACGGATGTGCTTGTCTCATGGGAGATTGTGCTTTTCCTACACAGGCTGATAAAAATGGTGGGGGAACCCACCTGGGTAAACTTGCAGAAGAGTAAGTCAAAAATACAGAGCCATTGGGAAAGCCTCAACTAAAGCTTACTGAGTTTCTTGTATTTCAGCATTTCGAGCACTATTCCCTTGGCGTGTGTTGATCCTTGACGTTTCTAAAATCAAACCCCAAATCTCACAGGCAGAGTTCAGAGAAGGAAAAGGTAAGGTTGATATCCTTGTCTAGAATACTATGCCAGGTTCCCCAGAAATCACTTGACATTTCAGGTTCTTTTAGTAAATGAGCTGAATGGACCAAAACTGTAGGTAAACAGAAACATACTTCTAATTCAGGAAGACCATGTGCCTTTGTAGCTCCCTCCAGACTCATGCAAGGCCCAAGAAGAGGCTTGTTTTTTTAGATATTCAACCACAAGCCAGCTTATGGTTCTGTCTCTTGTCCTTTTGCTTTAGTATGAAAAGACAGCACATCTCCTGGTGCTAATGAATGGGCTGACCTAGAGGGAAGGGACTCAATGTTTTGGTGCTGGGTGCTTTGGAGTAGAGGTCAGATGCCCACTTGATGGGCTCCTTGGCAATCTGATGGGAATTCTCAGCATCATCATGTCCCCTTGCTCCTCTCTTTTCTGGAGTTCTGAATGAAGCCACATCTCCCAGACCCAGGATGGAGCATCCACCTCCTTCATATGTGGTATCTTGAGGCTTGACATCGAGTCAGGAATGGGCTCTGGGTGAAGCTTGACAGTTTTAACCCCACTATTACCCCCAAATTATCAGCATCCACATGCCTGATGGTTCTTACCTTAGTTTCTGCCCAGCTATCTTGCCTAGAACCAAATTCTCCTTCTAGTCCAGGACTTTGTACTGAGTCCTAGCTCAGGATTTAGAAACAAAGTCTGTCCCTTCTAGCTTCTCTTCTTGGGGATGGATCTAGCTCACCATGGCTTTTCTACTTATTGGAGTCTCTGCTGCTACTGGCTGTGGTTTTGAGATGGACCTTATGTTCTGGGGTAGGACCAAAGCTTGATGACCCACATCAAGTTTTCTGTTTTTTAGATACTGCGCCTTCACAGCCTAACTATCTTTTTGCTAACTTTGTTTGCCAAGCCTCGACCTACCTGAGCTCAGCTCCCTACCTGCATCTGGTGGTTCCAAGTCCAGAAGGCATAAAGCTTTACTTTGTTTAAATGCCCTCAGTTCCTTGGACTGAACAGCCCATGGGGCTTTCCTGACCTGGGATCCTCTGAGTCTATGAAGATTGTAACAGCCCCTGGCATTGGTAGAAGGCTTTTCAGTATACTGAGGCTTTTCACATGCCATCTTCACATTCCACTGGGGCCTTGACATGATTTTGGAGGGGGCATTCTTTGACGTGTACATAGTTTCCAAGAGCAAACAGCATCCCAAATATGGTTCAGAGTTTAAGGTTCACCTGAACCTCAATTCCCTTTCTGCTTTGTGCCCCAAGAGAAGACAGCTCCATTTCTAACATGAGGGTCCCACTTGAGATGCCTCAGATAGGTATTTTTTAAGGGTATATCTACTGTGGATTGGTTACCTGGGACTAAGTTTCTTTTAAGTGGGGTGTGGTTCAGAGTCAAGTGTTTAGAAATGATTAGAATTTTGTAATTCTCATTCAATTACTTAAACCTTGTACCTCCAACATAGTGCTTATCAGAATAGCTTAGTGTTTATAAACAGACTCTGGGCTCAGAAAGACACGGTGCCTGTGGCATGGGCAATTGCATTTCACTTTTCCTTTTGGTGAGGGAACGTAGGAATAATCCATTCCCTAACTTCCCCTGCAGTGAGGTGGGACAGAAAGATAATGTATGCCTGGTAGCTAAGACCTTTTGAGTGATTCCCTTTACTTTCCCTTCGGTTGGCTAGACAGAGAGGACCAAGAAGAGAACTCCAATGCAGAAGGACGTTAGGTCCCAAAATCATTGCATGGAAGACCCTTTGACACATATACAATAGAACGTGAGCAAGAAAGACATCTTTTATTGTGTTTTAGCCGCTAAGATTGGGAGTTATTTGTTACAGTAGTTGGCTTTTATTGACCAATAGAGTTTTGAAGCTAGTTCTACAACTAGCTACATGACCCTGGCCAAATCCTTTAATTTTTCTGGGCTTTCTCATATGTATTACATTTTCCTGGCAGTCTTGTGGTCATAGGCATTTAGATGTCTTCCAGCAAACAGTGTGCTTGCGCGCAGTAGCTCACGTACCCATTGCCTTTCTCATTGTTCTTCTCACGTGCTGGGCTGGATCCCCCTTCCGGGCTTTTGCACTTGCTGTTACTTTTTCTTGTGAAATTTTTCTCATTATTTAGGGTCAAGCTTTGACATCACATCTTCAAAAAAGCCTTTCCTTGTGACTCAGTTAAATCAGCATCCCTGTCCTCCCAATCTTTATCCCAAGTATCCAACTTAACTTTATTTATCCTCTACCTCTATCTGAAAGCAGATTGTTTATGTATTGGTTAATAAGAATATTATATATTCTTACATAATATTGTAATCCCAGTACTTTGGGAGGCTGAGGCAGGCAGATCATGAGGTCAGGAGTTTGAGATCAGCTTGGCCAACATAGTGAAACCCTGCCTCTCCTAAAAATACAAAAAATTAGCTGGGCGTGGTGGCAGACACCTGTAATCCCAGCTACTCAGGAGGCTGAGGTGGTAGAATCACTTGAACCCAGAAGGTGGAGGTTGCAGTGCACCGAGATTGTGCCATTGTACTCCAGCCCAGGCAACATTGCAAGACTCCATCTCAAAACAACAAAAGACAAAAAACAAAACCCTCAGAATATTATATATTATTTCCCAACCAGAATGTTAGCTCTATAAGGGAAACACTTTTGCTATGATTTCCTTGGAGTGTAGGGCAACCAAAGGCACATTGTAGGTGTTCAGCAAATACTGATAAATGTACAGGTGTTGTGAGGATTATAGGACATCATTATGTAAAAACTTTGGCACTCGGCCTGGCACATGGCAAGTGCTCAAAAATGGCAGATGGTGGTGAGTATCTGATTGTATGGAGTTTCTGTTCTCATGTCCTTCTTTTCCACCTAGTTATGAGCCTCTCAGACTCTCAAAGTGAGAAACTAGGTCTCATTTATCTTTGCTTCCTAGTGATTCCTATACATAAGAGGTGATCAATAAATGTTTGTGAAGGGAATATTTGAAGAGACCCTCAAATTGTGTCCTTGATCTGGTACATTCAAAGACCAATGAAACCATCCTTGTTCTAAAAAAAATTAAACCTTTTTATTAGTATATGTATTTTATATATAAAAGAAATACAAAAAAAAAGAAACACAAAGAAAATGCTTTTATGGCAAATCAGATTTGTCGGTGCCTTCAGCCTGGGCTCCAGGCTCTGTCCCGCTGGGTGACAACAAAGTCCGCCGGTTGTAATGACCCTTGATAATTCCCGTGTTGTTGTTCTCATTGAGTAGCTGCTTCTGCCTTTGCCTATTGAGGGACTGGACAAGTCCCAGGACAACTGCAGCCAGGGAGTACTGCCCAGGCAGTCTTCTTGGGGGCAAGATGAATGGGTTGGGTTGGACTCTTCCCAGGAGAAAGTACGTTTTGATTTTTCCTTCCTGTTCACTAATGCCTTTTACGTAGATCTCCCCTCGGTAGTCAAAGGCAAAGCCCTGATCTTTCAGGATGAGATAGGTCTCCTCTGGGACTTGGATTCGGCCACTAACCCCTGTGCTGTCCATTCGGCTTGCCAGGTTCACAGTTTTGCCCCAAATGTCATACTGTGGCTTCTTAGCGCCGATAACGCCAGCTACCACTGAGCCATGGCTGATGCCTAGGGGGTGAACCAAAGGAGTAAGAGGTCAGAGGGAGAAGAGAGACATTAGGGTGTCTGAACCCCTCCCTGGGACAGTGATCACTATGTGTGGGGTCTCTGTGGATGAACTGGAGGGTCCGGATCCTGCCTCAGTCACTTATTAGATGTATCACCTGGGTCACTTACTTTACCTATTTGGACCTCACTTTTCTCATCAGAAGAATGGAAATAATTAAAGGAGGACTTAATGAGATAATATAAGTAAAGCCACCATGGCATAGTGCCTGGCAACCAGTGAGTGCTCGATTGAATATAATTATTATTTTCATATGAGCACTGACTTGTCTCAGTCTGTGGGATGATCAGAGCATGGACCAGCAGTCAGGGTCCATGGGATCTCCTGCTTCTGCTGACATAGTGCTCTGAGAACCTGGACAGACCTTTTCCCTCTCTGTTTAGCCTAGGTCCTCAGCATCAATCCCTCAGTCCATGGCAATGGCTTTCTAACTGTCCTCCCTGTCTCCTCCCTTGTCTCCCTTGAGTTCATCCTCCACGCTGCTGCAGAAGTGGGAGGGCTTTTTTGCACTGCACATCTGAACAAGTTATGACCCACCTAAATATCTTCCATGGCTCCTTTCACTTACAGGATAAAGCCAATGCTCCTTAGAATCACAATCAAGAACCTCTCTGATCTGACTTTTGCCTGATTTTCCAGCCTATTTTATCCCACTCTTTTCCTTGCTGCTGCATTATATCTACACTGAACTGCTGGAGTTTTCCTAATCTGCAGCCAGTACCCACCTTTGTCCCTTTGTCCTGACTCTCTTTCTGTTTGGGCTATTACTTCCCCACAGTCCCACAGTTTATCTGGTAAATACTTTTAAAGACAGTTTCAGTGCCTCCTCCCTCCTCCTCTAGGAAACAGAATTCTAGAAATGTTAGCTTTTTAATAAAAATGTTAGTGGACATGTATGTCTCTGTCTAACAGAATTATTTCATTCTACAAACATTGACTAGGCACCTGCTATGAGCCAGGTACTGTCCTAGGCACTTGGGATATGGTGGGAGGGAAAAGAAATACAGTCTTGGTCCCCATGGAGTTTACCTTCTACTGGGGAGAGATGGAAAAGAATTTTTAAAATGTAATACAATATCAATGAATTATTAGGGCTACAAAGAAAAATCAATCAGGGTAAAAGAATGGTGAAAGATGGAAGGGAGTGTATTTTGGAGTAAGGGGATTAGCCAAGACTTTGTTGAGCAGAGATTTGAAGAAAGTGGTGGGAAGAGCCATGCAGATATCTGGGTGAGATTATTCCAGGCAGAGGCAAAAGCAAGACACACACACACTGTTATAATTGACGGAAATGTGAAAATCTCACTCTGTAGAATACATGGGCATCACGATGATAGTTAGCTCTTTAAAATTTGCAGAGAACTTTGACAGCCAATACCCCATTTGATGCTCATTACTATGAGGTCAGGAGGGAGAGGAGGTAATAATTTAACACCCAGCTTACATAGGAGGACACGGAGACACAGAAGGTTTAAATGATTTGCCCGAAGTCATACAGCTGGTTACGGCAGACCCAAAACACAAATTGAGATGCTTGATCCAGTTGGAAAGTTAATTTTCCAACCTCTGCTATCAGGGAAACTCTACTAGCAGTAAAATAGGCCATGACAAGGGCTGACCTTGATTTGGCAACGTCTTCAGAATTTACTTCGAGTATCTCTTTGTTCATCATTACAGTTCTCTTTTTTATTCCTGGATCAATTGTGTAGTCAACGATTTCAGAAATGACATTGATAAGATTGATGGAAGATGTGGGAACAAACCCTGAACATCCCATCCACAGATCAAACACATAATAAAATATAACTCCTTCCATCCAAAGAACAAAGACATACAGCGTGCCTTAGATCTGACAAGTCAGATACTGGTATTTTCTTGACCTCTTTTTCTTGAAAGCCGCTAAGGGAGAAGCAGGTAAAGTAAAATGGCATGTCAGCCAGAAGATGTCTACAGTGCGGGGACTGCAGCTAAAGTCATTTGAAACGGCACCTTGGCAGCCAGAATGTCAGGAAATGCTGGGGCTGCTGCTGGTGTGACTATTTGCCTGTGTGATCTTAGGCTAGTTATTCCCTTTTTCTGGGTCTGCATTTTCTCATCTACAAAACGAGAATGTGGACTAGACCAGGGGCTTTCCGACTGCATTTCAGGAGGTCATGGAGGCTGAGTTGAGATGTGGAAGGAACGGCAAATTATAAAGGATTATTATCGATCGCAGTGATTATTGTTATGCTGTTGCTTGGCACAGTGCTGTCTTTAAGCCCAAAGGAAGGGCGAGCTTTGTGGCTGAGTAAAGCCCATCTTTGGAAGTATAGTATCTGCCATCCTCAGGAGTAGAATCCTGCCTTTGTCTAAAGAAATTATCCTGAAGAACCTGAGAGCAATACATTGACCACCAGCACTGAGCTACCCAAGAGTCAGAATTAAATGACTGATTAGTCAGCTACATCTCTATGCACAACCTTGCATGGGCACGCAAGTTGGAAGAGAGGTCCACAATCATCTAGTATTTGCCAAAGGCTGGCTGCTTTGTATTTCTGCACACAGGCTAGTATCCTAAATTGTTCCCAGCATCTCGAGTGAGAAGAAACTAAGAAAGGTCTGAGATGACCCTGTCCCCATCCTTGGCAGGGTCGTGATAGGCCTTTTGCATTTTGCAGGGAAAAGCTTCCCTGGATTGATGCCCAAGGTAGGGGAGGGTCTGTTGGAGCAAGGTCAGCTGGCTCTATCAGGCCCCACTTGCAGCTGCTACTCACCAATCCGGAGCTCAAAATTGTTGAATGAATGCTTGTTGATCTCCTGTATGCTTTCTGTCAGGGCGAGTGAGAAGTCAGCCAGAGCACACAGATGTCCCCATTTGTCTTCACATTGCTGAAGCAAACATCGGGGGAAGAATTCATTTAATGTGGAACATGCGGAACATTAACATTTCTGCAGCAGAGGCTACAGAAATGCGTGTATGAGTGTATGTGTGTGTGTGTATGTGTGTATGTATGTGTCCTAACCCAGCCCTACCTGCACATCCCTTAAGGGAAATGATCATGTGTGTGAGCCCCTGTACTCTCAAGTCACCGGTATCTCAGAACAAGGGAAGACATGAGATTTGCTTGCAAGAATGTCGTATATGTGGGTCATTGTGTTCCTTCTTCCACATCTACATTGGTCTGTTCAGGTTGATGTAGCATCAGTTCCTGAGTGTATGCTCACTGGCATGTATGTGAATGGGTGTGAGTGTATGTATGTACATGTGTGTTGGGGGTGTGTGGGTGTGTGGGTTGGCATGAGTGTATGTGGTATGTGTGTATATGTGAGTGTGTATGTGTGACTGTGTACGTGCATGTGTTGGGGTGTGTGGGTGGGTGTGAGAGTATGTGGGTATATGTAAATGTGTGTGTTAGTGTGTGTTGGGGGAGGATGTGAGTGTATGTGTGTGTATGTGTGTGTGAGGGCATGTGGGTGTGTATGTGTGTGTGTATATGTGCATGTGTTTTGGGGGTTTGTGGGTGGGTGTGAGTATATGTGAGTGTGTGTATGTATGTGAGAGTATATGTATGTGTGCACATTGTGTGTGAGTGTGAGTATGCATATGTGTGTCTGTGTGTGGTGAGTGTATGTGGGTATGTGTATATGTGAGTGTGTATGTATGTGTGTGTGTTGGGGTGTATGGGTGGGTGTGAGTGTATGTGAGTGTGGGTATGTGTATGTGTGTGTGTAAGTGTATGTGGTTATGTGTGTATGTATGTGTGTGAGTGTATGTGAGTGTTTGTGTATATGTGTATGTGTGTATGTATGCGTTTCTAGGTATGTGTAGCTTTTCCAATGTAAGAACTGTGTCTATTTCCTTTCACAGTGTGTGTTTAAGAGATGTTACACATTTGCTTACAAAACTCCTAAGAGAAGTGTTGCATAAGCCTCTGGGCCTCTCTGAACTTCATTTTCCAAATCTATAAAAAGGAGGGGATAAGCCTACTTGCCCTTCCCACCTCATGGGTATTGAATGAGATTTTTTGTATGAGAGAACTTTGTGCTCCTATAGAACAGAGGTTAGCAAACAGTTTCAGTAAAGGCCAGATAGCCAATATTTTAAGCTTTGTGGACCATACGGTCTTTGTTGTGACTACTCAATGTTGCCATTTTAGCTTCAGAGGAGCAATAGGCAAAATATAAATGAATGAGCATGGCTGTGTTCCATAAAGTTTTATTTATAAAAACAGAGAGTGGGCCAGATTTGACCTGTGGGCTATAGTTTTCTGATCCCTGCTGCACATGTACTAAATCATAACCAGCATGAATTTCGTCCCAGACAGTCACTCTTGAAGTATTTTACTGTTTTTAGTTGGAAAAAGCATAGGAAGGATGGGAAGAAATTGATGAGAATTCTATTTCCCCAAGTATCTTGGATTCATACTCATTTAACACTAATTGAGGACTAACTAGATGCAAAGCTTTGCTTGAGGAACGTGACATTCTCTTAGATAATTCACCCATTAACCCTGGAAGGTAGACAGTGCTGCTATTTAACATCAGTGCCTGGAACGCAGTCAACACTCCAAAAAGCAGCAGCTGTTATTTGTACGTATGACTTTTGAAAGACAAAACAAAAATAAGAAGAAAGAGGCTAGTATTAGGTGTTTAGTAAGATCCACGACTAAATCACAATAGGGTATTTCTTGGCCCTGATTTTGTTCAAGGGAACAGTGAGGTTCAGAACAAAGTCTAGAAGTTTCTCAAAAAAGCAGCATGGCTTGGTCGGGTGGACTCTACCTGCCTTGGGGGCAAATTCTCATCACATGACTACTCTAATCCAGTCCATCAGATTTTCTCCCATCTTTCCCTAAGACTTGGCGACAGACGTCACCACCGTCGGTGACATGACAACAGCAAGATCCCTGCCATGCACTGTGGCTGAGTCCAAAGAGTCCTTTACCTGTTTTTCAGGTGACAGGCCTGACACGGCCATGTAGGTGCTGCCAATGGTCTTAATCTTTTCAATGTCTTGAAATCGGTCTTCACCAAGCAACTGAAAGAGAGCCAGGCAATGGTGTTAGCCCTGGTGTTTATTCTTCCAGCAGCCTGGGGCTCCTGGAAACAGGTCCCTGGCTTACAAAGAGCTACCTCTGATGATTCAGCATCCTCCAGTTACCTGCTTTTCTCTCTGAGAATCATGCTTGCAGACAGCCACATATATTTAATGAGGACTGCTCGCTAAGGGTCAGAAGCGGAGATGGGTGTAATTTGGTACTCTTTAAGGAGTAGGTCTGCCTCTTCGCATGTAAGTCAGATCCTGTCTCTGCTCTGTGCAAAACCCTCCTATGGCTTCCTGTTTTACTCAAGGTCAAAGTCAGTCTTCACTGTAGCTTGCAAGGCTTGCAGAGACCTGTCCCCTCTCTTATTGTCTTCTTCTCTCATTCTGCTCCAGCCACACTGATCTCCTTTGCCCCTTGCCACACTGACCTGAGAACAAACCAAGCCTGCTTTGGCCTCAGGACTTCTGCACCTCTTGTTCGCTTGCTGGGCTACTCTTCCCTCAGACAACTGCATGGCTCACTCCCTCACCTCTTACAGGTCTTTCTTCAAATCCCATCTTTGCAGCGCAGTCTTCTTGACCACCCCATCTAAAATTGAACACAGCAGCCCATCCCCACATACATATTCTTATATTCAGAAAGAGACTGAGTCAGGTGAGAACATGTGGACTCAGGGAGAGGAGCATCACACACTGGAGGCAGTTGAGGGGGCGGTAGGGGAGAGACAGCGGGGGTGGGGAGGGTGAGGAGGGTGGGGAGGGATAACATGGGGAGAAATGACAGATATAGTATGCACCTAAAATAAAATAAAATAAAATAAATTTGGAAACCATCATTCTCAGCAAACTGACACAAGAACAGAAAGCCAAACACCACATGTTCTCATTCACAGGGGGGTGTTGAATAACGAGAACACGTGGACTCAGGGAGAGGAGCATCACACACTGGGGGCAGTTGGGGGGTAGGGGAGAGAGAGCAGGGTGTGGGGAGGGAAGGGAGGGTGGGGAGGGATAACATGGGGAGAAATGACAGATACAGTATACACCTAAAGTAAAATAAATAAATTAAAAAAAATAAAAAATAAAAAAGTAGACTGGAAGAGGGGGTGTCCACATACATTGGTGCACAGAACTAGGGGTTCTGCCTCCATTGCTCATCTGTTTCTCTGTGTGGCACTTTGAGCCTGCTATTCTCAGAACTATTCTGCAGATGAATAAACAGAGTCCCCATGTGGTAAAATAGTATGTCCCAAGATCCCAGGGTGAGAAAGGGGAGACAGGACTAGCCACATAATTTGCAGGGCCCAGTGCAAAATGAAAATGTGGAACACCTTGTTCAAAAATTAAGACTTACATGAGAACAACAGCAGAATGTTAAAACAAGTGTGGGTCCCTTTCGTGACTGCACAGGCTGCACGCTCATGAAGCCAGCCCTGAGTGGGAGAGCTAGGCTCCAACTCAAACCTCACTGATTTCCAAGTCTAAACTTTGTCTTCTTATTCTGACTCTTGGCAGACATTTAGTTGCAATTTCTGATGTTCTAACTTTTTACCTTCATTTAAGATTGTAATATCCTCAGGGTCTCATGTCATCCTGAGGAGGACAGACAAGCAGATGCAGCAGAAAAGGTGGGTTCTTCATAGACTCTCTTGTTTCAGGCATTGTTTCAAAATTAATCAGGAGCTAAGAAAACTTGGAAAATTCCTCCTTGAGAGAAACTCTTCTGGGAACATGGAGAACACACGTAGGTGCTTTGCTTTGGTGTATGTGTGTGTGTGTAACCTGATTTACAGCATAGGCAGGCTTCGTTTATTATTTTTGTTTCCTGAACTAAAGTGAAGCCCCTCTCCTGCTCCCACTGAGATTCTGCATATTGTGCCCAGGGTCCTCAGGTCTTCGGTCTTGCATCATGACTGACCTTTGCCCTCAGACACAAACAAAACAGATGTGGTGTTGTGGCAGCTCTTCAGTTGCTAATGTTTCCACTTAAAAATCCTGGAACATCTTCAATTGCTCACCTCCTTCCCTCTGCCTCCCTGTAGCTACTTTCCTGCAGCTTCCCACTGGCGGTGGACTGATCTGATGGGGTCCTGTGGAGAGCAGGTACTTTTCCTTCTCTTCTCATCAGAACCACTTGGCCGAGAGCCAGTTTCAGGCTCGGGTAAGCCTCTCCCTCAGAAGATAGTTTGGAGTCAGAAAGGAGAGTTTGGAGTCCATGCAGCAGATTGATTTACTCTATAGCTAAAAGTGTCTGGGCTCATACTGTGGTCCCTGATCAGCCCACTGTTCACTAGAACAAATGAAGAAGTGAGATGTGAGAGGGGTCTTTGGCATTTTGTTGAGGTAGGGGCTGAGGGGTGAGGAGCCCTTGAGTTGGGTTATTGCAAACACAGTCTTGGAGGGTGTGATCTGTGCAGAGTTTAGGTTTCCTCTGAGCCAGGAAAGAATTTTGCATGATCTCAGTTTCTGGTGGTGATTATATCAGCTAGAAGAGAAGCGTCAGTACTGAAGTGAACATGGCCAGGCAGAATCTAGAGGGTCTCTCTTGATCAAAAACAAAACAAAACAACGGCATGTCTGAGTGACCCACGGGCCCACACAGGCAAAGTGGAGAGTGCTTGGGGCTGGCAATTCAGGCCACATTTTTATTTTTCCTGTTGACTACATTCTCCCTGACCTTCCCCCTTCCACCTTCCCCTGTTCCACCCTTTCTCTTCCACCTCCTTCCTTTCCTCCTCTTTTCTCCTCATCGCTGTCTCTCTTCTCTCTCCTCTCCTCCCCATCTACTTCTCCCCCTCCTTCTCTTATTCACACTTTTCCTCCTAGTCTAAAGCCCAGGTTCTGAACAATCCAGCCTCCTAGACCAAACCCCTTTTCTCTAACGTCCTTCTGCAAACACCAATTTCAACCACTAGGGGGCACTGCTCTCTTTCTCTGCTTTGGAAGACTCCAGAGTGTCTATAATTCGGTTCACTGAGACGCAAATGTAATTCAAATGTACTTTATTCATTACAATTTTAAAATGTGAACGGGAGCATTTCTGAAAGATGGGTTGCTATAGAAGATGGGTCGCTTTGGAAGATGGTTTGTTCACCTGTGGTTCAGAATGGCTTTGAATGTGGCCCAACACAAATTTGTAAACCGTTTTAAAACATGAGATATTTCCTTTTGCGAATTTTTAAAGCTCATCAGCTATCGTTAGTGTTAGTGTATTTTATATGTAGCCCAAGACAATTCTTCTTTCAATGTGGCCCAAGGAAGCCAAAACGATGGACACATCTGCTATAAAGTTTAAACTACAACAAAGCTTGACGTCTTAATCTTTAGTCAAATATTTTTAATAGGGTAATTAGAAATTGTTAAGTATGTTTTGAATTACATTAACCTATCTTCATCTATCTGCCTGTTTATGTCCTCCCATTAATTAGTTCTTTAGGTAAGTACTTAGCAAGCATCTGCCATGTCCATCTCTTATGTGCTAGACACAGAGCTAGGCCTTGGAGACTTAACCAGCTACAAGAATATGGTTTCCATTTTAGTGAGCTTGTGGCCTAGCATAGAGATAGGAGTTAAAGGCGCTATTGTCACAAAATTGCCTTCCCCTCCTCACCTTGCAAGGCCCTCGGTACTAGGACACTTACCAGTGACTTCTTGTGTAAGAGCAACTCACAGTCACCCTGCCTCCCATTGTATGGTGAAGCCTTGGGAGGCAAGAAGTGATTAGGTCTTATCCACCTTGACCCCCTACAGCTATCCCAAGACAACTACAATGGCCATGATTAAGCTTACGGCTACAAAATCATTACCATGAAGTGCCAGGTAAGTGAGAAACAGTGCAACACAAATGATCACACATCAAAATAGTATGGGAGACTGAAGTTTAAATCTTGGCTTTCCCACTTAATGGTATGTGATCCTGGTCATTCTTGGTGTGTCTAAGTCTCAGCTTTGCTTATTTATAAAGTGAAAGCTAATAATTCCTAGCCTAAGGGTTTGTGTGAGAGATAAATCACTATTAAGTGATATGTATTGAAAATGCTTGCGTTTCTGGAAACACACGTAAAAACCTATAGGGATTAATAACACAGGTTTCTGCCCTAGAGCTAAGTGGGCAGTGGATGGTAGACAGGGTAGTACTGAAGGGTTTCAGCCTCTATGATAGAAGATGTTTTAGAGTATACATTTTCAATTAAAAAAGGAGTGAAGGCCGGGCATGGTAGCTCATGCCTGTAATCCCAGCACTTTGGGAGGCTGAGGCAGGCAGATCACAAGGTTAGGAGCCTGAGACCAGCCTGGCCAACATGGTAAAATGCTGTTTCTACTAAAAATACAAAAAATTAGCCAGGCATGGTGGCATGCACCCCTAGCTACTCAAGAGGCTGAGGCAGGAGAATTGCTTGAACACAGGAGATGGAGGTTGCAGTGAGCTGAGATCGCACTCCAGCTTGGGCGACAGAGCAAGACTCTGACTCGAGAAAAAAAAAAAAAAGGAGTGACAACATTTATCTGGGTAGAGACAGGAGTTAGAAAAGCCTTCAAAAGTAGAAGTAATACTGCATTGACTGTTCAATGAATGTTAGCTTTTCAGCTGGCCATGGAGTTGAGGGGGAGAGGATGGGGTAAGGGTGAGGATGGCATGGCCTCCAGGCAGAAAGTGCAGTGTGTGAGAGCCAGGTGGGCTTGCTAGCTTGTAAGCACTCAGATGGTGCTGGCCAGGTGGCATGCAGAGAGAGGTAAGACTGGAGAGGAGACAGGAACAGTGAGTGCAAGGCCCCTGCTGACCTGCTAGAGCTGACTGAAGGGTTTAGGCTTCAAAAGGATGTGACAAAATACTCCTGCCTTTGGTGGTTGCTAATGGTGAGATGCAGGCAGGGAGAGCCAATAGTAGGTAACTGCAGTTATCTAGGAGAGAAATAATATGTCCTGAAGCAAGGTATAAGTAGCTTTGATGGTGAGAGAAAGGCAGGTGTGAGAGCAATTAAGAAAATTGATGAGATCTCTGCACACCCATGTTAATCATAGCGTGTTCACAACAGGCAAAATATGGAATCAGCCTAAGTGTCCATTGAGAAATGAATGGATACACACACATCCATACGTGCGTGCACACGCATGCATGCAAACACACACACGCACACACTCACACACACACACACACAGTGGAATACTATTCAGCCACCAAAAGAAGGAAAACTTGTCATTTACAACAACATGGAAGGGCCTGGAGGGTACGATGCTAAGTGAAATAAGCCAGGCCCAGAAGACAAATACACTGATATCACTTATACATGGAGTCTAAACACGTCAAACTCAGAAGCAGAACAGAATGGTGGTTATCAGAGCCTGGGGGGTATGGTGGGAACAGAAAGATCTTAGTTAAAGGTATAAAGTTTTAGTTAGACAAGAGGAATACGTCCTGGAGATTCACTGCATAGCATAGTGACTATAGTTAATACAGTGTAATGATAGAGTAATAATGTATTGGATACTTGAAAATTGCCAAGAGAGTGGACCTTAAATGTTTTTGCCACAAAAAAGTGGTAACACGTGAGTTGGCGGGGATGTTAATTAGGTTAATTTAATAAGTCCACTATGTATACATGTGTCAAAGCATCACATTTTGCACACAAACATATACAATGGAAAGAAGGACTTCACCAGGCTCAGCAGCTGATCAAGCGTAGGGATGGAGGGAGAGGCTGCTGTGTAGAGTGCTGCGGCAGTTGCTGTGTTTCCCACCTCACGCTCCTTCGTGGGGCCATCCTCCAAAATGCCACGAGTGCCGGCTACCAACAATGCATTGCTGCATCCTCTTCTGGAGAGTCTGCCTGGCCTCATGAGCACCCCCTTGCTGGAAATGCCTGGGAGGTCATGTACCCCTACCAGGGCAGGCCATGACCAACATGGGATCCAAAAGCCTGGCCCCTGCCTCGGTGTGAGACAGCTGTACCGTTTGTGTGCCTGAGTTCCCTCGGGGTCAGGCTGGGATTTGGCTTCTTCCATAGCATTTTCTCAATGAATCACTTCCCACTTCAGGCTTCAGCAGCTGGATGGACTCTGATGTCCTTCAGGATGGGGAATGGGGGAGGAGAAGGCCCACTTCTGTCAACTTCATGGATGGAAATGAAGTGTAGCATGAGTATTTCCCCCACAGAATGCTTTCATTAGACTCGTGGAGCCTGCAGAAGAAACCGCTATCTGCAGTGTTTATACTTGCAGTCGGTTCTCTGACCAAATGCAAATGGACAGTTTTATCTTTGACACTTTGAGAAGATGGAGCAAGGCCTGCATCAGTGTCCTGCCTCTGTGGTGTCAGTGCCTGGGTAGCAGCACTGGCCTCATACAGGCCTCTAGTCAAGTCCTGCCTTTGCCATCTGCCAGCTGCGCGACACTGGGTTACGTTACTTAGCCTCCCTGAGCTCTATGTCCCTGATCCCCCAAAGAGGGAAACAATAGCATTTAACTCAGGTGATAATCATGATGACTAAAAGAGATAATACATATTTGTGTTTATAATGCAGGCTGGAATTCTGTAAGTGCAAACCAAACCAAACCAAACAAAACAAAACCAAAAAGGCAATTCCTACAATGGATAACATAATGCTTTGACAACAAGGATGCCCGTCTGTGATTGTAAATTTCTCAGGTTTAGATTTACCTCATCGAAGTCAGCAATGATCTCATTCAGCAAGCGCAGGCATTCCACTCCCTGGTTATTCATCTCAGTCTGAGAGTAAAAGTCCGCAAATCCTGGGATGGAGGCAAACATCACCCCAACAGCATCATAGGATTGAGAATATAGCTCCTGGACAGAGACACATAGAGGGAGCCAGAAATGGTCATTAGAGGTCAGTTCTGCAATGATGCTCCCTGTGTACACATGCGTGTACACATATGCACGTACACACATACACAGGCACCCACAGAGAGACAGAAAATGAGGCTTGGATACTGTTATGTCAATACTGAGTGTCTTAGTCCGTGTGAGCTGCTGTAACAAAATACCATAGACTGGGTGGCTTATAAACAACAGAAATGTATTTCTCACAGTTACGGAGGCTGAGAAGTCCGAGATCAAGGTACTTGCAGATTTGATGTCTGGTGAGGACTTGCTTTCTGGTTCAGACACGGTGATTTCTCACTGTGTCCTCACGTGGTGGAAGAAGCAAGGCAAGTCTCTGGGACCTTTTAAAATAAGGGAACTAATCCCATCCATGAGGGCTCCCACCTTCATGATTTAATCACCTCCCAAAGTTCCCACCTCCTAATACCATCACCTTGTGAGTTAGGGTTGCAACATGTGAATTCTGGAGGATCATGAATATTCAGTCCATTGCACCACAATTGCAGCATCAGCACCACATGGAATGTGATGACTGAAAATTCACGGTCTCCAGCCTCAGCTGGGCCCTGAGTTCTGACTGCCTGTTCTTTCGTTCTTGGTCAGCTTCCTTTTCTTTTCTCCTCTATGGCTAGTCCAAACCCTCAGCTCTCCTCTTAACCCTGTACTCTATTTCTCTCAGTAGATGATCTTACCTTTCTACTTCTTTGAGAAAATGGGGGTGGCTCTTGGTGATGACTTACTTCTGTTCCAATCCTCATACACCTGTCTGTTACTCACTTTCATCTCTTTCGCTTCAACTCCAGATGATGTGTCTGTCTCTCCTTCTCCTGCTGAAGGTCAGCACTTCTATCTGAGATCTTGATAATTTTATAACTTCTTCAGCAGCTTACTTTTTCAGTGATTCTTTCTTATTTGTTGCTCCTGGCCTCCTCTCCCTGCTCCTCCTCATCCTATAAGAGTCTCTTCTAAGAAAAAGAACTCAGTACCCTGGATCCTGCAGACACTTGTGACTATCAACCAGCTTCTCTTCCTCCTTGTTTTCAAATTTCTCAAACTAGTTTTCTTCACTGCCTATTCCCATGCTCTTAATGCCCATTGGCATCTCAGGCTGGAATGAAAGGAACGAAGAACAGTCTAGCCTGCCAGTCAAAGTGGAAAAATCAATGTACACATGTAAGTTTACATCCTGCTGGACACCTGCAGACTGGTGTTTTCATTGATCACCCCAAGATATTGATTCTCTTGACTTTTTATGCTTTAGTGATGTCCTTTGCTTTTCTCTTGCCTGGCCCCTTTAAGGAAGCCTTTTTTTTTTTTTTGCTTCTCTTTCACTTTAAATATTGGTGATTGCTATGGTTCTGTCCTTGGCCCACTGAATGGCTCAGTTTTACACACTTACATGGTCCATCTCTTTCAGTCCCAGCCTTTTCAACACCCATGTGCTGACTGTTTCTAAATTTCTATGTCCAGGTCAGTTATCCTTCTTTGACTTCAAGCTTCCATGTCTCAAGCTGGTTGCCCTCTTCCTCCTCCAATCACAAATTCCATAAACCTAATGCATCTTCCCTCCAACCAAGCCTGTGTCTGCTGCATCACTCTCGAATTCACTTGGTGGCACCAGCATTGCCAAATCATCAAAATCAGAGACCTTAGAGTCATCCCGACTCCTTCCCCTTCTTCAATAAATCGCCAAGTTCTGCTGGGTTTGTTTTTGTTTTCTAAACATGTTTTCTCCTACCACTGTGTGTGTATGTTTTAAAATCAGACTCTTCCCATTTTCCTTCTTGATCACTAACATGAGCGCCTCCCACTGGGTTTTCTGACTCGTCTTGTGCCATTCAATGGTATCTTTCACAGAGCAGGATCAAACAGTAACTTTAATAGTGTATTAAAGATACACTATTGACCATGCCTCTCCCGATCTTAAATCCCTCCAATGGCTCGCCATTGCCCTCAGGATAAAGCTCACATGCCGAAGCATGACATATATGCATGCCCCTGCCTCCACCTGTCTCTTCAGCTTCATCACCTGCAACTCCCCAATTGGGCATGTGCTCCAGAACACGGAAGCATTTGTACTTCTGTGTGCATGTGGTGTCTGATGCTTCAGGTGCTCTGCCTGTAGCCGCTCACCCACCGTTCAGGTGTCAGGCCTTGTGTTTCTTTGAATGGTGTTTTTCTCTGGCCACTAGAAGGCACTCTGCCCACATGAAATGCAGCCTTGTGAGGTATCAGGAAATTACCCTTCAGAAGCAGCACTTGACCAATGCCCATGGGAGCTGCTGGATGGTTCCGGCTCCCTCACCCTTTGGGCCTGATAACTTCGAGGCATGCTCTCATACCATTTCCCTGAATTCCCCAGTGGGTTTAAGCACCAGTCACCCACAGAGGTAACTAATCTGATGATGTATCATTTATCGGTTGCCTTCCTTCTCATTTTCCCATCTACTTGCGTTTACTTGGACCACCGCTGAGTAAATTACTTACATTCAAATCTTTGTCTCAAGGTTGGCTTTTGGAAGAAGCCAAACAAGACACAATCCCTGTTCTATTTCACACTTAAATGCTTTTATTTCTGCCATCTGTCCCTTGGTGGGAAACGTTCTACCTTCCCTGCAGTTAGCTTCCTTTACCAGGCCAGCTCTTGTTTTCTGCCTCCACTAACCATTTAGAGACCACGACTTCCATAACCTTCCCAGACCCACAGAGGGGGTCTAGAGGCTGCACTTGGTGCTCTGCAGTGATCTCAACAATTCTATAGTATAGCCCTTGCCGCCTGCATTGCTGTCTTAACATCCATTTCTTCCTTTAAGTGTGGATTCCAGGAGGGTAAAAACCACATGTCATTCATCGTATCACACTCCAATTATATATCATGTGATTCGTAGATTTTGGATGCCTACAGTATAATGCACACCCTAGACAGTCTGGTCCAAGGTAAATACTCAAAACTGTTGGTTGACTAATGACTTCCTGACCTTCATAGGAAACATAAAAGCTTACACATTGCTTTCGTATGAATCCAATGATTTAATCCTTGCAATAATTCTGTGAAGTAGTATGATCACTGTTTCCACTTTACAGATAGAGAAAATGAGACAGAGGGGAGTTAAATCATTGTTTTGGATCACACAGCTAGTAGTGGAAGAAACAGGATTAGAGGACTTCCAAGGCCTTTCCCTGCTCTACGCATATGAGTGTGTGCCTCCTGCACATGGCATGCCCTAGGTCAGAGGAAGACGGTGTCACTGATTCATCAATTGATCTTGAACTTTAAGTGTGGATGAATCTATACTGATGCCTTCTTTAGTTCTCATCCAAAAGAGCGCAGGCAGCTAAAGAGTGGCTGAGTAGGGCTCAGTGGGGTGGGAGGAGTACAGATAGCAGTCAAGGAGCAGAGCAAAAGTAAATGGCTTTCAAAAGTGGATTTCCATTCACCTTGGCTTTGAACAGTGTGTTGATGCCAGGAAGGAGCCTGACTGCAGTAGGACTCAGAGAACCTGCTTAAGTAAACGTGCATCCTCCTAATGACTGCGGTTTGGTAGAAAAGTCTCTGTTTACTCTATTACCTGTAGTATTAGTTTGCTAGGGCTGTTGTAACAAAGCACCACAGACTCAGTGGCTTAATCAACGGATGTTAGTTTCCTCACAACTGTGGAGGCTGGAAGTCTAGGTTTGAGGGGTTGGCAGGTTGGTGTTGTCAGAGGGCTTTCTCCATGGTTGCAGATGCCATCTTCCCTGTGTCTTTATGTGGCCTATCTTATGTTCTAGTCTTCTGTTTCTATGAGGGCACTAGTCATATTGGGATAGGTCCCCCTAGTGACCTCAATGTAACTTAATTACCTCTTTAAAGAAGCTGTCTCCAAATACAGTTACATTTTGAGGTCCTTGGGGTTAGGACTTCAACATCAAAATTTTTGGGAGACCTAATTCAGCCCATTACACCTATATTTTTATTTCCTGCTTAAAAATAGAGAAAAAAAGAGAAGACACTACCCTCCAAAATTCATTGCATAATTATGCAGTTCAGATCCCCTCCCACTTCAGTTTATGCCCTGTGATGTAAATGCCTCCCGTGGCCAGGGGTGTCTTAACAATTGCTTGTCTCTCTGAATATTCTAATGAATGTCAGCTCCTCCCACAGTCTTTTGTTTTGTTTTCATTTTTGTTTTCTTGAGACAGAGTCTAACTCTATTGCCCAGGCTGGAGTGCAGTGGCGAGATCTTGGCTTACTGCAACCTCTGCCTCCCAGGTTCAAGTGATTCTTGTGTCTCAGCCTCCTGAGTAGCTGGGATTACAGGCACCTGCCACCACACCTGGCTAATTTTTGTATTTTTAGTTCAGATGGTTTTTGCCATGTTGGCCAGGCTGGTCTTGAACTCCTGGCCTCAAGCAATCCACCCATCTCGGCCTCCCGAAGTGCTGGGTTTATTGGCGTGAGCCACTGCGCCCAGCCTCATGCCCTTTTCCTTAGTTTTATTTCTCAGCCTTTCTATCATCTGAAATATTCTGATTGCTTAAATAATAAAATAGCAATAATAGTATTAGCCACGTTTTTGAGCACTTACTATGTGCCAAGCACATTGCAAAACATTGCACATGCATCATCTCATTTAATGCTCACCTTAACCCCATGAGACAGACACAAGTAAGACCCTTATTTAACTTATGGGAAACTGAGGCATGCAGAGGTTAAATACTTTACCCAAACCCCACAGTTGTTATGAGGAAGAGCTGGAATTTGTACCTAGATAGTCTGACAACAGCCCATGGTACTGTTAATAATAACTATAATTATAGCCACAATAATAGAAATTAATAATAATAATGAAAAGCAGGAAAAAATGTCGTGGGAATCGGAAACTGGTTTGGGTTTGTCCATCGGGTTGGATGGTTGATTTCACAGTAAAGGGGTAAGAAAGAACACTGAACTTGAAGACATATGACCTGAGTTCAGATCTTGATTCTGTGGTATCCTACTGGAGGTCAGAGAAGTGGGGATAGAGTGGGCTGGGACTCACCCCTTCTTTCCACAAGATGCTAAGTGATGAAGAGAGTGGCTACAGGGGCCTGACAGTCAGTTGAAGACCAACCCCCTCAACACAGGCTCTTATAAGTAAGCATGGATTAGACAATGTGTCTTGGATCTGAGGCACAAATGGGAACCTCCAGCTCCTTCCCGTGAGACAGAGCAGGACTGAGCTGATTTATCTACTCAGTGGCTGGCGGGGAACCTGGAGAATGGTGGGTCTTTACTTTTTTGTGGGCAAAGTGTTTTTATCTTCTTGAAGCCCAAAATAGCAAGAAACAGATGGCACACTCAAGGCGGTTGACTGGAGTGAGTTGAAGGAAGGGACTGTCTCTGAACATGTGTTTCTTGTGGGCAGAAGGGAGAACTTGTGTTACTGGGCTTGCCACATGTGAGGAGAAAATGGGTTTACCTTGGGCACAAACAGGTCTGTGAGGAGACAAGACAGACTGAGGTGCTTGTGGGCCCTTAGAACCTGGGCCGCACGATTGTCTCAAGGTCTGGTGACCCTGGCTCTCCCCAGTCTGATGGAGTAAAGCACCATAAAGAGAGGGAAAAGCCCCCTTCCTGGCATTTCCCCATAGGGTGGAAGGTGTTACAGGGAATTCTTCCTTGGCAGGTGAAGGGAGTAACGTGGGAAGAGAGGAGTGCTCAACCCCCACAGCACATGACTCTTGGCAAACAAGGTGACTCCTCTGACCGCAGGTCCCCCGGCTGCCGATGCCAGTGCCAGCTCTTGCTCTGAGTTCGCCCCAGCGGCACTGAGGTGCTCCACTCGTCACCTGCCTGCTCCTCTGCCCCATGATGACAGTGCCAGCTCTCACTCTGCATTTGCCCTGGTGGCACTGAGGTGCTCCACTCGTTACCTGCCTGCTCCTCTGCGCCATGATGACAGTGCCAGCTCCCGTTCTGAGTTTGCCCCAGCAGTACTGAGGTGCTCCACTCGTTACCTGCCTGCTCCTCTGCGCCATGATGACAGTGCCAGCTCTTGCTCTGAGTTCGCCCCGGTGGCACTGAGGTGCTCCACTTGTCACCTGCCTGCTCCTCTGTGCCATAATGACAGTGCCAGCTCTTGCTCTGAGTTCGCCCTGGCAGCACTGAGGTGCTCCACTTGTCACCTGCCTGCTCTTCTGTGCCATGATGACAGTGCCAGCTCTTGCTCTGAGTTTGCCCTGGTGGCACTGAGGTGCTCCACTCGTTACCTGCCTGCTCCTCTGCGCCATGGCAGTGGCTGCTCACACTGGTTCCAGTAAGTGCTTTTTCTCCTTATCCCTTCAGTCCTGGGAGCCACACCAGCTTCCCACAATTGCTGAGCACAGTGGGATTTTCATCTCCTCTTTATCCCTATTGCTTCAATTAGAGACCCAGCAGAAAAGAGGTGGCACATTCAAATCAAGACAATTCAGGCAGGGTGAGCTGATAAAGGGCTTAATTAGAAAGATGAGGATAGGAAGTAGGGAAACCCTAAGAAATCTCTCAGAAACCCAAGGCTGGTGGCAGGAGAGGGGCCATCCCTCTAGGCTCAAAGGGATGAGAAGAGCCCCAAAGGAGTGAGTTGGTTTGACATTGCAGGCAGCACAGCAGTGGGCTGGGGAGGATATTAATTTCTGTGAAGTGACATAGCCAGCTTCACATGATTCCAAGGGAATAAATATCTTGACCTCACATTCCCCACTTTCCTTCATCTCCTACCCAGCACCCACCACTGGTGACCCTCAACTGGGTGCCTGAGGGCCAAGCAGGTCACAGATGTAACCCATTTGATCAGCCTTCTCACCTGTGCCCCCCAGGAAGAGCAGGGAGAAGAGGTGGAGTGATTTTAAAGGGTACACAGCGGAGCTCCAGGCAACCTACACACACCTTCAGAGACAGTCCCTTCCTTCAATGCACTCCACGCAACCACCTTGAGTGTGCCATCTGTTTCTTGCTATTTTGGGCTTTGAGAAGATAAAAACACTTTGTAAACTGGGGAGGGATTGATGAATATAGAAAAGCTATTACTGGTTTATTGTTATCTTCTTTTGGTTGGTTGAAGGTCTTGGTTGAAAATAGAGGATTTTGAGCGTGTGTGTGTGCTCTGTCGCACGCCCGCATATGTCAGTATGAAGACTGATGTCCTCTTTGCTTGGGGAACTACAGTCCGGTCCTTCACCTGCTCAGGCAACTCCAAGTCCTGTGTTGCTTATACCAAGTTAAGCCACCTCTCTGCATAGGAGAAACTGAGTCCCAGAGTTGCTAACCTTATTAGATGCTTGCGTGTCCTTTAGGTCTCTGATCAAGTGTCACCTCCTTAGAGAGATCTTCCACGACCCCTGCTCTGGTCTGAATGTGTCCCGCACATTCATATGTTAAAACTTCACTGTGGGATAGTATTAAGAGGTGAGACATTTTGAAGGTGGCGATGATAATGGAGCTCTCATGGATAGCATCAGGGCCTGTGTTAAAGGGTAGAAGGGAGTGGATTTCTTCTTTCCCACTCTTCCACCATGTGGGGACACAGCATTTCAAGTGCCATCTTGGCAGCAGAAATAAGGGCCTACACTAGACACGGAACCTGCTGGCACCTTGATCTTGGAGTTTCCAGTCTCTAGAACTGGGAGGAAATTCATTTCTGTTCTTTAAAAATTGTGCAGTATCAAGTATTTGGTTATAACAGTACAAACAGACTAAGAGACCAGTGTAAATACCCTTTCAATGCTCTATTTCATTATTTAGCTTTTTCTATCCTCATTAAATTCATCACTCCCTGACATTGTGTCATATATTTCCTTGTTTGCTTCACTGTCTGTCTTCCCAGAAAAAAAAAAAAAACACATTTCAGAGCAGCAAGGTCTTTGTTGTTTTGTTCACTGTTTTAACCCCAGTATTTAGAAGCACCTGCCACATGGTTGGCCCTCAATAAATACTTGAGAAAGGAATGGGTGAATGAAGGCATAGGAGGCGGGCCTGTGACTGGGAAGGATTAGAAAAATAGCAATGGCTCATGTATATAGAAGCCAATAGCCAACAACCAGTGTGCATTTAAAATACGTCAAGCACCGTTTGAGTGCTTTAGGCATGGTAACGCACGTGAATGTTATAATGAATCACATGAAGATTGAGAGTATTATTGTGATCCCTTTGTAGCACAAGGGGCATGAGGAAAATGAAATCCAGAAAAGGTTATTATCATCTGCTCATAGTCACAGAGGTAGTGGGAAGAGGAACCAGAATTAAACCCACAGCACTGTTTTTGAATGCACCCAGGCACAGCCTTTCTATACTGAAGCTGCCTCGACCTGGGCTGCACTGGGGACTTAATGTGTTGTTATCCGATTTAGCTCTGACCCCAATTCAGCAAGGTCAGTATTATTTCCCCTGTTACTCAGATGAGGAAATGAACTCCAAAGAGTTGGGCAACCTGCCGTAGGTCACACAGCTAGTTAGTGACAGAGATGGGATTTACGCTTTGTGGACTCTCCAGCACCTGGGACAGCTGCCCTTGCTAGTGTCCTTTCAACAACTCCTCATAAAGCAATGATGAGCCAGCGGGTTTCCTGGGACTCAGAGCTGGCCTGCTTGACATTGATGAGATACCCAGGCTTGGACCTCCAGCTGGCTTTATCTGCAAGAATGTTCCTGACCAGAGGAGGTGAGTGCTATTCTAAGCCAAAAGCCCAGCAGAATAGCAGAAGCTGTCAAAATATTTGTAACACTGCCTTGGACAGGATGCTTCTGAGGATGAGGCCCTGTTCACCACCTGGGTTTGGATGGCTTGTGTCATCCTTTGTGACAGTTGCCCTTCTCTGCATGCACTTACAGTGAGGTGGAAGAGAAAGGACACTTTGGCTTTGGTGTTACACACAACTTGGGTTTGGATTTGAGCTCACTATTCACCAGCTTTGTGACCGTGGGTAAATATCTTTCCTTTTCTGAGCCTCAGTTTCTGCATCTATAAAATGGGGATAATAATTCCTACCTCTTATTGCACATTGAATAAGATCCAAGCTCCTTCAATGCTCTTCAAGACTTGTCTCTTTGTACTTATGAAACCTCTGTTCTGGCCTGTTCTTTCCCTTAAAATATCTGGGTGCTTGTAGTCCTCCACTCCTTCTCAGCAAATATCCTATAGTATCTCATCTTTGTGCCTTTGGCCATTTGGGTCTGCCTGCCTGGAATTGTTTTGCTCCACCTTCTTGACTGATTAGGATCTGGGTCCTAGGAAGGTAATAATTAGAATCATATTACAGTTGAAGAAACAGGCTCAGAGAACTTAACTCACTTGCTCCAAATCACATGCTAGAAAATGGAAGAGCTGGGATTTGCATACATGCCCTACTGGCTTAATAGCTTTGGATTTTCCCATAAGATCACATGGCCTCCCTTGGAGCACCTTAAAAGGGGTGAGAACCCAAGAAGGAAGAGAAAAGAGTGTTGGAGCTTCCAGCAATAATGCCAATGGTGGCTCTGAGCATACCCCTGGCTGCTGTGGCCAGGGAAATAAACACAAGTTACACCTAAGAAGTCATCTGGCTTTGCCAGCTGGAGGTTGTATATTCAGTTCCTCTTTGAGAGCTGTCTGCAGAATCATTTTTTAAAGAGTGAGGCCTACATTGATGCCAACAAGTCAGTTGGAGGCTTTGTGCATCAAGCAACTCTTCTAGGTCAGCTGAAGGTCAGCCATGAGCACTGCCACCCCAGGGATAGACCTGGGAGATACCCTGGCATAGCAGGAAAAGGTGGTGCTTTGGGTGCTATTGTGGCCCCATGAAACTCAAAGATGTCCCCAATCAGATGTTCAGAGATTTGTATCACAGTTCAGATTTGTAGCAAGAGGTGAAGTTGAAAATGCCTTTGCCTCTTACAGTAACAGGGCATGAAACTGGGAGTTCTTGCTGGCCACTACAGTCCTGCCCTTTCCCTGTACTCTGTCTTTCTCTCTTTCTTTCTTTTTCTACACACACACACACACACACACACACACACACACACACACAGAGTCTAGTCTTGCCATACTCCAGAGGTGGTATGGGTAGCAGCATTATAAGGAGGGGAGGGGCACAGAAGGAAGAAATCTGAGGGACTGGATTCCCCTTGAAGCTTTGCGTAAAGAAAGTGAGGCATACCCTGCACCTCTCAGGGCACCAATTTCCTCGGCAATAATATAAGGCTGATGGAACTCTTAAGGTTGTAAATGGAATGAGAGATAATTTTCATCCATTGCCTATTTCAGCATCTGGCATGCATAGGTGTTCAGTAAATGGTATTTTATCCTAATGTGAAAATTATTTAGGCAATGTAGCCATAATCAGTGTTTAATTCTGGTCTAGTGTGAACTGTTTAATCTTTATAAAATCTCAAATAATCCCGATAAGATGTCTTCTACGTGCAATTAATGCGGAAGCAGTCCTTTATTTTGCTCAGCAGGGGTTTGGCCTGAATGGCAGCTGGACCTGGAGTCTCAGCATGCATCTCTGGTTGGTTTCCTTCCTTTCAGGATGAAACCGGTATATCCTTGCTCCTGTCCACTGCTGCCTCATTGTGTCAATGTCTTGATTAAAAAGCTGATTTTTCACATTTCTCTTTGGATTTTACATGTGGGGTTTCATCCTTTCCACAGTGACATTATCTCTGTTTTCACGGCTTCAAGAAGCTCTTGCAACAAAGACTCCGACCTTAGGGAGCCTTGCGGAAACCAGACCTGACCCCAATTCCAGAGAACTCCATCTGTTGAGGAGGGTGGGGTGGTGCTTTGATCTGCACTCAGGAGACTCTCAAAGACCTGAGTACATCAAGAGCTGATTATTCCACTGGCTGGTTACTCATTCCCTTGGCTTTTCTTCCACTGGTTTTTCTTCAGTGGCTTGGATGAAAAACGGACCTATCATTCTCTTCTAGCTCTGCCCTCTATGGTCCTAAGGCAAGGATCACAAACCCCAATGCAGGCCCTACAGGTAACATAAATGGCAAGGTACAGATACGTAAACTGAAGAGCTCATTTTATGCATAAAGGCATTGTATTCATTAATTAAATAAATAAACCAGCCAATTAACCACTGTCCAAGCCAACTGGCTCATTGATCAGATTTGTCTCAGAGTATTAGAGTTTGTAATTTTTGTTCTAAGGGTTTTTCACTTCCTGTTTAGCTCAGTCTGAAAATCTAGCCCTGGAAGAGCTGTATTAGCTCTGCCTCTCAGACAATCCATATTGCCTTTGTAGCATCCTCAGCAAGGGGTTAGGTTTCCAGTTGAATGCTTCAGCAAGGGAGCCCACTACTTCAGTTCATCCACAGACCTTCCATGAGCAGGGGCCACAGCCAGGCACAGGGGTGACCAAGGCTGATGTGGTCCCTGCCTTGTGTATCTCACAGTATTAGGAGGACAAGATGGCCTGATGGCTCTGTCCTAAGGCTCCTCCTGACATATAGCCCAAGAATGTCCCCTGTGGGCCAGTCCATGGTTCTAGACCTTCCCTTGGGAGTCTCAGTAAGGCCAAGCCCATTCACATAATAATGCCCCTTCGGGCATTCAAAGACATCTTCAGTTTCCCTTTGAGTTGCTTTCCCTTGAAGGTTTGAGGGGGAGCCAACTCATTTGATTTTATCATTTCTCACTTCCCACATCTGCTCCATTATAAAGAACTATTGATTCTATATCCTGGAGGTATCTGTAACTCATCTCCTTCTATCCATCTCCACTGCCCCCCTCCTAGGCCTCATCCCCAGGGTCTTGCCTGGGTTATTTTAGGGTCTCCTACCTGGTTTCTTGTCTCATGACCCTCCTATCCCTCTCTAGCAGCAGCCATTAAACTTCCAAAGGCTCCCATTCTTTGAGAAAGTGTGCCCAAACCTGACCATCACCCATGGAGCTTGACCATTAGGCTCTGTCTAGGGTTTGCTTCCACAGCACTCATCATACGACCCTTCCCTGTTGTAGTGGTCCGAATAGCGCCTAGTGCCTCCCCCACCAACACTCATGCTCCCCTCAATACTCACATCCAACGTGGTACTATTTGGAAATAGGATCTTTGCTGGTGTAGTTAAGATGAGGTCCTACTGAATTAGGGTGGGCCATAAATCTATGACTGGTGTTCTTAGAAGAGGAGAATACACCTGTCCTTTTAAGAAGGGCTTTGTGAATATGGAGACAGAAATTAGAGTCAAGTGGCCACAGCCGAGGAACTCCTAGACCTAACAGAAGCTGGAAGAGGCAAGGAGGGATTCTCCCCCAGACCCTCTGGAGAGGGCATAAGACTCCCAGCCCTTTGATTTCAGACTTCTAGACTGCCTTCATAATATAATAAGATAAAACAGTTTTAAGTAAAAAGAGCATTTCTGAGCATTTGCTACATAATAGGCAACGTGCTAAGAAGATATATACACATATAAGTATGTATATATATGTATAGATATAGACAGATATAAATACACACATATGTGTCACACATTTGTGCATACACACATATATATACATACATATATTTTATTTTTATTTTTAATTATGGTAAAGTGCATATAACATGCAATTTACCATCTTGACCTTTTTTTTTTTTTTGAGACAGAGTCTCACTCTATTGCTCAGGCTGGAGTGCCGTGGCACAATCTCAGCTCACTGCAAACTCCACCCCACCAGGTTCAAGCAATTCTAATTCTCCTGTCTCAGCCTCCTGAGTAGTTGGGATTATAGGTGCCTGCCACTGTGCCTGGCTAGCTTTTGTATTTTTAGTAGAAACGGGGTTTCGCCATCTTTGCCAGGCTGGTCTTGAACTTCTGACCTCATGATCCACCCGCCTTGGCCTCCCAAATTGCTGGGATTATAGGTGTGAGCCACCCCACCCGGCCATCTTCACCATTTTTAAGTGCATAGTTCAGTGGCATCAAGTATAGTCATACTGTTGTGCAACCATCTTCACCATCTGTCTCTTGATCTTGCAAAACTGAAATTCTGCACCCATGAAATGGTCACTCCCATTCCTCCCTTCCTCCAGCCCATGGCAACCACCATTCTACTTTTCATTTCTATGAATTTGACCATTCTAGGTACCTTACGTAAGTGGAATAATACAGTATTTGTTTTTTGTCACTGGCTCATTTTACTTAGGATAATGCATTCAAAATTCATCCATTGTTGCAGCATGTGTCAGAATTCCCTTCTTTTTAAAGCCTGAATAATGTTCTACTTTATGTATATCACAGTTTGTTTATCTATTCAGCCATCAATGGACCCTTGGGGCTGCTTCAACTTTTTGGCTACTGCAAATATTGCTTCTAGATGTACAAATATCTCTTTGAAACCCTTCTTTCAATTACTTTGTGTATATATCTAAAAGTGAAATTATTGTGTATATATACACACATACACATAAACACACACACACACACACATGCATATGCACATAACACTTTAAAATTCCAATTTAGTCTTTCAATGGAGACTTTATTATATCCATCTTATAGATGATGTTCCTGAGGTTGGTAGGCCATGTGTAAATTTCATAGTGCTAGGTTTCTCCTTTCTCATTCATTCATTCTCACATGATGACAGTGAAATTTCCCAGAGCTTGGAATCAATGTGAACAACTGCACGTCACCCACCACTACCCTTTCTCACTGGCTAGAACAGCCTTGCTTACCTCATTGTCTCGGTCTTTCTCTAGGAAATGGCGGGCCACGTGGCTGGGTAAGATATTCCGGAGCATGTTCTCATTGTGTTCCCTCAGCTCCTTCATCTCATTGATCTCCTCTTTGGCCTGCACTCGCCAAAGGAAGTCCAAGCGGGCCGTGTACTCCAGCTGCAGTTCATGTGAGAGAAACAGAAGAACCAGGTAAACTTCTGAGGTGTAGGCTTCAGGTGCACACAACTGGGAGGCAGGAAAGCCTTCTCTGGAACTCTTTGCAAATGAAATAGAGCCTCATCTGAATATTTTGGGAGTCATTTTGTTGGAAGTCAAGGGATCAGAGAATGATTAGATTTCACAGAGGTGTGTGCCTGCCCTTCAAAGCATTATTGCCCCTGTGATTTCATATTTGTTTGTGTGATTACCTGATAATGTTTGTGTCCTCTACTAGACTGTAGGTGTTGTATGGTGTATTAGTCCGTTCTTGTGCTACTAATAAAAACCCAAGACTGGGTAATTTATAAAGGAAAGAGGTTTAATAGACTTACAGTTCCACAAGGCTGGGAGGCCTCACAATCATGGTGGAAGATGAAGGAAGAGCAAAGGAACCTCTTATGTGGCAGCAGGCAAGAGAGCTTGTGCAGGGGAACTCCCGTTTATAAAACCATAAGACCTCATGAAACTTGTTCATTACCATGAGAACAGTATGGGGGAAACTGCCTCCATAATTCAGTTATCTCTACCTGGCACCACCCTTGACGTGGGAATTATTATTATTATTATTATTATTAATTTTTGACGTGGGAATTATTACAATTCAGGGCGAGTTTTGGGTGGGGACACAGCCAAATCATATTATATGGTCAGAGGTGCTTCTATCTGTTTGACTTTACATCCTTGCTGTTACTGACTGAATGTCTGTGTCCCTCTCAAATTCATATATTGGAGCCCTAACACCCAGTGTGATGGCATTTAGAGATGGAACCTTTGGGATGTAATTAGGGTAGAGGATGTCATACTGATGTGTCCCCCAGGATGAGAATACTGCCCTTATAGGAAGAGACATGAAAGTACTTGCTCCTTCTCTCTCCACGTGCACACACTAAGAAAAGGCCAGGTAGGGACACAGCAAGTAGGCAGCCAGTTATTTGCAAGCCAGAAAGAGAGACCTCATCAGAAAGCACATCCTTCCAGACCTTGACCTTGGACTTCTCAGCTTCCAGGACCAGGAAAAGATAGATTTCTGTTGTTTAATACACTCAGTCTATGGTATTTTGTTATGTTGGACAGCCGGAGATACACTAATACACTTACCATGTAGTAACATGTCTAGCACAGGGTAGGCACTTAATCAATATTTGTTGGCTCAATAAATAAGTTATCATAATAAAACCAGCTAACACACAGCGCTTATTGTATACCAGGAACAGTTCTAAACAATATACATATATTAAATCCTTTAATCCATACAGCAGCCCTAATACAAAGGTACTATTATCATTTCTTATTTTGCAGATAAGAAAATCAAAGCAAACATGATTAAGTAACTTGACTAAGATCACACATGAGTTAGTGAAAGCCAGGATTTGAACTTGATTCAAAAATCAGAATATAGAATCTGAGTTCTTAACCACTAGGAAATATAGAAGAAATGAATGAACTCATTAAGAAGGATTACTGATTTAGTTGCTAGACAGATATAGCTTAGAGTTCTAGTTCTACGTTTATACACTGTAACCCTGGGCTACTTATTTGATCTCAGTTTCCTCCTCTCTGAAATTGAGGTGAACATCAGTGGCCATGCAGGGGCGAAACAGGCATTATAGGAAGTTATAGATATAGCACATGGCATATAGTAGGCTCTCAATACACATTGGATTCCTCTTGTTCTAGCCTCTCCTCTCATGGGAAGGTGCACAGTGTCTTTTCCAAAGGATCTCACAGCCCATTTTTACCACAGTTCTGGGTATGTCATTATTTCAGTCTTCAACTATTGAAGTGAACCATATGCTGCCCTGGTAAACACGTGGCTAGCTGCCCTGACTTCAAGGGCTTAGACAGTTCAGATAGTTTCTTTTCTATTTAAAAAAATTTTAAAGTCTCAGTGGATGGCAAAAGTATGGAAAGACCATATGCACAAGGTTATCCATTCAGCAGAATTGTTAATAACAAAGTCTGGGAACAAACCAAATGTTCATTTCATTGGCTGAATAAACTTTAGTACAGAAATATCATTGCACATAATGCAGCTCCTAAAGAGAAATGAAGACTGTATCTCTATACTTGAGGACCTGGTCTCCCAGGGGAGAAAAGTATATACAGTTACGCTATCATTTTTCTAAGAAATATTGATCTCTCTTTCCACATACATGCACACACACACATTTACTTATTAAAACATTAAATTATAAACCATTTTACATTTTATAATGGTTTTTACATTTTATAAGATGGTTTATATTTTAATCTATGAAATGACAAAGAAAGGGAATGGGGTGGGAAAACAGGGATAGAATTTAAAAATCTTCAATTATGTCATGTTTTAAGTAAACAACTTTAGAATCATTACAATATTTTACTTAATTATAAAAACGAATATATTCTCCAAAAATTCTGTAAAAACAACCAACCAAATAGACAAACAAATAAATGAGCCTACACAGAGAGAAACTATATCAGATGTCCTTTTGCTCAATAATTTGATGACATACTCCCAGAGGGAAATACCCTATGGATAAAAAGAGCTCCACAAGAATGTCAAAACTGTTTACAATATTGTAGGTGATAACGTTTGTAGTATTTACTTAGAGTATTTTAGTGAATCACAAGATAGAGTAAATGAGTAATTGTGATGGTGTCGTTAAAACTGGAATTTTGGGGAAGAGAATGGGAGCTGCAGATATAAGATTGATGAAGTTAAGTCAAAAGCTTGTGGCCCTCATTATGAAATGGAAGTATCACACTGTGAACTCATGATGTATAGATTTTCTAACTCTGCCCGCTGAAATCAGGTTCTAGAAACAATGAAAACTTAGCAGCAGTGATAACTCCCAGTATCCAGATTGTGGTTTCTAAATATCAATTCCTACAAAAAAAAATTCCCATTCTTTTCAGAGGTGGCCAAATTTTGGGTACCTTTAATTACATCTTATTTTAAGTAAATGACTTTAGAATCATGGTACACTATTGGAAGATTGTTTAATATGAGAAACCAGGAGTCTATCAGAGACTACCAGGGTTATGTCAAAATGATGCAAAAGCCAACTTGAATGAACTCCCACTAGTCAAAGATTTGACAGGTTCAGCTTAATAAGAATAATAATGATTGCAATGAATTGAAACACAGAAAATATGGTAAAATGCATTAATTCAAAATGGCACTTAAAAACCAGAACCTCATTGGTCACCTCTGAATGATGCTAGGGAAAAATCTTATGGGGAAACTTACAGAAAACACACTTACAGGGAAAAATATTCAGTATTTATTTTGCTTTATGAATCGTACTTCCAGGTAACAAATAGGAGATGGCTCCCTTTAATAATATATTCCAGTTAATAAATTATGGAGGACTGATAGGAGGATTAACATATCACTGTATAAAATAAGTGAATATAGGACATTATCATAAGTAGCTGTTAACATCACAAAAAAAGACAAGGAGACGTTATGTACCCCCTAATTGTAGTCTATAAAACCAATTAAATGTTTTGGAGAAATCACTGAACCTGAATCTCACCAAGCTTCTAGACATAAATACAGTACAAAAAAAAAAAAAAAACCCACAAAACAAAAACAAAGGACAGAGGAATTGCTTAAATTCCTTAGAGAATACAATCAATAAACTGCAAGAAATGATAGTTCTGGAAGGTTGAGTCTCTCAAGGTCACCCATTCTCAAAGTGGAATTGCTAGGACTCAAGCACAAATGTTTGGTTCCAAGGCTTGAGTCTTTTCTGCTGAGCCACACAATCTTAGGGACCTGCCTTTATCACACCCGGAAGTGACTGGAGACAGGACCTCATTAGTCTCTTTCTCTTTGTGGAGGCATGCCTTCCTCTGCTAGAAACGCAGATACTCAGGCAAAGCCCAAATCTCCGGGGCTGCCAGTGAATCAGGCACCAGGTGGGAGGCACCCAATTGTTTGCTCTCTCTGTTCGACATTGAGAACGTTCACCTGCCTCAGAGGAGGAAGTGTTTGGCATATCATATCCACATACATGCAAGATGAAAATTCCCAATTATTCAGTTACATAACCACCTCGGTCCCTCTGGAGATGTATAATTACACATGCTCCCACCGGATGCTTCTGCGTACCAGGCATCAATGGGCATTATTCAGCCCTATTAAAAATAGAAAGCCTCTGAGTCACAAAAGGAAACAGGTGGAAGCAGGGCGCAAGCCCAGGAGTGGGCAGGCTTGATTGGGGATTAACAGGATACCGAAGGGTGCTATAGATAGAAGACACCTGAAGTGATACAACCCTGCAGAAGCCGCTTCTATCACAGGGAGGCAGAGGCACGTGGAGGAAACAGAATGCAGCTAGGAGTTCGAGCATTTGGATTCCCATTCCAGTCTGGCGTTTCTTACAAGCTTTGTGACCTCGGGGGCTTGAATCTCTGCTCCTGTCTTAGGACCAGATGGCTAACAATGCCTGCCTTGTTTGTGTCATCAGCTTATTTTTAAGGTAAAATATTAACAGCTAAAAATTTTGAAAATTTATTACGTGTATGAATCACTGGGATAAGTGTATTACAATTCTCATATACCACTCTAACAACCTGATGAAGTAGAACCTGTTATTATCAGGCCCATTTTACAGGAAAGGAAACTGAAAATCAGAAAGGTAAGTAAATTGCTGAAGGTCATATAGGTACTGAGTGGCAAAGTTCGGGTTTGAATACTATCTGCCCAATTCCAAAGCCTGTACTTGTAATTGTTATAGTTATGGGATACGGGTATATAATTTCAAAACCCTTTGAAAGTTAAAAATAAAAGGGAATAAATATCAGATGTAACCTAATGCCAGTCACTCAGACCCTCAACACTTACATACCTTTACCTTACATATAATCTTAATGCCAGTCACTCAGACCTTTACTGAACACTTACATACCTGTACCTTACATATAATCTTAATGCCAGTCACTCAGACCCTCACTGAACACTTACATACCTGTACCTTACATATAATCTTAATGCCAGTCACTCAGACCCTCACTGAACACTTACATACCCGTACCTTACATATAATCTTAATGCCAGTCACTCAGACCCTCACTGAACACTTACATACCCGTACCTTACATATAATCTGAATACTATTAGGTTATCTGCTTTCCCAGGACAAATGGAGCACAGGATAAATCAAATCTGCATGTTTTTAGGGTACCATTTGAGCAAGGGGGCACTGACAGGGCATAAAGTAATTCTCTATGGTGACAAAAGAGCCAGAATCATTCTTCTTCTTATGGAACAACGACCCTCACCCAGAACTTGCTCTCAGCTGTTTCTGGGGATTTCTCACTTGTCAATTAGAAACCTATGTAATTGAGTGAGCATATGTTTTTCTGTAGAATGATGACCTTGTGGGAATCTGCCTTCGTAGTTCTCAAATGGATTGTCATTTGTATGTCAAACTAAGGCATTCTCCCTGTAAATGAAAGCCATCAAGTAGTGGAAGACAAGACACCAGTCCTCATAGATAGCTGCAAAGACCTAAATACAGGAATTCTAGAAATGGCTAGACTCTGACATTTGCCTTAGTGTTTCATCATAAATTCAGCCAAAATGGGAAAACAAGTCAAAGCATACTGCAGGATGGAGTGCCCTGTGTCGCTGTGTTTGTATGCAGACGGTGTCTTTGTTCTGCTCTGATCAGCCTAGTGAAGTAGAAAGAGTAGTGTTCTCACATAACACCCTAACAACTCAGTGAAGTAGAATTTTTTATTATCATGCCCATTTTACAGGTGAGGAAACTGAAAATCAGAAAGTAAGTTGCTGAAGGTCACATAGCTGCTAAGTGGCAGAGCTGGGGTTTGAATATTAGCATTTGGATTGAAGACAGATGAAGATTTGAATTCTAGTCCTCCTACTTACTAGCTGAATAGCCTTCCTTTTGTCATCCATAAAACAAGAGTAATAATAACTTCCATTCCAGGTTGTTGATAGGATTAAATGAGAAGAGAAAAACTACTAGGCACATAGTAAGAACTCAATAAATATTAATTATTTCCTCATTTCCTTCAGTTGCCAAGTTTTAATTTTACTGATATATTTTTTTCTTGACTACACTGTAAAATCCCCTTTATGACAAATGACTTTATACATGTTATCTCTGTGTTCTTGGGGTTTGGGGCTGTTTCATCCCTGTTTTCCCAGGGTTCGTTACCTCAGTTTCCATGGTGATTTCCCAGCGATGTGTTTCTATTTCTGCTCTGGCTGACAGTCCTCTTGCTGTGCTTTCCTCCTTTTCTGGTTATGGTTTTTTGAAGTATACACAGACCACAGAAAGATAGACCAAGGTCCAGAGAAAGGTGGTGAGGGAGGCAAGGCCTGATTTCTACCAGTGGGTAAAAATCCCCCCAAGTAATGAACGTTCGTGGATTGGAGTCCACCTGAAGAAGTCCTGGTCTTTGAGAGTCCTGCCAAGATGCTCCCATGAAGAATAATTTTCTTTCTCAAAGTCCCTAGCCACGTCTGATCCACATATAACATGTTTGCATTATTTGGGGTCAGCTCTACTCCAGAAGCCTGGACCATGACTGGGGTTTTGCACAGTTCTGCCCATAGCGTCCACTCCAGATTCTGGCAAAGGGTAGGGGCTCACGGAAAATGGAACCCGTATGGCAGGCATTTTATCTGATTAGGGCAGATCTGTAATGCAGTCTTTTCTATAAACAATGCAAGGCAGCACACAAAGTTCTACTCACAATAATCTCAAATCTTTCCTCAAGACAGCCCTACTTAGGTATTGCTAATTGATTTTAGAGTTGAAGAAGCTGAGGCTCACGGAGATAAGTAACTTGCCCAAGATCACACACTGCTGAGAGTGAGAACTGTGATGAGAATCCAGGCTCAGCTGAACCTAAATGTTTACCTAATAGCACACAACTTTTGTAGTAATAATTTTTTCGAGGCAACAATTTTATTGGGAAGGTTCCCAGTTTGTCTTAGGCAGAAATCGATAGCTGTTTCACTAGGACAATTTTTTGAAAGAGATGTATCCAAAGGTCATTAAAACCGATTGTTCACCAGATCATCTTTTCCAGCTTTGTTTTTCATTAGGTGGTCTTTATTAGGAATTGAATCATTAAGAATCACAACTTGCCGCAGGCAGCTAAAAGTTATTTGCTGTAAAGAGCAGCAGAGGCTTTTCAGGTCAGTTTTATGGCAACAAGAAATATCAGATAATAGAGCAGTCAGAGCAAAATGTTAGATTACCTGCTGTCCATGGTAGAACACAGCCAGAAGGAACATGGCCATCAGCAGCAGCGAGGCCTCCTTGGTCCCCAGGAAATCTCTGTTGGAAGAAGAAAGGCACTAATTACCATCAGGGGGCCTTCAAGGAGACCCATGAGAAACCCGAAGTTCAGAAAGGAGTGGTATAAAAAGAAAAAAAACACACATCTTTTTAGCACCTATTTTTGTGATAGTGGCTGCTCTAAGGGTTTGCACATTGGCTAATTCAGAAATCAGTTGACCCCCGAGGGTATGAGGTGACCCAGAACACAGATGGTGAAAGAGATTCTAGAGTCTAGCATCTAGATGGTACACTCACATTAGTAATGTCTTCTATGGGCAGAATATGTTATATAGATTTTAAATAGCCTTTATACTTTCCTATCACAAAATCCATGTGAAGGCGAGCATCTTTCCTCCCCACGTTTTTAGATATTATTCTGTTTAAGAGACCGGGATGTAATGTTTGCTATGTGGCAATCTTAATCCTAAGTGCTTTCATGCTTAAATCCATATGTTAATTCTATGAGTTGAACACTTTTAATTCTTGTATCAGTTTTCTTCCTTATATCAGTTCTATAAGTTGGGGACTATTGTTACCCCAATTTAAATTCTTATATCTTTTGATAAAGCCTTTGTTTCTTTTGTGCCCTTTCTTCTGGGAGTAAACCCCAGCTCTCAATGCCCAGTGCTTGTGGGGGCACAGGCTGGAGTGCTTCTGTCCTGAGCTGTCCTGGGTTCTCTAGGAGACCACACAGAAAGGCAGCTGATGATGGTCAGTGGTAAGCGTACACTTGAACACTGACGTGACTTTCATACTTCAGAGGAATTCAGAAGGCTGCCAAGGAAGCTGCCACTTGACTCAGAATGCTTTTTTTTTTTCATTTTGGCCTGGTGTGAGGCTTTCCTCAGGACAAGCTGGGCCAGGAGGCAAAGGGTGGGGGGAAGCAACGTTGGACTTGGAAATAAACTGTCCCCTTGATGGCTTTCACTGGCTAATGAAGACCCAAAATGAAGATGTTAAAGTACAGCTATCTCCATGGATGTCAGGACTTGCCTTACATCCCCTGGTGCCCTATTTCCCCCAGGTTTCTCTGTCTCAGGTAATGCCCCTTCATCTATTCACCCAGGTGCTTCAGCCAAAAGCCAAAACAAAACTAGGAGTCAGTTCTCATCACGCCAGTCCCATTCAGCCTGTAGCTAAATCCTGCACTCTCTACCACCAAAATAGATCCCCAGTCCATTCGCTTCTCCCCATGTCCCCCTCCACCACCAGAGTACAGCCACTGTGATCTCCAACAGCCTCCCAGCATTAGTCTCCAGTTTATTTTGTACATGGTTGCCAGAAAATTTTTTACTACTAAAACCAGATCATGCTACTCCTTTGTTTAATCCCCTCCCAACCACAAGTACCGATGTACCTGGAACTCACTCAGAAGTACCTGTGGTGTGGCTTAAGGATACAATGGGGTAATCACAGACTAGATGCAGTGTCTAGAGTGAGAAGTAGAATATGTAGCAAGGTACTCTACCAGGGCAATCTCAAGCTTTCCCTTTTCTGTTCTTGCTGGAGACCAGCAGGAACATCCCAGGGCTTGGGAAAGTGGGGGCTTGAAGCCAGCTGCTAAGACAAGCTTTGCATCTAGCTTTATGCTAAAAGAACTTCCTAGCTTATACTGGGCCAGGCAAAGTCCAACTTCTCAGGATAGGACAGGGACTTAGGAGTGGAAATGTAGGTTCTTAGGGAGGTATTATGCATATGAGGATTAGGAGAACCAAATAACTCTGTGAGCTGGGACAAGAGTCAAATCTGTGACCATCTTGGAGAAAAGATGCTAACAATAGATGATACTAATTATTGTGCTTCTATAGCCCCAGAGAAGCACATAATTATTGAGCATCTACTGTGTGCCTGGCACAGTATTCTGGGATATAGAGATGAAGAAGGTACATTGTCTTTGTCCTCAAAACATTAAGAGAAATAATCAAATACACAGATTATTTTATAATATGATACACTCCATGGAAAGGATACATTCTTGTTGCCATAGGAATACATGGGAGGAGAAAGCAACCCAGGTTGGGTTTTCAGGGAAGGCTGAAGAGCTGAATCCTAAAAGAGGATAAGACTTCACAAGGAAAAGGTAGGATGGATTCTCTAGGTACAGGGTATCTATTTGCTTAGCTAGTTGGTTTTTAGGTCTCTAGTATGGGGATTAAAAAGTAAATGCCATATGTCATGTTCAAAGCCACATGTAGACTCAGGAGGAGAGTGATGACAGAGCTGTCCACTGTGAGTGCTGAAGTGAAGAGGGCTGGACTGTGAGCCACACATTGTCACCCTGCATTTTAGGGCTGAGGCGCCATCAATTCCATCCATCCATCTATCTATCTATCCTTCCTTCCTTCCTGCCTTCCTGCCTGCCTTCCTTCCTTCCTTCCTTCCTTCCTTCCTTCCTTCCTTCCTTCCTTCCTTCCTTCCTTCCTTCCTTCCTCCATCCTTCGTTCCTTCCATCCTTTGTTCCATCCTTCCAGCCATCCACAGTCACCATCAGGCTTATTTTGAGGACATAGGCACATTCTAGTACCATCCTTTTATTCTTTCATGTCACTTAATTCTCTGCCCCTGAAGTTTGTGGACTACTGAAAAAAGATTAAAGACATGAGCTTTAGACTCATGAAGATCCATGTTCCAATATCAGCTTTTCTACTGACCAGTTATTTGACCTTGGAAAAGTCATTTAACATGTCTGGGCCTCAGTTGAATGTATCTAATAGTGTTTAGCTCTATAATTGTGAGGATTAAATGAGTCAATCATGGTAATGTACTTGACACAGTGTCTGGTCCACATTTTCCCCTTGCCACCCTGTGAAGCACCTGGCACGTAATCTTGCTTATGGTGGTGGAGCTTTAAGAAGTCACTTGTTCACAATGCTTAGTTTGAATGAGCATGTCCTAAGTTGAGCTCCTCCTCGTTACTTCCTCCCAAACCCCTGCTCTGCCTGTCATTTTGGATATACTTTTCTTTGCCATACAGAAGACTTTTTTAAGCCAAGAAATTTATCATTTGAAACACATTTTTAAGAGAAAACACAAATACCTCTTGAATTATTTTGAAAGCAGTGATTGACCAAAAATAGAAAGATGACTAGACAAAACTCAGAATAAAAAGTAAAAGAAAATTATGAACAATCTTTGAGTCATTCCATATATTTCAGATGGGAAAAAATAGCCTAAGCAGAGACTACAGAATATGCACTGTAAGTCAGCCAGGCTAAGGAGCATCCCAAAAGAATTGTGGTTTGAAATTAGAAAGTTTTTTTTTTTTTTTTTGGTAGTTTCAATGATTTCTTAAAGAACTTCCAAAGAGTGCCAATGGCTGAAATCTGTACTGTATTATATGTGTTGCTTGATATTGGTTATCAGGGACCTAAAATCAAGAACATTTTGAACTAATTTATTTGTATTAATAAAATCACTGAGTTAATACTACCATCTCTTTATGCTAACAGAAAGGAACATTCTTAAGTGAAAACTCATGTCGCATAATGTAATTTTCAGAGCAATAACAATCTTTAGAGGTCCTCTTATCTGATGTATCATAAAAATTAATATTTGAGTGTTATTCATTACATAAATATATTTATGCTAATTATAGTGAATTTGGAAACTAATGCAAATGCACAAATAACAAAATAAAAATTGGCCTTAAGCCTACCACACAGGGAAGACAATGGTTGAAGTTTTGGAGTCAACTAAATGTCATTTCCTTTTACCTCATGCAAAAAAGTATGTTTCCAAATTTAGAATTGCACAGCTCTCATATTGTTTTGTAAGCTACTTCAGACTTAGTAAAAATTATGAAAACAATTTCAAGTAATTAAGTACCTTACAATGTGCACTTGGCAATTTTATTCTACTCCATATTATGTGTACCACAGATAATGTAATATCCCTTGAAGCCTTTTATTTTACAGGTAGGAGACCGAGATCCACAGAGGTGTAGTCATTTTCCCAAGGTCACACAGCTCTTTTGTTTCAGAGCCAGGATGAGAACTCATGTCTTAGGCACCAAATTCAGCATGTTCAGGACATCAATCCCGAATTTTTAGTTTAGTTATTAGTTGCCACTTGCTTCTATGACAGCCACAATAAGCCATTCAGCTTGAATTTATCTTTTATTCTGTTGTCATAATGACTGTACTTGTTAAGTGCTAATTTTATGCCATACTCTATAAGCACTTTACATAATGATCATATCAACAATCAAGATGCTGAAAAAACCCCAAGACTCAGATGTTAAATCATTTAACTTAACTAGCTAGTGAACGGTGAAGACCAGCTATCAGCACAGATCTGAGTGATATTTTTCAGTAGGTACAAAGCCCTCTTCTATGTAGCTACTTATAATTGTTTGCCCTTAAGCTCCTAAAGGATAAAAGCAATGCCTTATTAATCCATGAATCTGCAGGGCCGAGTAAAAGCCCACAGAAAACAATATAATGTGTTTTGATGGATACATGGATGCATTCATGAAGGCCATGTGATGTTGGACAAATGCTATTCGACTTTGACCCACACGTGGATTATTTCCCGGTTGTTCATTCCTCCTAACAACCCTGCTCTTTCACGTGGACAAATGCAATAGCTAAACTGGTTCCATAATATACGGCCCACTATGAAATGAAAATACAGGGACTTGTTGAAATTTTAATTTTTGAAAGAGAATTTCAAGATGGTGAAAGGAGAGCATTAAACAAAGCAAGGCCCTTCTGAGTGCAGGGCCCTATGTGGATGAACAAGCCACGTGTGGATGAAGCTGGCCATTGCAGTTGCCTCCCAAACAAGTCTTTCTGCATCCATTCTTGTCCCCTTCTAGTCCTTCAGTTGTAGCAGACAATGTTCTTTTGAAATACCCCAACTTATTGTTGCTTAAAAATCCTTTAGTGCATCCCAAACTTTCTTGATTTTTTTACATTTTGTTTTTAATTGACGTGTAATAATTGTACATATTTATGGGGCACAGAGTGATATTTCTTTTTCTTTTTCTTTTTTTAGATGGAGTCTTGCTCTGTCACCCAGGCTGGAGTACAGTGGCACCATCTTGGCTCACTGCAACCTCCACCTCCTAGGTTCAAGCAATTCTCCTGCTTCAGCCTCCTAAGTAGCTGGGATTACAGGTGTGTGTCACCATGCCCAGCTAATTTTTGTATTTTTAGTAGAGACGGGGTTTCACCATGTTGGTCAGGCTGTTCTCGAACTCCTGACCTTGTGATCCACCTGCCTCAACCTCCCAAGGTGCTGGGATTATAGGTGTGAGTCACCATACCAGGTAGAGGGATATTTCAATACATGTATACTATGTGTAATGATAAAAGCAGGTTAATAGCATATTCACTATCTCAAATATTTATCATTTCTTTGTGTTGTGAATATGCAAAATCCTCTCTTCCAACTACTTAAAAATATTCAGTAAATTACTGTCAATTATAGTCACCTTGCAATGCTGTAGACCACTAAACATTCCTCTCATCTAGTTGGATTTTGTTATCTATTAACCCACTCCTCTCTGTAGGAAGGACTGATGTGTTATGTAACACTGAAATATTGCAGGTATCTGTTTTCATGATTGGGTAGAAAGAGCTGCATCACTTATCTTAATTCTACTTTTGTGGCACTGAGTTTGGAAATGTAGCATTTGCCTTGAAAGGCTGAAGATGATGAGTGGAAGTATTCCCAAGTTCAAGTGTACTGTGCCCTATGATTTGTATTCATATTTTGTATTGTGTAACTGAGACCAATGAGGTGCACTTGGCCCAAGTGGAGTGTTTCCATCATAAACCTGGAAAAGTTCCTGTTTTAGGGAAGGACCTGGAAAAGATCAGTTCTGCTTTTAAAAAGTCTAATGTGTCTTTATGCAGACATTCTTTTCTGTAACAGTATGGTCACTGATGATGCACTTGAGGATGGAATCGTGAATCATCCTTAAAAATGTGGCTAACCTCTTTACTCTGTCCTGCCTATACTAACCTACTTTTTAGTTTTTAATTGAGCAGACTTATTGACTTACCCTGGTGTGGTCTGTGCCAGTTCTTTCTGTCTCTCTGCCTCATAATTGATCAGTCAGCATAGTGGCCATGCAGGCGGTCATCCTGAGACATTAAAGAGACTCAGCTACATAGACCGAAGTTATCCTGGAGGAATCCTTCCCCAGCATCTTTCAGCCACAGTTCTGGGCATGGCAATGAAGTTGGAGACCTCTTAGGGCTATTTTCACTTTGATAAATATTCTCATATAAACACGAGAGAAGAACTAGAAGTGGTTCAGTGAAAAATCCATTGAACATGGTTGCCATAAAGACTAATATTCCAGAGTTGGCTTTATCATTTACTAGCAGTTCATAGTTTCCCTATAATTAAAAAGAGACCGACTCTTCCTACTTGTAAAAAGAGGAAGATGGCACTCACATCAAAAGGTTATTAAGATGTTTAAATGAGAATATAAATTAGAAAGGGACATGTGAACTATGTAGTATTGTATATATATGAGAGAAAATTGCTGTAAGGCAACTACCATCAGTCTTGACAATTCTGGTTGTTTATGAAGATTGTGTGGACCAATGAACCTTTCCAATGTAAGAAATGAATGAGGATCAAACCAATAACCACTTAGGTCACAAAAATTCTTTTCCCTGTTTTATGGTTTCTAAATTTTGCCAGTGTCAATATTCTTTAATTCCCTCCAAATGCTTTTAGAAAAGTGTTTTTTCTATATATTATCTATTCTCACTCATTTTCATTTCTGAGAGCCTCATCTGGTAATATATTTTATGTCTGAAACACCTTCAACATCTAACTAACACTATTGGTATAGTCTTACAAGGATTATTTTGGTAACCATGGCTTATCTGTAGCCTGGAGACCTCTGAGAAGCCCTACTCATGCTATTTAGCTTCCAAATACAAGAAAGTGGAAAGACGAGTGTCGTGAAATAAAGCTGTGGGTGTGGGTGTGGTGGGATGGGGTGGGGGGCAGCTAGATACCAAAACAAAAGGCAGAGGTGGTATTCGTTGGTTCTATAAGCACCTTCTTTGTAACAACAGGTGCACAGTAGTTCTTAAGAGATTTTTTTTGAATTAAAATATATGTTCTTGATGTTCTTCTGGAAGCAGAGTAGTATGAATACTATTGATACAGAAGTCAAGAGGAATTATTTAGGTAGATAGTGAGGGTATGAAAGTCCTCATTAAGGTTTTCCTTTTAATGAAAAGCAGCTCCAAGTTATTGTCCTTTCTAACAAGGGCAGCCTATAAAATCCAGCTGCAGACACAGATGCCGGCAACTTGTGTCAATCATGTTCCAGATGGTGGCTCCATCTTCCCATCTCTTTGTCATCCACATGTACAGTAAGAAGCAGACAAGATGGCGCTGGTCAAATGGAAAGCCCATTTGCATAATAAGATTAGGGTGGGGTGGCCAGCCTTCCTATGCTCTATGTAAACATCATAACTGACCCCCAAAAGGACATTCTATATCTAGGCAAGTACATCACACTTGTGGGAATTGCTATATTAATCTATTTGCCGAGAGACAATATACTGTACCACCTTCTAACTGGAATATCAGACAGACTTTTTCATTGCTGTAGTATTTTGCTTAATTATTATCCTTACAGAAGGGATAATAGTTACCAACAAAAAGGAAACATGAAAGTTTCACTATCACTGAGTCTGCTAGAACTTCTTATTGGGTTTGGTAATATGTCATACCCTGGCTGTGCAAAGAAGGTTATAAGGAAATAGATTTTATGTAAGAAAGGATCTTGTAAGATAAATACTTGTCCTAAAAAGAATAGTTGGTTTTTTAAAAAGAAGGAGGTTTAGGACAAGTTGGAATGTTCAAGCATGTCTTAGTAGTCTGTGGTAGTCAAGAAAGGATTAATAATTGCAGGAAAGATTTAGCCAAGGTTAACATTAAAGTCAGTCTAGTCGCCCAAATCCAATGTCATTTATCCTAAAAGAACTGTTACTTCTATATTAATATTTCAGCAACATCTGGTGGAGGGACACCAGTGTTACAACCCATTGGAATGGTGACAGCAATCAAACTCCAAATGGTGCTGCAGACAGAACCATGTACAAGCATCTGTTTCTTCCAGGGACCCTTACATTGCCCTCAGGAGGAACCCTAGCTGCTGTTCTTCACACAACACCCCTTTTCAACAGGAAGTAGCCAGAAAGAGTAATCACCCAATACCCCAACAGCGGTTAGGGTTACCAAGAGGGGGATGATACAGGAGTTAAGAAGAAATTACTTAGGCAGATAGTGAGGGTATGGAAGTCTTCAGTAAGCCTTTTCTTTGAATGAAAAACAGCCCCAAATCATTTTCCTTTCTAATAAAGCAATGCCTGTAAAATCAAGCTGCAGACATAGATGCTGATGTTGCAATCATGTTCAAGATAGTGGCTCCATCTTCCCGTTTCTTTGTCAGCTATGTGGACAGCGAGGAGCAGAGAAGATGGTGCCAGTCAGCTGGAAATCCCATTTGCTTAATAAGATGGGGGCAGCTTCCCCCATGTGCTATGTAAATGTCATACCTGATTGAATCAATCTGTGAGTCCTTTGTAAATCAGACACTGGCTCCTCAACCTGACTATAAAATCTGGTACATCTGCTGCTGGCCACTTTTTTTTCTCAGAAGTCCCCTCTTTCTAGATAGAGATAGAGCTGTTTTTCCTTTTCTTTCTTTTGCCTATTAAACCTCCACTCCTAAACCCCTCATGTGTGTCCATGTCCTAAATTTTCCTGGAATCAGACAATGAACCCTGGATGTCTACCCCAGACAACGCAGCCACTTCACTGTCATTGCTACTTCCAAATTTGAGGCTAAAAGAGGGTAGATTTGTGAGGGAGACTGCCTCACAGGACATCACATACAAGGTGGGTTAGTTAATGGTAGAACCAGCAAAACCGATGCTCTTAGTAAGTGTATTTTGTTGCCTCCTTAAATTAACAGTATGCCCACTGAAGAGTAGAAACAAAAGCCAGAACTTGATTCTACATTTTATAACCTGAATTATAATGCATTAATGCAATCCAGGATTTTTCCTATGTTTTGAGATGTCAACAAGGCATGGGTAGCGGGGAAATAATATCTTCTGAAAACCAGTTAAACTACATATCTAATAAAGATCTTGAGAGAACAAAAACACTAAATGCTTTGGAATAAGCCAGAAGGCTTGGACAAATAGAGAAAAAACACATTAAATGTGAAGTATGAGACAAATCCAAAAGCAAATTGTGCCTGTAGGTTGAGGAGCACATATTATAAGGACAATAGTGAGAAAAAAATCATAAGGTTTGTGAATGATAGTTGGCTTACTGTGAATCAATGATGGAACATGATTTCAAATGAGTTAATTCTTTCAGTCACTCATTCATTTAATATTTCATTCTGCACATATTTAACTGGACACCTACTGTCAAATAATTCTAAGTGCTGACTATATGAACATGAATAATGGTCCTTGCCTTCAAAGGTTCCTATTTTAATAAGAGAGGAAGACATGAAAATTAATTACTTTAATACAGTGAGGTAAATGCAATAACAAAAACTTATGTACACAGATTAGAAAATGAGGAATGGTCGAAGACGGTTTTTGCCAAGGAGAGTGGCCCTGAATCTCCTGTTTTGTACTGGGCATCATGAACTGAGGCAGGGGGTTGCTGTGGAGCAGGGAGTTTGATGAGCAGATTGGGAGATGATAGTGTGCAGTATTCAGGACCATCCCAGTGAAGATGCAGCCAGGTTGTTGTGTCCAGGGTTCTCTGCAATACCTTTTATATTTTCTCTGTTTTCCCCAGATTCCTAATGTATAGGAACAATCAGCAAAACGATTCTTGAATTAATGTGAGCTCCTAAAGTGTTGGTTAAATCCAAACAGCATGAGTAGCCTGTAACTGCCAACTCAATACTGGCTGACTATTGACCTATAGATTTATAAGACAGCTGAGATGGAAGGCTGAGTTCTTTCTTTTTTTTATTAATTTAATTCCATTGATAGCAAAGAGTAAGACAATAGAAGACAAGCCAATGATTGTTCTCAAGTCAGGAAAAGCTGAAAACAAGCGCTTGATCACCAGCAGCGATGAACTTGGGGTTATATTTACTTTCAAGCTCAGTTAATTTGACTACAAACTTTTCCTGAAGACCTTCAAACAGAATCCAGAACTAAACTTCTCTCCTAAAAAGGAGGGAGGGAATAGGAGCAAACATATGTTGAGTACCTGCTAAGTGCCAGACAAATAACAGCCTCACAGCAGCCCTAGGGCAGTGCTATAAAATAAATTGTCTCCTGTAAAATTCACGTGAATTTGCATATGCAACAGAGTCTGTATTTGAAGCCAAATCCCCTGCTTATTCCATTAATGCTGTGTTTGCCTTTAATTCAATAATTTATAGATGGTTTTACTTTTATTTTTACTCTAAAGGTGGCTTATTTTGTTCATACATCTCTGCCTTTTTTTTTTTTTGAGACGGAGTTTCACTCTTGTTACCCAGGCTGGAGTGCAATGGCACGATCTCGGCTCACCGCAACCTCCGCCTCCTGGGTTCAGGTAATTCTCCTGCCTCAGCCTCCTGAATAGCTGGGATTACAGGCACGTGCCACCATGCCCAGCTAATTTTTTGTATTTTTAGTAGAGACAGGGTTTCACCATGTTGACCAGGATGGTCTCGATCTCTTGAACTTGTGATCCACCTGCCTCGGCCTCCCAAAGTGCTGGGATTACAGGCGTGAGCCACCGTGCCCGGCTCTTTGCCTTCTTTTGTGTTCACTTTGCCTGGCTGTAATACATCCTTTGCCACTAACCATCTCACCTAATTTGAAAATGTTTTGAGTTTCTTTGCTTGGAATATGGTGGAACATTATTCAGCATAATTTAAAAGAGGTGCACACTTAAAAAGTGGACTTTGAAGTCAGAAAGACCCAAGTTTGAATACAGATCTGTTATTTACTGGCTGTGTGAACCTGGGTAATTGCTAACCTCTCTTAGCCTATGTTCTTCAGAATGTTACTCTGAAGATTAAAGCACATGAAATTCTTGATACACATGTAATTTAGACATTAGTATCTAAAGTTTATAAAGAACTCTTATATCCTGGCTATTGTGAGAAATGCTGCAATAAACATGAGAGAGCAATCTCAAAGTATTTATCAGTGGATGAATGGATAAAGAAAATATGGCATATGAACACAATGGAATTCTATTTAGCATTAAAACAGAAGGAAACCCTGCCACTTACTACCACATGGATGAACCTGGATGATGTTATGTTAATGAAAGAAGCCAGCCTGGAACCTGGATCTGGGACTTCCAAGCCTCCATAACTGTAAGAAATAAAGATTTGGTATTTACACTAGTCTGTGATAATTCGGGTATTGGTGGCCTGAGTTGACTAATACGGACAGATGATATACCACTTTACCTATGAGCAAATTGAGCACAGGGTCACTATTGGTAGGTCTCGTATTGTTGACAAAAGTACATGTTATCACTTTATATGTGGAATCTAAGAATTTTGAACTCATAGAAGCAGATAGTAGAATTATGGTTACCCAAGGCTTGAGGTGTATGTGTGTGTGACATGAAATTGAGGAGATTTTAGTCAAAGAACACAGAATTTTAGTTAGGAGAAATAAATTCAAGAGATCTTTTGTAGAATATGACAACTATAGTTAATAGCAATGTATTGTATACTTGAAAATTGCTAAGAGAGATCTTATGTGCTATCACCGCGTACACAAAAAGAATGTGAAGTAATGCATATGTTAATTAGCTTGATGTAGACATTCTACCACATACACATAGATCAAAAAGTCATGTTGTATACCATAAATGTATACAATTATAAACAAAAATAACTCTTACAAATTCAACAAGAAAATAATGAACAACCCAATAGAAAACCTCATGAGTAAGGGGTGTGAACTGGCAGTTCACATAAAATAAAACCCAAATAGTCAATAAACAATAAGATGCACAAGCTTATGCATAAGCAGAGAACCACAAATGTAAACAGTACAATAAAATGCACACACTCAACCAAGCAAATATTTTAAAAATCTAACAATATAGGTGGGAATGAGAGCAACAGGACCACTGCTTACAGGAGAAAATCACTTCAGTCACATTGGAGAGCAATTTGGCAATATTTTAAAAGTGAAAAATGCAGATACCCTTTAATCCAACAAGTGTTCTTTTATATCTACACCCCAGGAGACACGGTCAATGATGGTAACTAAAGCATTTTTTATAATAGGGGAAACTGACAACCTAAGTGTCCCTATTAATAGATCAAAGGATAAACATATTTTGGTATGTTTGTATTATTTCATATGTACAGACAACTAAAATTAGTCGTGTCCATTATATCAACCTAGATGGATCTAGAAAGACAATATTGCATCACAAGAAAATAAGAAATATTCTAAATTATAGATGCAAACATAGCTATATGTATATGTATATATATATGTGTGTGTGTATATATATTATATATATAACATGGATGGGAAGGATATATATTAAATACATTGGAAGTTGGATTTGAGGAGACAGATAGGAGAATAATACTAGAGAAAGAAATTTCAACATCTGAAACACATTATCCTTTTAAAAATGCATAAGAAAATATGGCTAATTGTTAGCATTGTTAACTTCCAGGGGTTGGTTCATGGACATTCATATTGTTAGTTCTGGGCACATTTTCTTACCCTTCTTGGATTATCTTGGCCTTATCTTTTCCTTGGACTCTTGGCCACTTATTCTGGCCTGAGCTAGTTCTGTGGTCTTCCAATACCTGAGGCCAATCAGCCTGGACTGGCTCCTTCCATCATTTCTTGTGTGGGGTTTGTTTACCCCAGTGGCTGTGAAGGTGCCAAGTGATGTCATAGAAAGTGCATGCAAAAAGGGAACTCTTACCAATGGGAGAGAGAGACAAGGAGCCAGCAGACATGTTTTTCTGCCTTCCTCTGTTCTGAGACACTTTTTCCCACCATAGAGACTGCCCAGAGACATTTCAAATGGCTCTGCGAGTAGATTTTCCAAGGTGCTAGTTGAATCTCTTCAGAGCCCATGTTGCCAGCAAAACGTAGCGGTAGCTTGCATTTGCCTCCTATCCTTTTCTTCCTCACTTGTCTTTTCCCTCACTTTCACTGTCCTGGGGTTTCATTAGCCTTGTCTTGGGCTTTTTCTCTCTAAGGAGTCTAGGCTAAAAGATTCTTTTTTGGACTTTTGTATATTTCAACGATAATACATTTGTCCCTTGCTATCAGCCCTGTCATACCAAAATCCATGCATGCTCAAGTCCCCTGTATAAAATGGCATAATATTTGCATATAATCTATAAACGCCCTCCCCTATACTTTAAATCATCCTTGGATTACTTATAAACCTAATGTAATGTAAATGCTCTGTAAATAGTTGTTATACTGGGATGTTTTTATTTGTAATATTTTTAGTTTTTAAAAATATTTTCAGTCTGAAGTTGGTTGAATCCACAATGCAGATGGTGTGGATATAGAGGACCAACTGTATGATGCAAAGAGAGAGCATGGGGGCTTAATACACAGCAGCTGCTATTAATACTGCTACAGTCAAATTATAAACAGATCCTAAAGGTGTTAGAGCCACTAAATTTGAAGAAATCATAAATTATTAGATTTGGAGGAGACCTGAGTTATTATGTAGTACAAACTTTGATTAATTAATTAATCTGTAATTCATATAAATGATACCACTGATTTTTGCTTAGACTTGTAAACTAGAGAATGCTGGATATGAGATATAAGTCATATCTAATCAATCCTTAAGTTTCAATAATGCCACCTGCGTCCTTTTCCCAACGATTCCACTTCCCGCAGAAAGTTGAGTAGTCTTTGAACTCACTGTGGTGGGCACTTACTCTCCACTGTGGTTGAGGTTGTCATAACGCAGAAAGAGGCCTGCATAGACGGTCTCAGTAAGCAGGGCATAGATGGCAATCATGATCAGCAGCACTGCCAGCTTCAGGACAGAGTTCAGCCGGAGGAAAACTGCACAGGTCACCATGGCCAACACCCCAGTGAAGACAAAGTACTAGAAACAGAGAATGCAGGTGGTCAGATTCAGTGGGGGCAGCAGTTCCCTCCCCTAACCATGGATGCCAGTAGATCTTACACACATTTGCAGAAAGTTTCCATTTGGAGGTCTCCAGGCCTCTTGAAATTTAACAGGCCCCAATCAAACTCTTCATTTGCCTAATGCCAAGCCCTACTTCTGTGAGTGGCATCACTATTCACAGCATTTCCTAAGCTAATAACCTTGGTTTCATCTTCGTTGCCTCCTCCTTTTCCACACAGGCCATCCCAAGTTGGTAGATTCTACATTTTTTTTTTTTTTTTTGAGATGGGGTCTCATTCATCCAGGCTGGAGTGCAGTGGTGTGATCTTGGCTCACTGCAACCTCCTCCTCCTAGGTTCTAGCTATTCTCCCACCTCAGCTTCCCCAGTAGCTGCGATTGCAGGTGAGTGCCACCACACCTGGCTAATTTTTCTATTTTTAGTAGAGATGGGGTTTCACCATGTTTGCCAGGCTGGTTTTGAACTCCCAACCTCAGATGATCTGCCCACCTTGACCTCTCAAAGTACTGGGATTACAGGCATGAGTTACCGTGCCCAACTGATTCTGTTTTAATAGACCTCCCCTCCAGCCAGCCTTCTTCCACACTGTTTCTTAGTTCTTGCCAACAGCTCCAGAATAGTTTTCTGGCAGCTCTGCCTGCAGTTAGTCCCCAGTCCCCACCCCATACCCATATCGTTCTCTACCCAGTATTTTTAAAGCACAGATCTGATCATGCCGTCCCTTAACTTGAAGTTCTTTCATAGCTCTTCTCTCTCAAATTACGTTCTCCTTTCTGAATAGCAGAGCTCACAGGCCATCATATATCAGATTTCCTTTCCTCTCTAAACCCTTCTCCCACGTCCTAGGGCCCTGTTGCTCGACTCTCATCCATATAACTAGGGCTTACTCCTCTGGCAAATGTCAGCTCAGATGTGCTTTCCTCTGAGAAGCTTTCCTCAGTATCTCCGGCTCCATGTGGATCTTGCTTCCTTCCTTCACAGCACCCTGCATAGAGCAGCATAACATCTAACACCCCGTGTTAGAAGTAACGGCTCAAAATTGCAAATTTGGAATTAGCCAAGAGCTGGAATACTAGTGTAGCCTTAGGTGCCAGTCTACCCCGCCAGATTTTAGCCTTTTAGGGGACGCTCCCCAGCCTATTTCTTTCCTTAGAGAAGTATCCCAATATATCATTCTGGATGGTGAGTTCAGACTCTGATTATCGGGAACAAAAAGAATAAAACTCACATTATCAAAGGCCCATTTTGTGGCAATAGTGTGATCTCTATATACATTTTCACTTGTAACATTCAAAATAACTTGTCAAGATAGGAGTCATAATATCTATTTTATAAGTTAAGAAACTGAGGTTCATGGAGCTTAAATAAATTGTCCAAGATCTCTTGGCTATAAAGTGGCATCTAGGTCACCAGGATATAACCACTTCACGTAAATGGGATTCAGAACTGGACTCGATAATTTCTACAATTCTTTTCGGTCTTGTTATGCATGGCTGTTTGTAACAACTTGTCTTTTCTATTACACAGACAACTTCTATATGGGCAGGGGAGGTGGGTAGGAATTTCCAAAAATATCTGAGTAATTAATGAAGAATTGTCTGCAGATTTCTAAGCCTAACTAAGTCATTTATGCATCCTTTTAATAAATATTGACATTGACAAGTGTGGAGAGTATTCTGACTGAGTTCTCCCTGAGGGCTCCATGCCTTTGTAGTAATGGGGTGGACTTGTAAGTGAAAAAGGCATTTCCTTGCCCTTAGGAGCCTAGAGTCGAGTGTCTCCTTTACTTCTGTCTTTTCCTTTTCCAATAAATCCAATTATGTTCTGGTCTCAAATGGGATGATAGGCTTTCTTCAGCTGTCCTTTAAGATCTTGGGGAAGATTTTAGGTAATTCATTTTGATTCCTCTGTGTAGGAAGCTGTGTGTGAAGTGACTGGGCGACAAGCAGTTCACTCTCCAGAGCTCATTTTCTGCTACAGGGAAACTCTAAGACCCTCCATTTTGACAAAGGCCAAAGAAAGGACAAGATCTGAGGGGTCCTGTTTCGTTGGTGCCTGTCTCGCAGTAAGGGGCTGCGCATGGCTTTTTGCAAATTATGAATCATATATTAGATAAAAAGTTTTTGTTCCACCCTTGTTATGTGGTCATAACAGCTAATTTATAAAATGTAATAAGCATTTACTGAGTGCCTATTACAATGAAGGCATGGTGCTAGGCACTGGAAATTTGAAGGAGAGTAAGAGATGGCCCAGGCCTAAAGGAAGTCATGGTCTAAGATGTAAAGCAGACATAAAAACATCAACAGTAATCATAGTATAAAGGGCTGCGCCATCAATGTGACCAAGCACAATGTGGGTGCAGAGACAGGACAAAGCATTGTGCATTCTGTGGGCACATCTGAAGAAGGCTGCACAGGGAGATGAGTTTGAACTGAACCTTGAAGGACAGAGAGGATGCCACACAGTAGACAGTGGAAAGGGAAGGGCATTCTAGGAAGACACAACAGCATGAATACAAAAGTGTAAAGGAACAAGGTGCCAGAATTAATTCCTCAGGTCATATTAGAAAATCATACAACTATTCTGAAGGAGATCTAGTAACACCAGCGGAAGAAAATACTCAAATGTGTTGCCCTCGTCATTTCTGTAACAAGGCTGCTGAAGGTATGACAGGCAAATATACATTTATACGATGTATTGATGGATCTTTCTTTTGTTGCCTCAGTCAACGGTGGCAGTATGCTCTTGCCTTCTTTACTCCATTCCCCATTCTACTGAAAGGATCAGTGACTGTCTTGTAGGGTTTAGGTAACTTTTTCCTTTAAAGTATAAAGGTGAACCTTTTGGAGGTGCTATAAACCATGGGATGTCAAACAGAATGGCCCCTGGATAACATCAGAGATATCTCCGCTGTGCTTTTTATACTTTGAGTGAATACTGGGGGTGGGACCAGGAAGTGGGAGAACAACAGGAAGCTACAGAAGTATTATGGCTTTGTGAAAGCTTTGTGAGAACATTTCTCTCTTGCTGGGTCTGGACCCATAAATTGCACGTGTCCTGTAATTTGGGAAGAAACTGGCTCGATGCAATTACTTAGTTTCTATCAAACAACAAGCAACTTTTGTGTTATGTTACTCCAGGAACCTTGAAGGCCCACAGCTCCTAAAGGGTCCCCTGAATGGATCCTGGTTATAAGAGGATCCTAGGTGTAGCAGGGCGGAGATAAGGGCAGAACCATGCTATACAAAATCCTCTTGTATGGACATCTGTACTTTATTCTGCAGTTCATAAGGAGCCACGGATAGATTTCATGTTTGTAATGGATTCATCAGGTCAGTGCTTTAGAAATAAATTGTGGTGGGGAAGAATATATGATGTATCGGGATTAATGGAGAGAAGGTGAGGACTTAAAAACAAGGTCGTGGCAGATCTACCCGATAAACTTAGCAAGATATAAAAGGTTGGACAATATTGTCTAGTTTTATGAGGAGGTAAGAAAGAGAGAGGAGTCAGAGATAGCACTAAGATTTCCACTTTGTACTAATCTATTAAGTAAGAAATAACTTAGAGAAAAAGTGTAGAAAAAAAGCAGTGAGTTCTTTTTCAGGCCTATCAAGCTTTAGGTATAGAAGCAGTGATTCAGTAAGGATGTTCAGTGAGCAATGACATATATGAGGCTGAGGTGCAGAAGGTAGATGGGGTCATGTTTAGCATCATTTAGCTGAACTTACAGGGATGAAAGTAACCACTCAAGCAGAATAGAAGTAAAGACCGAAGTTACAGAGACTAACATTGAGAGACTACCATGTTTGAAGGACTGCAGAAGAAGAGAAATGAAAACGTTGATTAGGAATTTTTAGGGATGTGAGGAGGAGAACTAGAAGACGGTAGTGAAGAAACATGTGCCCGAAGAGTAAAGAGCTCTCTATATGAGAGTTTTCAGAGGAGCATTTAAATGACAACAAAGAATTTTCAAAATAATCTTAAACTGGAGAGCAGGCTGTTAAATTGTATATACACTGTGATTACAACAATGCAAAATATGTATGCAGACATGACGTGGCTTTTGAGTGGATTATTTCCTTTTGTAATGTCCTTTAGTTTTAATGTGCAATATCAAAGGAAGCAGTATGTCAAATGTAGTGTTTTGGGGTAAATCCTTGTACTCCAGAGAACTCTGTCTCCCATATAGTTAATGGGGTTTTCTATTTTTCCCTAGATGTTTAAATGATTAAAAAAAATTCCAAGATTTGTATGAGAAATGTTAGTGAGCAAAGTTCTCAGCAATGTCTGTTAAAGGAAACATACGAGGTGTGCATTATAAGTGTATCCCCTTTGCCTTAGGAAAAGATATAATGACAGATCAGTTTTTACTGTTAAAAAAATTGGCTAGAAAAAAGAAGTCAAAGGTACTTCAGTAGGTAAAACAAAATGTAGACAGGAGAAGACAAAAACCCTACAGATGTGGTGTTGCAAAACAGACCAGATTCATTTTACATGAGATGAACTCCAGGTTAGATGGTGAAGGGACAAGCTGAGTTGGGGATGCCTGTAAATCAAGGATTAAGTTGGTGGAAAGTAGATAATTAAATCTAAATGTTTATTGGGCACATATTCTGTGAATGACTTTGAATGACTTTATGTGTTTCATCTCCTTTAATAATTTAAATGGCCCAAGGACAGGTATTATTCTTGTGTCCACTTTACAGAAGAGACGAAGTATATAAACACTTTTCTTCTTCTGAATACACAAGATTTTCTTCTCTCAGATATTCTGGCTTGAGAAATCAATTTCTTCAAAGTCTGTACTAAAAAAATTGGAATCACATGATATGACAAGGTGTTAAGGGTAGCAACATCTGATTATGTTTCCATAAAACAAACACTTTACAAACTAAAACATGCTATATTCCACAACTGTTGACTGAGAACCTACTATGCACCAAAATTGTGCCAGGCTAGAAGGACATTGTCAATGCACCACGAATTGCCTTGGCAATAAATGCACAATTTACTCTTAGAAGAGGAGGAAGAAGTATTTTACATAATGATAACTGATGAGGGAATAGAGCATCTATCCTCATAAGTAAGACAAACTAGACTCCCTGCAGCTATTTGGTTGCTGCCAAAATCACATAACTTGTGGGACAAGAAGGAAAGAAACAGACAATTTTCAAAAGTCACTATGGTTTAAAGAAATCATCTGGACTTATTGCTTTAAACAAAACCTGATTCTTAGCAATTGTAGCTCTTGACACAAGAAGCACAGTGAAGTGTGTTCACACAAAAGACAGAAGCTGCTCTGCTTCTTCTGAGACCAGCCTGGACTCTCCAGAGAAGTCGAGCAAGGAGGGTATCATAAACCTGGGGACCACCATAAAGTGCTGGGAAGATAGCCGGTCTGACTCTCCAGGGTGTTCACGGGGTTGTGTTAAGTAGAAAAGAAATTTTTATGTGGTTGGTGCTCTGGTATATTCTTAATGGTCCTTTGGTTCATTCGAGCTGCTTGTTTTCCATGTTTGTATTTTTGAAAAATCTTCTGTTATTCATATCTTTGTCTTGTACTATGCAATATGTTCCCCCACCCATTTTATAATTTTGTCCTTATTATGGGTTGAGTAATTTGATTATGATGTGCTTTTGTGTGCCTGTGTGAGTGTTCATATTGAGGTTTTTGGACCTGTGGATGTATGGTTTTCATTAAATGTGGAAAATTTCATACCACTATTTCTTTAAATAGGTTTTCAATCTCCTTGACTTTCTCGTAGTCTTTCTTTTGGGTTAGGAGCCAGGGCTCCAAGACTACAATTATATATATATTATGCTGCTTTAAGTTGTCCTCAATACTGCTTTTATTTTAATTAAAAAATTTTTTGCATTTTATTTTGGGATACTTTATATTGCTATGTTATCAGTTTCACCATTTTTTTTCTTCTGCACAATTTTGTCTATCATCAATACAGTTATAGTACTTATTTGCTTGGTTGGGTGCAGTGGCTCATGCCTATAATCCTAGCACTTTGGGAGGCCCAGGTAGGTGGGTCACTTGTGGCCAGGAGTTTGAGACCAGCCTGGCCAACATGACAAAACCCCATCTATACCGAAAATACAATAACAACAACAACAACAACAACAACAACAATAAAACTTAGCTCAGCATGTTAGCACATGCCTATAGTCTCAGCTACTTGGAAGGCTGAGGCAGGAGAATTGCTTGAACCTGGGAAGAGGAGGTTGTAGTGAACCAAGATTGCACCACTGCACTCCCAGCCTGAGCAAAAGAGTGAGACTGTCTCAAAAAATGCTAATGTGAATATACACAGTCAAATCTCAGTTGGTCTCCTTTGGTTAATTTTTTCCCTTGTTATCAGTCATATTTTCCTCCTCCTTTTGATGCCTGGTAATCTTTGATTGGGTGCCAGACATTGTGTATTTACCTTGCTAAATCCTAGATATTTTTGTATTCCTATATGTATTCTTGAAATTTATTCTAGGACACATTAAATTATTTTAAAAGGTTTGATCTCTTTGGATCTAACTTTTATGATTTAAAAGGAGGAATCAGAGCAGCACATGATATAGGAACAATTATTTTATTCTACTGAAGTGAGAATTTTCTGAATACTCTAACCTAGTGCCCCAAGAATCTTTTTCAGTCAGGCTGGTGGGAACAAAATTTTTTTTTAGCTTTATGTGAATTCCAGGCACTGATCCTTTGAGATGGTTCTCTTCCTGTATCAGTTTCCTCATGCAAATGTACTGATTGAACCCTTTTCAGATCTCTAGGTTTGTCTCTCTATGCAACTCTCTAGAGTCGTATGTTCTGCAGACTCTAGCCACCTTGGTCTCCCAGGACTCTCAGCTTAGTATTCTCAAATCAGGGAGTCCACCTTGGTTTCCTCTTCCTGAGACATAGTCTAAAAAAAAACTCCTAAAGCAATAATAAGCTGAGGCAATCAGTTACTTCCTGTCTTTCAGGATTATTGTCCTTCATTGATTGATACCCAGTGTCTTGAAAACTATTGTTTCATTTATTTTGTTTGTTTTTAGTTATTTCAGATGGAAAGGCAAATCTTGTTCCTGTTAGTCTATTGGAAGTATGCTTCCTTTCTCTTTAAATATTTTAAAACATAGATTGTGGTCCCTGTCCTATGCTGGGCCTTTGGTCAATCTTGAATAGCTATGTAATATTATCTTCTCTCTTTAAGTCCATAAGGATGGAGTGTGAGTACTAAGATGACACCATAAGGGCATGTGAGATAGCAGGAAGGAGAGTGACCTAAAGGAGTTGGGCCTGACAACCCACATTATGGAAAAAGGGAGGCTTCAAGGCTGGGCAGGACCAGAATAAATGGAGAGGAAAGGGAAGGAAATGCCAGCATGCCATGACACAGATGATCACAACTTTATGGAAAAATGGGCTCTTCAGGACCCTTTAAAACGACAGCAAGCTCTGATTGCTCTTGCAGATACAGTGAACTGTTTATTCAGATGTGCCAGAGCATATAATAAAGAGGCACGGTTCTAAGATGAGGGTCTTCCCACTGAGCCACCTGAGAACCACATCCAGGTGTTTGAGATAATGACATTCTGGTTGTGTGCATATGATTTGCATTCATTTCACAAACCTGTGTCTTTTTTTCCCCCTCCACTACTCTCCAATCATGATTGGAATACAGCTTTCTTTACTTTCATTCCTGGCGTCCTCACTCTTTTTTTAGCATCTGACAAGCTTCGGATTTAGAACTAACTTATACTTTATATCATACATTGTAAAAGCCTCATTTTTATATTACATCATTCAATTCGATAATATGTGTTTAGACTGGGTATTATTTCTCATACGGTGAGGTAGAAATGCCAGGTATACATTTGAAGAAACTGAGACTCACAAAGATCAAGTACTTTGCTTGGGGACACATACTTGTGAGTTCTGGGGAGTCAGATCAAGTCTTTCAGAAGGTCTGAATATCTAATCCATTCTAATTTGGCAGACAAATGCCTAGTCAGCACACAGACATGTGCACACGTATCAGAATGGCAAATGGTGAGTCAGATCAGGTGGTTGTAGCTGCTGGTGAATTTGGCCTGTGGCCATAGTTTGCTGACCTCTTGAACAAGATGACCCTTTCATTGTGGAGAAAATAGTAACATCAATGCATATTCATTTTATCTTACTTTTAAACATTTCTATTTTTGAGTGGTTTCATAACATACACTGGCATATTACACACAGTGGTTCAGGTGTGTACAGCTGTTTGTTTGATAACATGCATTGGCATTATATGCTCAAAGCCTTTTTGCTGAAAATCATAAATAAATCATAGCTGACATTTAATGAGCAGGTACCTTGTGCCAGGTCCAGCTTCTAAACACTTTATATGGATTAATTCGCTGAATTCTCATCATCGCCCAATAAGGAAGGTTCTACTTTTATCCACATTTTACAGATAAGGAAACTGAGGCACTAGCATAAAGTTGTGTGATTTAAATCTTACCCCCCACTTTCTTAGGCTTTGGCTAATCTCTGATTGCTGTGGTCTTGTGTTTGGGAGTTCAGGTGTTGAGTCAAGGGTATCCAATATTAATTCAAAGTGATATGTGGGCACAGATTAATAGCTCATCAAACTTCAGATGCCACGTGAGGAGCTGAATATTTGTGAACCCATCTAGGCAGGCACCATGAGATCTAGTCAAATATTTGCTAACCCTTCATCTAGGCAGGTACCATAAGAACATATTGTTTAACTCCATAGTAGCCATGTAAAGAAGGTATTAATTTTCCCATTTTATGGATGAGGAAACTGAGGTTCAGAGAGTAAAAACTGATTCAAAATTCCACTGCCAGCAAGTGAGGGGGCTGGATTGGAAATGAAATACAGGTTTTTCCTAGCACTGACTGTCCAATTCCTGGCTACCTACTCTCTTCGAAAGTTGAGGCATTCCTTAAGCCCCTTAAGCTAAGAATTTCTCCAGGAGCTACTGTCCCACAGAGTACACTAAACTGGGGCTCCACTCATTCCTAGGTGGAACATGGTCTGGCCCATGCAGCCCATAAATGGGATCTTGTCCCTTCCTGTCTTGCACATCCATTAGAAGAGTCTAGTTTCTTCTTTAGGGACTTGGCCAGATAAAGAATAAGGTAGATATGATTCACCTTACAGTATCAAGGCTTGGTAATTGAATTAAAAAGAGAATGAAGGAAGGACAGAAAGAAGGGATGAAAGAAGTGAGGAACAAATAAGATCAAGCAGGCTTGGCTCTGAGGAGCACTGAGCAAGCTGCTTTCTGAGCTGTAGTTTTATTAACTATAACATGGAGACAGTAACAGCTTCTACCCCAGACATCTGAAGGATTTGATGACGTTATGCATATCAAGCAGGTGCTCTATGCAAATGGATGGAGGGAGAGGAGACTTGGTCTCCTTGTTGGAATGTTTCTGGGACCAATTCTTAGGCCTAAAAGAGACTATAGGGAGCCTTTTCTCCATTTACATGTTCGAGGGGCCTCTGAGTGTGGCAGCCTCTTAGAGAACAAGAATCTACCCAGTATCCTAGGAATGGAGTTGGCTGGGCTCTGCTGGGACATCTTAGCTGTTCCACTTTATGACCTAGAAAGTCTACCCTAATATATAAGATCTGGGTTGTGAATAACAGACCCCATAGACTGACCCCAAACCCAGAAACAGACCCCTGGCTCCGTGGTCAACATAGAGTCAGACATAGACATTATGATCATGGGTGTCCTGTTGGCATGCCTCCAGACCCCATGGTGCTTCTTCTGTACTATTTAATTTTAGTTGTAATTTTCTTCCTTTGTAATTCCTTCCTTCCTTCCTTCTTCCTTTCCTTCCCTTCCCTTCCCTTCCCTTCCCTTTCCTTTCCTTTCCTTTCCTTTCCTTTCCTTTCCTTTCCTTTCCTTTCCTTTCCTTTCCTTTCCTTTCCTTTCCTTCTTTCCTTTCCTTTGTTCCTTCCCTCCCTCCCTCCCTTTTTTGTTTAATGCAGCAAACACTGAGGAAGAACTCTGCATGCTAATGGAGACAGAAGTGCATTCTGCTACAGGATTTTACAAATAGGCTACGGGAAATGCACAGAGAAGGAAGAGATAAGGGCAAATGGAAAATGGATAGAAGGTGAAAAGGAGGAGACAGAGGGACAAAGAAATGAGGAAGGGGTAGAAATGAAAAAGAGGCAGAGGATGGGGCAGGAAAGAGGGCTGGGAAACAGAATATAAGGGGAGAAGGAAAGGTAGAAAAGGGAAAAGACGAAAGGGAAGAGGAAGAGGCAGAAGAAGGAAAACAGGCCTCTCGAGTACTTTCTACGGCCCTTCAGCCAGTCTCATTTATTTGGAGCTGTTAGAAATATTATCTATGTCCACCTCTCACCAAGGGGAGCTCATAAATAAATACCTCTGGGTAGGAGCAGATATCTGTAAATACAGCTGAGGAATTGAAAGTCAGGTTCTTCAAGGGTATCGACTTGTCAAAATCACACCACAGCTGCGGATTAAAAAAAAAAAAAAGAACAACAAAAACAAAAAACACAGGAACAACAAAGTCAGTGTGAGTGCTGGAAATGGAGCGGAGTGCTATCAGTGGCTGGGCTTCAGCAGAAGCCTGGGTAGACTGAATCCTAGAGGGGACTTGAAGTCAGAATGGAAGTGCCAAAGTGCCAGCTTTGATCTCTTTTATTTAAAAAACAAGTACTGGTTCAGAAATAGCTTTGTAAGCCAGTCATGAAACTAAGTTTAGACTGTGCTGTTGGCCCCATCATTTAGGGTCACTGGAGTGCACTTGTGGAGCTCAGAAGAGAGAGCCAGATGGCAGGAGAAGAGGTCTGGGGTAAACTCATAGCCTGTTTCCAGATCAACAGCTGGGAGGACTTGAGGAATCTGAAGGGGTACATTTACCAGAAAGACTCTTAGCATTGGGGTGATAAGCATTTCCTAGGACAGAAATTGCTGCTGGAGATTCTGTGGTACTAGAAAAAGAGTAACTACTATTGGCCAAATGCCTCCTCTGTGCCAGACACTTTGTACAAAAAAGCCTCACAACCACCTTGTGATGTAGCTGCTATTTTGGATCCCCATTTTACAATTGAAAAATATGAAACTCTGAGAAGTAAAGTAACTTGTACAGGGTCACTGGGCTGGTGACTGGTGGATCTGAGATTTGAACCCAGGTCTATCTGACTCCAAAGTCTCTGATCTTACCACACTACACACTGAGGCACAGTTAGCCCCAGAGGTAACCCTGACCTAGAGTCACTGGACTTATTTACAAATTCTGCATCCTAGAAATATCTAATTTGTTATCAAGGCTTAATTCAAGGTCTGGGCTACTTCTCTGCAGCTCATGATCAATAATCCTGTGTACTTCCATTTCAATTATTATAATTTATAAAGTATCCATGAGGTGATGAACTACATTACATGATAATTTTCCTTTTTCTCTTTTCCTTTATCCACAGAGCCTTCACTAGAAGGACAACCACAGAACATAAGTAAGGTAATAACTGTGCCAAATTGGACAGTGATTTCAGGTAGTCTAGGCCTCTAAGTCACAGGCCAACAATTGTGGGAGTCTATAGCTTGGGTCCCTGAATACTTGGGGACCTTCCCTTAGGCCCACAGGGCACAGCAATGGATTCAACCACACCACAATGCCTCTCTCAATATGCCAAGCTTAAGATCCATAATCAAACAAATCACCTCAAAAATCTAGCTGTCTGAGTTTTGGACAACACAGACTACTTATAAAAGCACAGAGAATACCTACAGCCACCATGGTACAATTCTTGAGAGAAAATGAAACCATGACAATGAGGATCAGCAACTTAAAACAATGACAAATATCATGGCAGTTGGAAATTCCTCTGAGTTCTATGTGTCACATGAAATACAAACTTAGAAAGTCATAGGCAAGATACTCAACTTTCCTGAAATGCAGTTTCCTCATCCATAAAATGGGGACAGTAATACCTACCTGTAGCACATAGTAGGTGCTCAATAAATGGCAGCTATTTCAATTTTATTTCCCCACCCCACTCCCACTCCCAGAGATACAATTTAATATATTAGAGGGGCATGGGTCATGGAGTCAGACAGACCTTAGCAAGTTATCTTGTGTCTCTGAGCCTCAGTTTCCTCAGCCATAAAGTGGGGATAATGAAACTTACCTCAAGGGGTTTATGTGAGGATTAAACATAAAAAATATGTAAAGCTCCTCCTTTAGCGCATGGCACATAGCAGGTAGGTACTGGTGCTTGATAAATGGTAACTCTTATTTATGATATAATTGGCCACTGACAATATGGAAATTGAAGGACTTTAGGAACTCCTTTGGAGAAAATAACCTCTCCCCTACTGCCAAAACTGTGCGTTTTACTGTTGGAAAACTGTCTTCCAACAGTAAAATGCACAGTTTTGGCAGTAGCCACATCTTTATTATCTTTCCCTAAGCTTGGGGCTGGACCAGGCACATAAAGGTAACTGGTACCAAGGAAGCTGCAGGCTCCACAAACTTCATGCTCAACTGCACACTAGACACCAGAGGGTTGGTGGATGTGGGATGCTTACGATATTTAAGATGGCACCCAGAAAATTAATCAAGATGGATGCAAAGATGATGACGTTCCGGGCCAAATAGGTCTCATTAATCCAACAGCAAGTTTTCCGGAGGAGGAGGGGCAAACACTTGTAATCCTCTGCCGTGGTGATGAGGACCAGAGCCGAGTGCAGCATAATCAGAATGGAGAACTGGATGGTCATTGGCATCACTCTGCAGGGAGATACAGAATGTCGATCACTGGCCTCAGATGTCTGATCCCCACTCACTGAGCGACATTGACATTCTATTTCTGGTCTCCCTTTCCCATCCCTTGCACCAGATAATTCTTTGAAAGTTCTGTTTGTTCAAGAAAAAGATTATTAGCAGGAGACATTTAAAAAATCACATTCATCCTTGGAGCACTCTCTCTATTGAGAAACTTTGCAAAAAACCAGAATATTTGTCTTGATTTATTGCTCCTGCCCATTTTCCCACTTCTTTTATTATTAATTTTTCTCACTAGGCAACTGCTGCCAAGGCAATACACCACTCTAGTTTGATCTTAACACTCTGGCTGAGGGATGAACCTACATATCATTTCTGCTTCAAGACAGGTTTTATGAAATTTTCCCCCTCCATCTACCCTGATACCAAGAACGGGATTTGGCATTGTTCCAAGTTGCTCATTTTGGTTAGTGTTTATCGTGGTTTTCATGGACTATACCACAAGTTATTTGAGATGTAGGTAATCAGAACTCATCCTTGTCTGAGGCATCTATCCTGATACCAAGAACTGGATTTGGCATTGGTTCCAAGTTGCTCATTTTGGTTAGTGTTTATTGTGGTTTTCATGGACTATACCATAAGTTATTTGAGATGTAGGTAATGAGAACTCATCCTTGTCCGAGGCATCAGCATCACTCTCGAGTTTACATCTTGAGTTTCAAGCTTTCACCAAAACTCTGTCCCATGGTAGCCTGTGTCAGTTGGACACCTGTGCTAGGTGTCAGGATGCTTAGTAACTGTGATCTAAAACTCCATCTCCGGAGCCATCTTCAACTCATTTCTCTCCTATCAACCTATTTATCACCATGCATGTTGCTTCTCCTTGGGAATTAATCATTTGTTCTCAACTTTGTGTCTAGCCATTCATGTCCTACACTGGTAGCTCTAATTTTTTCACCTCTATTTCAGTCAGCAAACTTATGCAGGTGTTAAAGGGTACCTTGAAAGAAGTGCTGGGAGATTTTATGTCTGCTCCTTTTTCTATAAATTGAGTTTCATCCATTTGGCTTTACTATCCTCCATTGGCCAGTGCTAAATAAATGTGTGCTTAGCAAATAAAGTTGAACTCACCTTTTTTCTAACACTGTCTTTTACTATCCTCCTCAAACTTCTTATGTATTATTAATAACACTAATATAAATAATGTATTGAGCTCTGATTATGTGTTAGCTACTATGCTGAGCATTTTATATATGATATCTCATTTCCATTCCATAGACTAAACCAAAGAGGTCTTTTAATCTCTTTTTTTCCAGATGAAGATTTAAGGCTCAGAGGGAAGAAACCTCCCAGGCGTCATACAGTTTGCATGTTAGAGCCAGAATTTAAAGTCCACTCTGTTATACCATTCTGGTATTCGAATCACTTTGGTGAGTAACATGTCACCCATGTTTACATTAATCTTTTTTGCTTTTGTGATCATAATATTTATTCATTCAACAAGTCTTTTTCCCAGGTACAGTGGCAGGCATCAGGGGTACTGGGTGCCAAATATACATCTTTCTCATCTAGGATATCATAATTGAGAGAGGAATATAAACATGCAAATGATGAACTATTATATATCCTAGGATATATAAAGAGTTATGAAAAGACATCAGTTGAAAAGTAGGAAGGGGAATCCAGGGAGGCTTCATAAAAGAGGTGACATTGGGTTAGACTGTGGAGGTTAAAGAGAAGGCTTTCAAGTAGGGAAGAGTGGGGAGCATGATCAAAACATCAGAAGAATGGGAGTGACCGGTGTCCTCAGAGTTTCCCAATAACCCAGGCAGTGCGGCTGTGCTCAGGGGCTTTGTCTTGTAGGCAATGTGCAGGTTTTAAGATGTGTAATCAGGGAAGGAAGTAATCAAATCTGTGTGTTTGAACAACAACTGTGGTGGGAGGTGGAGGATGAAGTGATGAGGAAAAGTGTTTAGAAGAAGATTTAAATAGTTGAGGCATGAGTTAACAGGGGAGGAACACAGGGTAACAGTATGATAATTGGAGGATGCAGGAAAAGATGTGGTGGTATACTAATGTGTGTTTTGTATGTTTGTGTAGGGGATATTTGAGAAAGGGAAGTCATTAAGGATGACACTAAAGTTTTTCCATTGTAACCGGGTAAGTGCAGGAAAAGAAGCTAGTCTGTATAGGAGATAAATTGACAAAGTTGATTTTAGACACAAACATGTTGGGTACTTGTGGATTATCCAGTTGCAGGTATCTCGATGTCTAGGCAGTTAGAGGGACAATTGAGGAATTCTGAGGCTGGAGTGAATAGGTGGTGATTGAAGGTCAAGGAATAGAAGCATTTGCCCAAGGACAATGTGTACAGCAAGAATCAAGAGGACCCAAGATGAGCTGTGGGAGATGCTAATGGGCTGGAAGAAAAGACAGCAAAGGGAATTTAGGAAATGTGGTTAGATAAGCAGAATAGCAGGAGTGCACAGCATCTTGGCAGCAGGGGGCATAAGAAATTCAGACGGAAAGAGTAACCAAGAATGCCAGTTTCCTCTGCATGGTCAAGCTACCTTAAGGCTGAAAGTGACTCCTCCCATAGCCTTAGCTATTGTTGGTAGAGGTTTTGTTTGTTTCTTTTTTCACTGGCAAAGTTTTGATTTTATGGATCACCTTGACAAGAAATCTCTGTAGGAGTTCTATATAAGAACAGAAGGTTGGTGTATCAGTGAGTTCCCAGAGGGCTCTAAGCAGATGGGAAACTTCCCTCCAAACAGGCTGGAAAAACACTCCCTGACAACACACCATTATTTCTGGGCACCAGGGAAGATAAATGAATGAGAATGCAGGTGGCTCACTTTGTCAGGAAGTCCCATGAGAGAAGGGGCCAACTACGAGGCTCATGTGGCTCAATCACATTAGTCGACCAATGAGGATAAAAATGTCTCTTTTTCAAAGTGTGAGGCAGAAGCAAACCAGGGAAAGGCAGGTTTGAAAGCACTCAGCTGGAGCCTCAGATTCTTATGTGGCCACCCCTGCAATCTAGAGAAAGCCTGTGGACCTCTGCATGGCATACAGGGCCTTGAGTGTCTGCTCTTGGCTCTCTCTCCTGCCTTTTTTTTCTTCCCTCACCCTTCTGCATGCCATGGTCTGGGCAATACTGAACTATATGCAGTGTGTCCCCAATGCTATGCACCTTCTGCCTTCATGGGCACTTAATATAGCATGTCCTATTCTTCCTGCAAGGCTCAGCTTTCCTTTAGATTATTCCATGACATCTGGCATAGGGCTGAGTACACAGAAGGTGCTCAGTAAGTATTCATTGAGAGGACTCTGTTCCTCCCCTCACCAGCCTTCATAGGAAATACGACTTCCATCTACATGCCCAGACTATCTCTCTTCCTGCTCACTGTATTTCTCCAAGGAGGGAGGAAGGGCTAATCCAGAGGCTATTGGGGGTGCTCAGTGGACCTTATTTTCCTTGGAGGGCAGGGTCATTGTTAAAGGTCAGTGTTTATGCACAGTTCAGACACTTATATTCTCCTCCTCTTTGGTCCACTGAGATAACAGGGAAGCCAGTGCCTTCATCCACCTTATGGGAGGAGACCTGGCCATCTCTTCTCTTTGGCCAGGTCATCTCTGCCTTTAAGGCAGAAAGCCCAGGTTGGCTTAACCCTGGCTCTGGGCACAGATGGCACCTTCTCAGGTCTGCCTCATTCATCTTTGGCACTGGTGGATGTACATTGGTTTGGCCTTTTGCATCATCATAGTGGTAGAATCTCACGCCAGAATTTAATGGTGGGATCTGGGGGCCAGCAGAGAAGCAATTCAGGATGGAGGCCATGTGGTCTCTTGACTTCAACCATGTTCTTATTTCAGCTTTTATCACAGTTTGCATAGGCTAATTGGGCATTTGTTTGGAAATTTGTAAAATTGATGTGTGTTTTTTTTTTTTTCCCCATTTAGCTATTGAACTTTTGTGTAATCTTTGGCATGGCGATGAGTTCATCAGGGTATCTGTAGGGTGGTGTGGGAGGATTTACACACAGATCTCACCTGAATCCCTGACACTGTTTTAAATAACTGTCTTCTGGGTTTGCTGTAAAAGGGAGAGGGAGGTGAAAGACAGGTAGTGCAATCCAGTGGCAAGAGCAAAGCCCTGATTGAATGTTTGAACCTGTAGTTCTGAAGCATGGCCAGTAGCACAGTCATGGGCAAGGTAATTGATTCCTCTGAGAATTATTTTTTAACTTGTAAAACAGGGATTTTTTAAAAAGCCTACCTTTTAAAGGAGGCTCTGAGGTTAAACAAAGTCATAAAATAGTATAATAAAAATTCAAAGAAATGTTAGATCTCTCTGTATTCATCATGACATTTAGGAAACCAAAGGCACATTAAAGATTTATGGCAAGAGTAATAATTACAAGATTAGCATTTTAAGCAAAGGTATTGGCATGACATATTAAATTTCTCCAGAAATCTCTGCAGCAGTTCCTCAGCGTTCATTTATTTCTTTACATGTAAACATTATAACATCAGATTGTAAATTTTATCTAATTATAGAGCCTCGCAGGCATCCAGGGGTTCTGAATTTGCCTTTGCATTGTTGGTGCACATAAAAAGCAGGGAAACCTTTCATTTCTGAAATTGAGTCTCAAAAAGAATGACGGGATTTGCAAAGCTCTAGCCAAATCATTTCTAGACATTAAGCCCTAATTATTCTCTGCAGTCTGTCTTTAAAATGGTCTGTATTGATATTGTGATTTGACATTTGCTGGGAAGGCAGGGATCACTGGGGATGAGCAAACAGCCTATAGCAGCTTGTGGTGCAATAGGAAACAAAAACTCAGGTTATACTGAAAGATGGCACTTGAACAATGCTTTAGAATCTGTAGATTCTGTAGTACAATCGTGTATTTGATCCTTTCAGCAACCCTGAAGAAAGATATTCTTAGGTCTTTCAACAAATGAAAATACTGTGACTCCAAAAGGGAATTTACTAGAAATAAGCATGGTTAATTTAATTTTTACTGCAGACTTGGCAAGTGGGCATCATTATTCCCATTTTACAGATGAGGAAACAGAGGTTTCAGAGAGGTTAAATACATACATATAGGTAGTATGATGCACAGAAAATAATGAGACCCAGTGTCTGCCTCTTCCCTCCCTCCCTCCCTTCCTTCCTTTCTTCCTTCCTTCCTTTCCTCTCAAGGCTACTGCCTTTAACTCTTTTCCCCTTCCCTCCCTCCTCCTTTCCTTCTTCCCCTCTCTGCCTCCCTCTGGCTCTTTCTGCATCTTTGTCTCTCTCATCACTGCATGCAGACAAGATACATTGTTCTATAGTTACAAGAGGTATTTTCTAGTCTTTGTTTACCCTTCTTGGAGAGGAACATCTGTGGGCATGTGGAAATTAAAGGAAAGAGCTGGATATGCACTATCTTTTTTTCTTTTTTTGCCAGAGTCCATTAATTTTTGCTTTGGGGGTTAAGAATTAGCTGTGGTCATATGAGTAGAGACTGCCTCATCTGCCAAAAAAAAAATCTATGACAGAAGAATTGCGAGTGAAAAGCACCCACCATCTGTTTAGTTGCAGAGCGTCAATCAGAAACAAAATGAGTTGGAGAAGGAACCAGCACATATTAAAGAAAGCTGCTGCTGTGTCTGGGGTAAATGGGCTGCCCAATTCCCACAGCATGTGGATTGTCTGATCAGAGTTCAGTTTCCTTCATTGTCAGGATTTTTCTCTTCACTTCAGTTATGGGTTTCACCTGAGTTCTAAAGTTGGCAACTCGTGACTAGCCGCTGGGTGAGGGTTCAGGTCTCTTTTTGTTTTGAACCCAGGAACCAGAACATCAGGGCTTCCTCCCCTCCCTGCCCCTGTCATATCACCTGGAAAGAAATCCTGCCTAGGCCAGCTGGGAAGTGTAAGCCTCGCTTGTCATGGAGGACAGTGGCCCATTCTGTCCAGTGAAAATCCAGACCTCAGATTCATCCTGGTCTTCTCCATCTCTCTCATCCCCCAAATCCAGTCAGTTACTGTGAACCATCAATCCTCTGCCCTAAATATCTTAAAAATTCTTCCTCTCCCATCCACCCTTCTGTCACTCTCTTTTCCTTGTTATTTCTTGCCAGATATATATATATATATATTTGCAGTTGCCTCCTAATTGGTTATTGCAAATCCAGATCTCACTCTTACCTCTGCATCATCCCTATTCGGTATGATCCTTCTAAACATGAATCTGATCACATCATCTCTTTCATTAAAATGCTTCAATAAAGTCTCCTCTGCCAACCAGTCACAACTCTTTAATGAGCTTCACAACTCTTCTCCAGAATGCTCCATTTCCAGCCCTTCCACGCCTTAATCCTCCTTAGTCTTTTTCCATGACCTAGTAAGCTCCTTCAGGAGCCCCGTAAGCTGTCACTGTCATCTCCTCTGGGAAGACTGCCCAAGAGGCAAAAGGATTACTTTTGCCTCACCCCAACTCCCAGCCTTCTAATCACAGCTTACACCTTTCCTATCACAAAAGTCATTACTCTACATGATAGCTGTTCAGCTATTTGTCTTTTAGCCCTACTAGATGGTCAGATTTATGATGGCAGGGACCCTGACTGTATATCCGCACTATCCAGCACAAATTGTCACACTGATGTTTATTGAGTGTTTGCTGGGAACATTGACAGCTTGAGCTCCAGGAGTCCAGAAGCAACACACATGGCCACGCCCTTCTTGGCTACCACCTTCCCATTGACAGGAGTGAAAAGAGGAGCCCAGCAGGTTTGGATAAATCTGTAAAGTCTCCACCAACACTCACAGCTCGCCACCCTGAGTCCCTTCTCTCAGGACCCTGGTCCTCATAGGCTCCTAGGTAGTCAAGAAACTCATTCTTTCTTGGTATTCTCTGGTACCTTTCTTCTGATTTATTAATTGGATAACATAAGTATCTACATACATAGCATATACATACCTACATATATATCTACATTCATGGCATATAAGTAGCTACATATATAGTACATATACCTGGACAGATACTTATATGTTCCCTATGTCTTTGTCTCATTCCACCAGATTATACAGTCCAGGAGGGCAGGGATTTTGTTCTTGTCATCTTTTTTGAGATTTATTCCTAGTGTTTGGAACAAGTCTGGAACACAATAACCATCAGTGGCTACTGGTAGGAGGATTCCTAGCCCACATTTGGCAAAAGTAGATAGGCCTCCCCCACATTAATAATTTTGCCATTTAAAAATTTTAAAAATTGTAAAATGAAGCATAAACAAAACCACAAAAATGTATAGCTTAGTTAGTTCTTATAAAGTGTCTGCCTCTGTAATGACCATCAACTTCTGAAACAGAACTTTGCAGGGCACACCAAAAACCCATCTATGAGTGCTGTCCCAATCGTAATCCTCTCTGTCAATCCCAATTAATCACTTTCCATTTCTATTTCTTTATAGTTTTATCCTTTCTTTACAGACACTACAGTTTAGTGTCACCCATTTTGATTAAATCTAACGTGTCTTTTACATCTTAAGATCTATAACTTCTGTCCTTTCTTTTATCTTCCTTATAATGTATTTGTTGAAAAAGGTGTGCCTCTGACCCATAACATTTCCCATTCTCTGGATTTTACTAGTGTGTTCTTATTCAACATTCTCTGTCCTCTATAATTCCTGAAAATTGGAAGCTGTATTCAAAGGCCTGATCAATCTGGTTTGATCTCATTCATAAGACCATAGGTGGTATTGTGTGCCCCCACCAGGAGGTATGGTTGTCTCTCTCATTTGTGTTGATAGCATCCTCTGATGCTCAATTTGTAGGTATATTAATTCATTATGGGTTGGAATATGATGATATTTTAATTCTTTTATTTCTTTAAAATGTATTAGCTAGAATTCTTTTATTATATTTCCCCTCACTTACTATTTAGTGATCTTATGGTACAGTCCACATGGAAAAGACACTTGTTTCTCTCACGTTTTCACCATTTTTCCAGATAATCAACCAGTTCCCTTTCATCCACTAAAGACTACAAACTTAAAAAATAATATTACAAACTCATAAAGTTAAATATATTTGCTAGGTTTTGATAAATGTTGTAATAATTATCCTTGCTGAAGCTCAAATTATTCCATTTTTGAACAGTGAGAATTTCTATAATGTGGCTCCTGAGTCCTTTTCACATGATCCTAGTAGTGTTTGATGACACCCTTGCTTTCTTGTAGGATAAGATGTTCTAGGCCTGTCTTGCATATTTCCTGTTCTAGCCATAAAATTAGCCATATCTCCAATTTTCTTTATAAAACTGATATGTTACTTCAAGACAACAGTGTAGCCCCTAGGTATGCTCATAGATGCTGAGTTGGTCACCCTTTCTAAATCTTCCCATAGGTATATCTCCAGTCCAGGATATCATCTTCCCTTTAGATGTTAGGTCTCCTTAGGCTCCCCCTTGCTGTGACAATTTCTCAAACTTCCCTTGTTTTCAATGTCTTTCATAGTTTTGAGGAACACTGGTAAGGTGTTTTGTAGACTGTCCCTCAATTGAGATTTGTCTGAAATTTTCTTCATTATTACATTATGGGTTTGGGGAAGAGACCACAGAGGTTGCATGCCATACTTATTAGATCCCATCAACATGACTTATCACTGTTGGTATTAACCTTTATCACCTGGCAAAGGTAGTGTTTGTAAGGTTTCTCCATATTTTGTCCCCTGTACATACTTTACTCTTTGGAAGAAAGCCACTTTTGCTATTGCTCATACTTAAAGAGTGGGGAGTTAAGTTCCTTCTCACTGAGAATGGATTATCTTCATAAAATATGTAGACTTTCTGTGCATGGGAGACATATCATTAATCTATATTAGTATGGACTGGTGGATATTTATTTTATATTGTGGATTATAAAGGAATACCACATTGTTTATTTTGTTGCTGAATTTATTCCAGCTTTGGCCCTTGGGGGCTCTTTCACTGGCTCCTGTGTCCCTTTGAAATACTCCCATTATCATGTGCGTGTGTGTGTGTGTGTGTGTGTGTGTGTGTGTATGTATGTTTTAGCACATTCTTGTTTTTTGGCCCTACAAGATGGCCAAGGATAATCTTGTATATTTCCTGTCCCACTGTTAGAATTAGACAGTTCTCCAAGGAGCCCTGGTTCCTTTTATTGGATATTGGCATTAGAAACCAAGATGTGAGTAGTAGATGTGCTCATTACCACTGAGGTGCCATCACTTCCAGGCTCTCTCCACTAACAGAGAAAGGAAATGTATGCATGTGTATATTCTAATATGTGCATATAAACACATCTATAAATATTCCTATATGTAACCATCTCTATCTATATTAAGCTAAGCATGAGTTCATACTGATGTCTCCAACTCTAATTCATGACCACAGGGATATTTCTAACTTTCTCCCTTCGCTTACATGTAAACTTCTGCTCCAACAGTGAGAAAACTGACTCCCACCATCTGCTATCCATTTACATAATTGTTTAGTTCCAGTATACCTATGTAGGTGTTGCAAATTCTTAACCCATACCTTGATGAGAAATTCCTATATCATCTAGAGTATGGTGCTTAAGTGCAGTTTCTCCTGCCTTTAATCCTACAGACTCAGCTCATTTTGAAAGCTACTTAGAACACCATTTTGTCCTCCAGAACACCTTCAGGGAGGTTGCTTCATACACTTTGAATACAGTTAGATTCTTTTGTCACAATCTGATTCCATCATGAGATCCCCTGAACTCATAAATAATTGTTTTTAAAGCCTGTATATATTAAAGTGCATTCTCTGTGCTGTAACGTTTTATAGGGTTTGATAAATCCATAGTGTCAGGTATATACCATTATAGTATACCGAGTGCACCACCCTAAAAAATACACTGAGCTTCATCTATTTAATTCTCCTTTCCCTTGTTACCCACAACTCCTCTCACCTACTGATCTATTTACCATTTCTATAGTTTTATCTTTTCCAGAATATTATATAAATGGGATAATATGTATAAAGCCTTTCAGACAGATTTCCTTCAGTTAGGAATATACATTTAAGATTAATTGATGTCTTTGGGTAGCTGATAGCTTATTCCTTCTTATAGTGGAATCTTAGTTCATTGTCTGGATATGCCACAGAGTTTTGCTGTTGTTGTTATTGTTATTCCCTCTAGCAAATGTTATTGACATTTATTTATTTATTTGTCATTGTAATAGGTATGTAGTGGTAGGTCATTGTTTTAATTTGAATTTCCCTTATGGCCAGTGATGTTGAGCATCTTTCATACACCTATTTGGTATCCGTATATCTCGTTTGGCGAGTTGTTTAAATCTTTTGTCCATTAAAAAAATTGGGACATTTTCCAATTGTCAAGTTTTAGGAGTTCTTGGAATATTTTGGACACAAATCTTTTACCAGATATGTGTTTCACGAATATTTTCTTCTGGTCTGTGGCTTGTGTTTTCATTCTCAAAACAGTGTCTTCCAAGATCAGTCATTTTAAATTTCAGTAAAATCCAACTTATAATTTTCTTCTTTCATAGATCATGATTTTGGTAGTGTGTCTATAAACTCATCACCAAATTCAAAACTACAATTTCATTTATGTTTTCTTCCAGAAATTTTGTAGTTTTGCATTTAGGTATATAAACCATTTTGTGTTAATTTTTGTCAAGGGGTAAGGTCTTTGTCTTGGTTCAAGGTTTTGCATATGCACATCCAATTTTTTAAATTTTCTTTTAAATTTTACTTTAAGTTCTGGGATACATGTGTAGAATGCGCAGGTTTCTTACATAGGTATCTGTGTGTGCCATGGTGATTTGCTGCATCTATCAACCCACCATCTAGGTTTTAAGCCCCACATGCTTTAGGTATTTGTCCTAATGCTCTCCCTCCCCTTGCCCCCCATCCCCACAGGCCCCAGTGTGTGATATTCCCCTCCCTGTGTCCCTGTGTTCTCATTGTTCAACTCCCATTTATGATTGAGAACATGCAGTGTTTGGTTTTCTGTTCCTGTGTTAGTTTGCTGAGAATTGGACATCCAATTTTACTGGTATCATTAGTTAAAAAGGATCCTTTCTCCATGGCATTTTCTTAAAAAGGATTCCATGGAGAAAGAATCCTTTCTCCATGGAATTTTCATAGCATCTTTGCTACAAATCAATTGATTATACTTGAATGGTCTATTTTTGGGGCTTTCCTTTCTGTTCTATTGAACGATGTGTTTATTTTTTATTTAGCACCACACTGTAGCTCTACAGTAAGTGTTGAAATCAGGTAGTATAATTCCTCTAGCTTTGCTGTTATTCTTTTATGGTATTGTGCTGGCTATGCTATATTCTTTGTCTTTTCATATAACCTTTAGCATTGGTTTGTTGATATCTGTAAAATAGCTTGCTGAAGTTTTGACTGACAATGCATTGACCTATAGATCAAGTTGGGAAAAATTGACATCTTAATAATATCAAGTCTTCCAATCCATGAACACAGAATGTCTCTTCATTTATTTACATCTTTGATTTATTCATTCTTCAGTGTCTTGAAGATTTCTACCTACAGATCTTGTACAAAGTGTGTTAAATTTATATCAAAGTATTTCATTTTTGGTGCTATTATAAATATATTGTTTCTTTAATTTCAAATTCCAACTTTAGATTGCTGAAGGAAAACAACTGAATTTTGTATATCGACATTGTATGCTATGACTTTACTATATTTGTTTATTAGTTTTAGAAATGTTTTGGTAGAACCATTGGGATTTTCCATATAGAAATTTGTGTCATTGGTGGATAAACATAGTTTTATTTCTTCCTTTCTAATATGTATGCATTTTATTTCTTTTTGTTGGTTTGTTTCACTGGCTAGACTTCCAATATGATATTATATATGAGTGGTGAGAGAGCGTATCTTTGTTTAGGGGAGAAAGCTCCAGTCTTTTATCACTAAAGATGATGTTATCTATAGTTTTTTTTGTAGATATCTTTATCAAGTTGTAGAAGTTCTCTTTTGTTGCTAGTTTTCTGAGAGTTTTTAACATAAATGGACGATGACTTTTATCCAATGCATTTCTTTGGCAATCGATATGATCATATGATTTTTCTTCTCTAAATTATTAATATGGTGAGTCACTATTGTTTGATTTTAGAACACTGGATAAAGTTTGCTTACCTGGCAGAAGTTCTGTCATACCTTGGTGTATACTTCTTTTTATATATTGTTAGATTTCATTTGCTAATATTTTGTTGAGAGGTTTTATGTTTATGTTTATGAGATATCGGTCTGTAGTTATCCTTTACTTCAATGTTTTTGCTGGGTTTTCATATTAGTGTAATAATGACCTGATAAAATGAATTAGAAATGGTTCCCTCTCCTATTTTCTAAGAGGTTATAGAAAAGTGGTATTACTTTTTCTTTAAATATTGGTAGAATTCACCAGTGAAACCATTTGGGTCTGCTATTTTATTTCTTTCAAGTTTAAAAATTATTGATTAACTTTATTAAATAGATATGAGTATTCCAACTATTTTTTTCTTCCCATTTGAATGTAGTTAGTTTGTGTCTTCAACAAATAGTCCCTTGCATCCCAGTTATCAAATTTATTGACACAGAGTGGTTTGTAATATTATTTTCTTATTATTTAATGTCCATGGAATCACCAGTGAGAACTCTTTTTCCACGCTCTTCTTGCTTGCATGGTTTCTGACAAAAAGCATGATGTAATTCTTATCCTTGTTCCTCTGTAGGTAAGGCAGTGTCCTTCCTTCCGGTAAGGTGATGTCCTTTACTGTGATACCCATTAAGATTTTCTCTTTGTTTTTCACTTTCTGCAATCTGAATACATATCTTTTTTTTTATGTTTATGCTGCTCGGTTATTTTTATTCAACCAAAATATTTAACCTTTAAGGTTCTGTGGTTCTGTGATCCTGTGGTTTGTTGTCTGTCATTAATTTTGGAACATTCTTAGCCATTATTACTTTGAATATTGATTTTGCTCAGTTCTCCTTTTTGTAATCTATGCATATATTTCTTTCTTTGAAATTGTCCCAGAGTTCTTGAATGCTTTGATCTGTGTCCCCTGCCCAACCCTCATTCACTTTTCTCTTTGCATTTCAGTTATGGAAGTTTCTGTTGACCTGTTTTCAAGCTTACTGATTATTTCCTTGGCTTTGCTGAGTCTACTGATGAGCCTATTGAAGACATTCATTATTTATGTTAAGTGTTTTTAAATTTTTATCCTTTCCTTTTATTTCCTTTGATACTCTCAGAGTTTCCATCTCTGTTTACATAGCCCATTTTTTCTTGCATGTTGTCTATCTCTTCTATTAAAACCTTTAATATATTAATAATAGTTATTAAAATTCCTGTATGATTATTTTAATATCTGTCTTATCTGAGTTTGATTCTGATTATTGCTTTGTCTCTTCTTTTTTTTTGGTACGTCTTGTAATTTTCTCTTGAAAACTGTTCATATTATATAAGATAATAGAAACTGAAGTAAATAGATCTTTTCTGTGAGGGTTTATATCTCTCTGGCTTGGAGTTAAGTTATGTTTAAGGTTTGCTATAGTTGTATGTACCAGTAGCTTCAAATTCCTCTAGCATATTAGTTTTCCCTGCTTAATGTAGGTTTCCCTAAATACTCTTACTCAGAAAGAATCAGCGTCTTGCAGTTCTCTTAGCTGTTAGTATACATGGTTACTATACAGGGTCCTTGTCGGTGTGATGTTGAGATGTAAGGAAGAAGGCTCTGTCAATCTTTTAAATTTTCTTTTTGGCTTAAAAAATGATGTTCTTTCTTTCACTTTCTATATCTCTTAAGTCATTTTTTGCTGTGTTTATGTGCTCTATATTATATTTTCCTGTCTTCATTTCTGAAATATATCATCTTTAAAGTTTTTATTTTCTGAGCTCTCTTTCCAAATTTCTAAGTTTTTCTAATTTTGGTTTGGTTGCTATTTCATGTCTTGAACCACATTAAGTGGTTCAGCTCCTTATAAAAGAATAGGTTAAAGTTTTGATATATTTTGTGGGCATGACTTTCTGGAGTGCTTTCAGTGACAATAAGATGATGATTATACTTGCTATTCACTACTTTTTAATAGTAGCTTATATAGGATTGCCATGAATATATTTTGTTGCTCATTTTTATATAAAACATTTCCCTGAACTTTTAGAAAGAGCATGGTTCTGGATAGTTTTTCTTTTTTTGACTTTTCAGAGCTTTCTCTTTGGTTGCTTTCATGTAGTCTTTCAAAACTTGATAGTTAGAATCCATTCCCACTTTAAACTGGGTTTTATATTCTTTTCTATAGCCCTTATCATAAGTGATTTTGATTTCACTCACATAGTTCCTCTCAAGACTTTATCACAAGAGGGAGATTAGATGATCAGTTTCATGAGCTCATAGTGTCTTGATGATTCCAGCTCTTCAGGCCTTTCAAACTGTTATTGGATTGAGGAAATTCCTTCCCACTTTCAGTTGCTTTCTTAGTTTGGCTCACAGTACTTCTCAGTGATTATCTGTTGGCTACATTGAGATCCTTTTGTTCCCAGGTGTGGCCTGCCCAGTACTTCTTTCTGCTTTCTTCCATGCAGATACTGATATCATACACATTTTGGGGCTATTGGGGGATTGTTGCTACCCACTTCTACTTTGGAATATGTGGATCTATTACACCACCCCTTTTGGTTATAAGTATAGTCAACAAGAATTTTGGTTTTGCTATGTAGTTGTTCTGATTTGTGAGAATACTGAGAGATTAAGAAATATACCATCTGTGGGATCCAAGATAGCCAAATAGGAATAGTTCTGGAGTGCAGTTCCCAGAGAGAACAACACAGAGGGTGAGTGATCACTGCATTTCCAAATGAGTTTTTACTGCCCACAGACCAGGAGATTCCTGGGTTGAAAAGTGCCATGAGTTTCCAGCATGGCTGTTTCAGCCAGCACAGCGAAACTGACACAAATCTGGGTGGCCATTTCAACTGGTACCTGGAAGGTCTGGGAAACAGAGCTGCCTATTCCACTGAAAAAAAGGGGGCTGAAACAGAGAGCCAGGTGATCTGGATCGGCAGGTCCCACTCCCACAAAAACAAGCAATCTGAAACGCTCCAGATTGACAGTTTTGCAGTAAGTGCAGCTGGACCTGGAATAGTCTAGCTCTGTGGGGGAAAGGGCGTCTGCCATTACCAAGGTAGTCCAGCACTATTGAGGCAGTCCGCAATTACCAAGGCAGTTCACCTTTACCGAGGGAGTCCACCACTACTGAGGCAGTCTGACATTACTGAGGCAGTCTGCCATTACTGAGGCAGACTGCCATTACTGAGGCAGTTCTAACTATACCTCTGTAAACAAAACTGCAAGGAATTTCACACTGCAGCTGGGCAGAGCCCATGGCAGCTCAGCAATGCCTCTGCTGGCAGATTGTGACTAGGCTACCTCCTTGTTGGACAGGACATCTCTGAAAAACGGCAGCAGCATGTCAGGAACTTGTAAATAAAGCCCCACCTTCCCAGGACAGAGCACCTGGGAAAAGAGTTGGTTATGAGTTCTGATGCAGCAGACTTAAACATACCTTCCCAGCAGCTCTGAATGGAACAAAGGAGCTCTCAGCTCCAACAGAGCTACTATAAGGGACAGACTGTCTCCTCAAGTAGCTCCCTGACCTCTGTATATCCAAAGACACACCTCATAAAGGAGAGCTCAGGCTGACATCTGGTGGGTATCCAACTGGGACAAAGATAACAGAAGAAGAAACTGGCAGCAACCCTTACTGTTCTGCAGCCACTGCAGGTGATCCCCAGGCAAGCAGGGTCTGTAGTGGACCTCCAGCTGTCTCACAGTAGAGGGGCCTGACTGTTAGAAGGAAAACTAAAAAATAGAAAGAGATAACTTCAACATCAACAAAAAGGACATCCACTCAGAGACCCCATCTGAAAGTCACCAACTACAAAGACCACAGGTAAATAAATCCACAAAGATGGGAAGAAGCCAGTGCAAAAAGGATGAAAACACCAAAAACCAGAATGCCTCTCCTCCAATGGATCATAACTCCTCACCAGCAAGGGAACAAAGCTGGATGGAGAATGAATCTGATGAATTGACAGAAACTGGCTTCAGAAGGTGGGTAATAACAAGTTTCTCTGAGCTAAAAAAACATGTTCTAACCCAATGCAAAGAAACTAAAAACTTTGAAAAAAGGTTTGATGAAATGCTAATGAGAATAAACAGCTTGGAGAAGGATATAAATGACTTGATGGAGCTGAAAAACATAAAACGAGAACTTTGCAAAGCATACACAAGTTTCAGTAGCTGAATCAATCAAGCAGAAGAAAGGATATCAGAGATTGAAGATAACTCAATGCAATAAAATGAGAAGGCAAAAATAGAGAAAAAAGAATAAAAAGAAGTGAATAAGCCTTTAAGAAATGTGGGATTATGTAAAAAGATCTATGTTTGAAAAGTGTACCTGAATGTGATGGAGAGAATAAATCCAAGCTGGAAAACACTCTTCAGGATATTATCCAGGAGAACTTCCCCAATCTAGCAAGGCAGGCCAACATTCAAGTCCAGGAAATACAGAGAACACCACAGAGATATTCCTCAAGAAAAGCAACCCCAAGGCACATAATCATCAGATTCACCAGGATTGAAGTGAAGGAAGAAATGCTAAAAGCAGCCAGAGAGAAAGGTCGGGTTACCCACAAAGGGAAACCCATCAGACTCACCATGGATCTCTCGGCAGAAAGTCTACAAGCCAGAGGAGAGTGGGGCCAATATTCAACATCCTTAAGGAAAATAACTTTCAACCTAGAATTTCATACCCACCCAAACTAAGCTTCATAAGTGAAGGAGAAATAAAATTCTTTAAGAACAAGCAATAGATGAGAGATTTTATCACCACAAGGCCTGCCTTACATGAGCCCTAAGAGAGGCACTAAACATAGAAAGGAAAAACCAGTACCAGCTGCTCCAAAAGCATACAAAATGGTAAAGATGATAGACTCAATCAAGAAACTGTTGGGCAAACATTTGTCAACTATTGGGCAAAACAACCAGCTAGCATCAAAATGGCAGGATCAAATTTGCACATTACAATATTAACCTTAAATATAAATGGGCTAAATACCCCAATCAAAAGACACAGACTGGCAAATTGGATAAAAGTCAAAACCCATTGTGCACTGTATCCAGGAAACCCATTTCACATGCAAAGACACACATAGACTCAAAATAAAGGGATGGAGGAAGATTTACCAAGCAAATTGAGAGCAAAAAAAAAAAAGCAGGAGTTGCAATCCTAGTCTCTGATAAAATAGGCTTTTAACCAACAAAAAAATCAAAAGAGACAAAGAAGGGCATTAAAGACTCACCATGGATCTCTCGGCAGAAACTCTACAAGCCAGAAGAGAGTGGGGCCAATATTCAACATCCTTAAAGAAAAGAACTTTCAACCTAGCATTTCATACCCAGCCAAACTAAGCTTCATAAGTGAAGGAGAAATAAAATCCTTTTTATTTTTTATCCTTAGTAAAAGGATCAATGCAACAAGAAGAGCTAACTGTCTTAAATATGTATGCACCCAATACAAGAACACCTAGATACATAAAGCAAGTTCTTAATGACCTACAAAGAGACTTAGACTGCCACACAATAATAGTGGGAGACTTTAACACTCCACTATTAATATTAGACAGATCAACAAGACAGAAAACTAACAAGGACATCCAGGACTCAAACTCAGGTTGGGACCAGGCAAACCTAATAGGCAAACCTAACAGCCAATATCATACTGAATGGGCAAAAACTGGAAGCATTCCCTTTGAAATCAGGCACTAGACAAGGATGTCTTCTCTCACTACTCCTGTTCTATATAGTATTAGAAGTTCTAGCCAGAGCAATCAGGCAAGAAAAAGAAATAAAAGGTATTCAATTAGGAAAGGAGGAAGTCAAATTGTCTCTATTTGCAGATGACATGATTGTGTATTTAGAAGACCCCCATCATCTCAGAATCTCCTGAAACTTATAAGCAACTTCAGCAAAGTCTCAGGATACGAAATCAATGTGCAGAAATCACAAACATTCCTATACACCAATAACAGACTAAAAGAGAGCCAAATCAAGAGCAAACTGCCATTCACAATTGCTACAAAGAGAATAAAATACCTAGGAATACAACTAACAAAGGATGTAAAGAACCCCTTCTAGCAGAACTACAAACCACTGCTTAAGGAAATAAGAGAGGACATAAACAGATGGAATAACATTCCATGCTCATGGTTAGGAAGAATAAATATTGTAAAAATGGCTCTACTGCCCAAAGTAATTTATAGGTTCAACACTATCCCCATCAAGCTACCTATGACCCTCTTCACAGAACTGGAAAAAACCACCTTAAACCTCATATGGAACTAAAGGAGAGCCTGCATAGCCAAGGCAATCCTAAGCAAAAAGAACAAAGCTGGAGGCATCATGCTACCTGACTTCAAATTATACTACAAGGCTACAGTAATCAAAACAGCATGGTACTGTTATCAAACAGATATAATCAATAGAACAGAGGCCTCAGAGGCAACACCACACATCTACAACCATCTGATCTTTGACAAACCTGACATAAACACGCAATGGGGAAAGGATTCCCTGTTTAATAAATGGTGTTGAGATAACTGGCTAGCCATGTGCAGAAAGCAGAAACTGGACCCCTTCCTGACACCTTACACTAAAATTAACTCCAGGTGGATTAAAGACTTAAACATAAGACCTAACACCATGAAAACCATAGAAGAAAACCTAGGCAAAACCATTCAGAACATAGGCATGGGTAAGGACTTCATGACTAGAACACCAAAAGCATTGGCAACAAAAGCCAAAATAGACAAATGGGATCTAATTAAACTCCAGAGCTTTCTTTTGCTATATGGAAGTGAACTGGCAACTAACAGAACAGGAAAAACTTTTTGCAATCTATTCATCTGACATAGGGCTAATATCCAGAATCTACAAAGAACTAAAACAGATTTACAAGAACAAACAAACAAACCCATTCAAAAGTGGGCAAAGGATATGAACAGACACTTTTCAAAAGAAGACATGTATGAAGCCAACAATCATGAAAAAATGTTCATCACTGGTTATTAGAGAAATATATATCAAAACCACATTGAGATACCATATTGTACCAGTTAGAATGGCAATTATTAAAAAATCTGGAGAGAACAGATGCTGCAGAGGATGCGGAGAAATAGGAACACTTTTACACGTTTCTGGGAGTGTAAATTAGTTCAACCATTGTGGAAGACAGTGTGGTGATTCCTCAAAGACCTAGAAATAGAAATTCCATTTGACCCAGCAATCCCATTACTGGGTATATATCCAAAGGATTATAAATCATTCTATTATAAAGACCCATGCACATGTATGTTTACTGTGGCACTGTTTACAATAGCAAAGACCTGGAACCAACCCCAATGCCCATCAATGATAGACTGGACTAGGAAAATGTGGCATATATATACCACAGAATACTATGCAGCCATAAAAACAATGATTTCATGTCCTTTGTAGGGACACAGATGAATCTGAAAATCATCATTTTCAGCAAACTGACACAAGAACAGAAAATCAAACACTGCATATTCTCAGTCATAGGCGAATGTTGAACATGGACACAGAGAGGGGAGCATCACACACTAGGGTCTGTTGTGGGGGACTAGGGGAGGGACAGAGCGGGGCAGGAATGTTGGGGAGGGATAACATGGGGAAAAATGCCAGATATAGGTGATGGGGGGTTGGAGGCAGCAAACCACATTGCCATGTAGGTACCTGTGCAATAGTCCTGCATGATCTGCACAGGTACCCCAGAACCTAAAGTACAATTATATATATAAACCCCATCTATGCCATCATCTTCCCAGAATCTGCTCTCTCCTTCTAATGTCCCCTGATAATAAGGGGAAGGTCAAGCATGGCCTGCCTTTGCACAGTAGTTAAGTTGAACATCTTTCTTCCACAGCATTATGCTACAATCTTCCTAAAAATCTCCAGGGTCTGTGTCCTTTCCTCAGGATCAATTCCAAAGTCTATAACATAGTTATGAACATTGAACTTCTGCTGGTTCTCTCCTTTTTCAGCAATAGTGTCTATTCTATTCTTACACAAACCATTTGCTATAGGCTCTCACATATACTCACTATTCTACAAACACAAGGTCTTTCTTACTTGTGTGCCTTTGCCAGAGCAGTTTTCCAAATGGAATGCTCTCCTACTTTTTCCACTCTCATTTTACTTGACTCAAAACCTTTTCTACAAATTTTTCCTTGAGCGATGTGGTCAGAAAGAATAACTAATTTTGATACAAAGCAGTCTAGTAATTAAAAGCACAGTTTTTGTCTCTGGGCTTAAATCTCAGCTCAGATGTTACACACATGTGTGACCTGGGATAAATCCTCATCTACAAATGGCAATTGGAATGCCACCTTACTCATCAGTTATTTTTGAGGGTTTTTGAGACAATCCATGCGAAAGATGTAGTACTTTCCTGGCATGTATAAGTGCTCAGTAACTGGGAGCCACTGTTAATGTCTTTGTCATCCACTAAATTATGTCTTAGAGGGTACAGAACCTCTTCTTCCAAAACTATATTATTCTCAGGGGCTAGAATATTCTTTTGCCTATATTAAAATAATATCAAAAATATTTGTTGATATTCTTTTTAACCATGTGAAGAGGAAAGACTCATGTTAAGTATGGGTAGAAGGCAATTTAGCTGAGAAAAGAGGCAAGAGGTAACTTATAGTTTAGAAGAGAAAAAAAAAAGCATGGCTATTGGACTAATTCAGAACCATGTTCAAATCCTAGCTAGAGCGCCTATAACCTGGACAATATGTGCCTAGTAGAGAATTAAGAACCCAGGCTCTAGAGCTTGTCTTCCTGGGTTGAATCTAGGCAATAACTATGAGATCTTATGAACCATGAGATCTTAGGCAATTTATTTCACTATTATGAGCCTCAGTTCCCTTCTCTTTAAAATGAAGATAATCATGGCACCTACCTCATGAGGGTGTCATGGGGATTCCAGAAGTTCATGTATGTAAAGTATTTAGAACAGTGACTAAATAGGTGTTTGTGTTATTATTACAGTGCTGATTTTTCTTTCCCATGGAGCTATGATGCTGTATCTGTGAATGAGTTATACTAACAAAAGCATAAGTAAATGGTGATTGAAGTTCTTTTGTTTTGAGACGGAGTTTCGCTCTTGTTACCCAGGCTGGAGTGCAATGGCACGATCTCGGCTCACTGCAACCTCCGCCTCCTGGGTTCAGGCAATTCTCCTGCCTCAGCCTCCCGAGTAGCTAGGACTACAGGGAGGCTGAGGCAGGAGCCTCAGCACCACCATGCCTGGCTAATTTTTTTTGTATATTTAGTAGAGATGGGGTTTCACCATGTTGACCAGGATGGTCTCGATCTCTTGACCTCGTGATCCACCCAACTTGGCCTCCCAAGATTGAAGTTCTTATACTTATTTTCTGTATTCATGGGTGTCATGTCAAGTAAGAGTGGGACCTATTTTAATTTTCATTGTTTTTATTAAAATAGGAATAAAAATTATTGTCTGGGCAGAGTTTTGAGATTATTATGCAGAGTAAGACAACCACAATAGACATTGATAGTGTCAAACATTTTGGTATGGGTTCTGGACTTGGTTATTTTAAATTCTGGTCCTTTGAAAAGTCAGCTGACTGACTGCAGGTGAGGAATCTCACGAAGATATTTTACCAGATCAATCAGTTCTTTCATATTTACCTTGAAGAAGGAAGCAAACTTTGTATTGCCGTGATAAACAGAAGAACGATAAATGCACAGACCAAGTTTGACTTGAATACTTCATCCCTCATTTGAGAATACTGTAATTAAAAAAAAAGAGAGAATGAGTTACTTTGCAGCAGAGTTGGGTTTTGGAAGAATTAGGTTTTAGCAGTGTTTGAGCTTGAGGGAAACATCAAGAAGAAACAAGGCAATTAGATTTTTTTTTTTTTAAATAACAACAATTCATATCTTAATAAAACCTTCACAGAACATTATCCCATGCCTCCTGCCAACTTTCCAGTGAGAGCCCAGGAATAAATACAATGAGAGGGAGACTTTGCATGAACTTATCCAGTTCTTCCCCTCCCTCTGAACTAACATTATTTTAACAGGACAGAAGAGCACACATCCATATATGCAGCAAATCAAATTCGCATTGACTTTCTTCATGAGTAAACTTAAGTCATTTAAGGATCTTGCTCTGTTTCGTGTTAAGTTTGGGAACACAGGGAAATGGTTTACCAGGAAGTCTCTCTGCCTCTTTTTTTTAAACTAAAAATAAATTCTCAGGCTCTTAAAATAGAAAATAGCCAAAGAGATCTCCAGCTAGTATAGCCCTTTCATTTCACGGAAGGGGAAGCCAAGACTAATAGACCAATATGCTTGATGCCCTTCTGTGTCTGCTCAAGGCAGCCCTAGGGAATGGTGGTAACTTTATTTTGATTATCCAGAGTACTCAGTAATTTCATTGTCTAGCTTTAAAAGCGTCTAGAAGGTCAGCACTCAATGTGTATTTGCCTTACTTCTGCCTAGTCTCTTGGACCATCCTGGAGTTACTAAGCTGGAGAATATCTACTTCTTTCAGAAAGCAGGACAGTTTTTAAAACATTTTCAGTTTTAGAGCCTTTGAATTAGCCTGAACCAAACCCCAGATTTGACCTTGAAGACAGAGAGGTTTAGTAGCAGGCAGGTTATTTTATTTTCGGTAGACAGAAAGCGAAGGCTCACTTTGGATCTTTGTAACCGCTGATTTGCATTTCGTGGTTACTTCATACAGAAAGCTGGCAAATAGAGGCCCCACAACATCTTATGCTCTAGGTCCACAATACTAAGGTAGGGCTTCAGTCAGGTCAAGAAATAATACAATCAGTCCAATCTGTTGTTGGTATGGTGTTTGAAATCAAGAGTTACGTGATTTTTTTTTTTTGAGACGGAGTTTTGCTCTTGTTACCCAGGCTGGAGTGCAATGGCGCGATCTTGGCTCACGCAACCTCCGCCTCCCGGGTTCAGGCAATTCTCCTGCCTCAGCTTCCTGTGTAGCTGGGATTACAGGCACGCGCCACCATGCCCAGCTATTTTTTTTTTTTTTTGTATTTTTAGTAAAGATGGGGTTTCACCATGTTGACCAGGATGGTCTCGATCTCTTGACCTCGTGATCCACCTGCCTCGGCCTCCCAAAGTGCTGGGATTACAGGCTTGAGCCACCGTGCCCGGCCGAGTTACATGATTTTCATTCTCTTCTGACTTCTTGGTGTGATCTGGGGTTTAGACTGAACCCTGCTTCTCAGTGTCATAGCTAAGGTTTGGAGAATATCCTATAGTGGGCGAGCTCTCGAGGTGAAGCTCAGTGCTGCTCAGAGACTGCATATTTGTTGCTTTTGCAGGGCAATGCTTTTTCTACTCTTCAGTATTGAGGCCTCTGTCCATTTGCTGACAACCTGCTTGTTATCTGGAGGGGAACCAGGAACATGGCTCTGAAGAATCACTCGAGGCCATCCTCAATCCTGATAAAACCAGAGAAAACCCATATGATTAATAGTTACTAATAGTGCTACCCAAGAACAGATCACAATCATAGAGGCCTACACAAAGCATCTGGCAAATGAATTAGCCACAAAGCAGTTAATTCAAAGAAAGATAAATGTCTGAATTCCATCTAACAACCAATTACAGAGGATCTAATTATTCTTTGTTGGCTGATTAATTTTAAACCAGCCTGGTTGCATAGATTTGATAATGAAATTTTAAAAACAGCAATAATAATTTCAGTGTAGTTAATCAGTACACTCAAATTCCTCCTTTTCTTCTTTTATGTCATCCGTCATCATCATCATCACCACCTGTCATCATCACTACCATCATCACAGCATCTTGGAGCTGTGATTGAACATTGCCTTCCAAATTCAGAAATCCTTCTCATAACATTCTTGATGTCCACTCAAATGTCTGTTAATTTCATCTGATGACCTTCTCTGCTTTATCTGGGAAAGTGAGTTTCTTTTCTCTGATCCTGAGCAGGGCATCTCAGGGTTCTAAGCACCGTCAACTTGAACACTCTGAGAGCCTGACCCTGAGAGTTCATTCCTTTGCGAAGGATTCCTTTCCATTATTGTCCCTTGATCCTATGAAAAGATCCTTTCTTATAGATCCCAAGCATAAGTCTCTGTGACTCTTTTCATGAATATTTTTTACTGATGACTTAAAAAATGTGATGTAATCATCATTTGTCCAGACTAAGGTTGCATAAGATACTGTTTTCCAGTTTCTTCAGATGGCACATTGGGTGGAAACAAAGTATAAAGACTCACTTTGCTTTTATATTTGTCACTGTTTTATTGTGAGCAAAGCTAATTTCTTTGAACCTCACTTTTCTTATCTGTCAAATGGGAACATTAATATAGTTCATAAGTTTGACAATGCTGAAGCATTCTATTATTTTTCTGTTTGAAGTAGCATAGCATAGCTGTATGGAAGAAGAATCTTATAATACTTGTGAAGTTGATGTCCACCAAATATAAAATCCTGTGTTTCAGAATGTGGCGCATTGTTACTTTGGAAATATAAGGAGAGCAGGATTTCAACAAGAAAATTCCTAATTGGCTTAGAATGATTGAGTAGGGATTCATTTCACTTCCTCTTGACTGGTAATAGTCTGAACACTCTAGCTCATAGCTTTATTAAGTTAGCAGTGTGCTTATCAAAGTTAGACACTCCTCATGTCATACCTGTTCTGTTCTCACCTGGCCCCCCTTATCCTTTTATATCTCAGGTGTGAGCATGAACTAATCAAGAGCTAGATTAACCAGATTTGGATCCCAGCTCTAACACCTATGCATCCTTGGACAACATCATTAAGTTTTCTATGTCTCAGTTTTCTTATCTAGAAAATGGATATAATAATAGGAATTATCTAAGTGTTACTGGGAAGATGAAATGAGGTAATATATACAAAGTGCTTAGAACGGTGCCTTGCACATGATAACGCTATATAAATGTTTCCTACTGTCAACCAATTAATTGTACTTATGTCATTTCCATACTTCATCTATGTGAAGCTTGCCTTGCAGAATATTGTCTTCTATTCCTCCGTACAGGATTGTACCTTGCACTAAGTGGTGACCCCAATGTTGTTGACTGGTTGGTCCACCATGTTTTAAAGGAGTCTTCTAAAGAAATGGTAATCTCATGTGTGGTGTTTTGACTTGGGAGAAGACCCTGCCCTCATTCTTCCCCTTGCTTCTTGAAAGATTACCCACCACTGGGTAGAATTCTTATGTTTTCTGTGATCCTTAGAAAAAGTGTTCTTGGAAATGACCTGTGAACTCTTATAATTTACTGAGCCCTTTATCTACAGGAGAACTTGGCAATCACACACACACGCACATGCATGCACACACACGCATTTCATATAAGAAGATAAGATATATATGTTTCAGATAAGAAGCATGAGGATCAGATATGTAAAAGAGCTTGTCAGTTGTTGGTGGCAAAATTCAGACACTTGGAACAAATTACAAATACTTCCTTGGAGATCTTAGATTAGAATTTGGAATATTATTATTTCTCAGCATGTAGGGTCTTGGTTGATTCAGAAAAAGGTAGAAAATCTAGAGTAAGAAATTTGAATAATAAGGACTAATACCTAGTTCAAGGCTGGTGCTGTGCTACACACTTTACATGGATGTTTTCATTTAATTATTATGACACTTGAGGAAGGTCTTGTTTATCATATCCTCATTTTGCAGATAAATAAACTGAGGATTCGAATAACTGAGCAACTCAACAACACCTTCACAGATTGTACATAGAGAATTCAGAGAGTTTGTTCTAGAGTGCAGGGTCTCACTGGCTGCTCTACCTTGCTATTTTCAGAGTAAGGTGATCTTGTTCATAGGTTCATGATCAGGTTTCTTTGGTATATTTCAGTGATGTAATTTGATCATGATCATGATACAAAGAAAGGGAATGTGTTAAAAATTTGGGTCTATGTAAATCTTGGTTAGAATGAAAGTGAAACATACAGGTAAAGAATGTACATTAGAAACAGCCTACGAATTAGTTTAATAAAATGCCACTACTATATTTTCTTAATTGATGAATGAACCCTCCACATTGGAGGATTGATGAATGGATCCAGCACAATGCAATGCAAAATAATGAGTCCCCTTTTTAGGCCAGGATGGGTGAACTGACAATAGGGAAGAAAATAAAAGACAGTAGAGTTTATTTAAATGCAACAGAAGAAGACAGACTACAATCTTCAAATGATAAGGACATCGTTTCAAAAATGAAAATTTCTGTGTGGTTTGATTGAAGTTGAGACTTGTTACTTCCAAGGAAGGGGAGAAGGATAAACTTGTGTTTCATTTTGTTCATGTCTGGGGATTCTGGCCGTGAATTCTCTTGAAAGACATATTCAGAAATGAAATCAGAGTCATGAGGGTCAATGGGTTTTTTTATATTTGCCACAAGAAAGCTGGGAAACCCAAGTCCAATCACATGCAAAAAAAAAAAAAAAAATCCATTTCAGATTCCTTATCCACAGAGAGGTGATCAGGGAAATTTGCTTACAGATATGATAAAGCTTCTAGTCTTCCATATTTTCATGCCTGGGATAGTCCTAAAAACTCTGCCTAGGTGAGGGGGAGGAAATCACAGTGATTTCCTAGATGCTCTATGTTGACTATAAGCTAAAAGGCACTGAAAAATTCTTACATTTCTACAGGATGTAGAAGATGCCTCTAACTAAAACAATTATCTGGTTAATTGTCTAAACTGTAACTGTACTCTGTCTTTTTACCCAAGATTATATAATGGGTGAGATTACAGAATCTTCTAGGTGGAGTGAATTGTACTTGTCATCTTGGTCCTTTACTAATGCCAGTTTAACTCAGCAATATCTCTCAGGTATGAGCTGTTAACTCCTGCTTGAATATTTCCAGTGTTGGGGGAAATTAACTCCTCGCTTGGGAACCCATTTCATCTTTGGATAAATTTAGTTTGAAGAAAAAATTTTCTAGCACATCTTTTATTAGTATATATTAAAACATTTGTTAAAGAAAATTCTCAACTGGGATAATTTGTTCATTTTGCATTAGTGGATGAAGAAATTTCACCAGCGTTCTGTTGTTAAATTCATAAATTTTGTAGCATGGCAGTAGTCTAGAGCATGCTTAAAATAGACCATTTAGATAAAAGACATAATTGCAATGAGATTAATTTTCAATAATTTTTAAATTCTGAAATAGGCCATTTTCTCTATCTTGGTTCCTGCTCTGATAACATTGTTATTAGGAGCAATTCTATGAGTGACAGGTGGGTATGCAGAATCTCTCACTGACATGCTTCTTCCCAAGTAAATTGATGTTTGGACAAAGGTGAATTTAATCAAGTTTTGTTGACTCATAAGGAAACATGCTAACATGTATTTAAGATTGATGGCTTCAGAAGTGCAAGGCTGGGAGGACACCTACCCAGGGGTGGCAGAAGACCCAAGGGTGGTAATTCATTTTCTAATGTTATGCTCTTCCTTGGTAGTGGGGTTAGACTGGGTGCATGAGAATTTCAAGAAGAACTTTTAAAAACCTTCCAAACCACCATTCTTCCAGCTCACACTCACCTCAAGAACTCTTGGGAGGAAGAATTCTTCCTTTCTTGGGTGGTCTAGCCCCCCACCCCAGTCCCCATCCGTGGAGAAGCCAACAAAGTGGTGACTCTTCCTATATTCTTTACCTAGAAGTCCCTCATTGTGGATAATAATGACGTCTACAAATGAAGCATTAAAATTGCTTCAGTGACCAGGTCAATGGTGTCGTAATTCTATAATTCTATATTATGCTACTACAGGTGAAATTGGCACTTTTGACTCTGAAAATGCTGGCTTTATGGGACTCTGGCTGGCTAATTGGTTTGATTAAAAAATAGATACAAAATGACACTTGATATCATTTGATTACCTAGAGGGTGGTGGAAACAGTTGTAATTTTGCAAGGTAATATTAATACAATAAAGGAGTCTTACAAGGCTGCTCTGACTAAGGGATGGATTTCTTCCCTAAGCCTCTTTGAATCCCGTCTTTCATGCCTGAAGAAGGAAGCCAAGATATTCATACCATTTTTGGGACTTACAAGAGTAGTAAAAACTCAAGAGCAGCCTGATGCTATGACAGAATAAATATTTAAAAATATGTTAATAATAAAATCAAGAAAGTGATTAGTATACATGCGGTTTAGAAAAATGAAAGAGAAAACCTGGGATCATTCATGCTCCATGTTCCCCTTCCTGCTCATCTAAATAAGACATGGAGTGGTTCGACAAATTTTGAATGTCTCCAAGACAGAAATGTACATTTTGCTCATTACCTATTTGTAGATTTCAGCATCCAAACCCATCAGAAAATTCATTCATTTGCTTAGCCTTCTTTTCTTTGCCCAGATTTCCCCTTTATTATTTTATTCTAATCATTATAACTCCAGTAAAAGTTGATGGGATGAAGTAAGAAACACTTTAGAGTTTATGATACATTTTTCTTGAAAATTTTAAAGCCTCCATTTAACTTTGATTTTCTTTATCAATGACAGAAAAAAAATTTGAGAGACATTCTGGACATAGCTAAGAACCAATAGTACTCAGCCAAATAATTATCTAAAGATTCTCTTGTGTGGCAAATCCTTTGTCTTACGTGGCTGCTAACCAAAAAAAGAAATAACATTAAATGAATGTTTGTGAAAATACTCAGCACAGAACTTGGTTCATAGTAAGCACTATTTATAATAGTTATCATAATATGAAACTGGCAAAAGCTTGTGTGTAAAAACTGAAGCTCATTCAGCTTTAGTTGAATTTGATCTTTTTTACTTTCTTTCTTTTTTTTTTGGTGGAGTCTCACTCTGTCACCCAGGCTGGAGTTCAGTGGTGCGATCTCGGCTCACTGCAATCTCTGCCTCCCAGGTTCAAGTGATTTTTGTGCCTCAGCCTCCCGAGTAGCTGGGATTTCAGGTGCATGCCACCACACCTGGCTAATTTTTATATTTTTAGTAGAGTCCGAATATAAAAAATTTTATATTTTGTCATATTGGCCAGGCTGGTCTCGAATTCCTGACCTCAAGTAATCTGCCCACCACAGCCTCCCAGAGTGCTAGGATTAAAGGTGTGAGCCACCACTCCTAGCCAGGTCTCATCTTTCTAGGAGGCTGTCTCTGGCTTTGTCTTCTCTAGAGCTATCTTGTCCCAAAACTACCTCCTTGATTGCTCAAGCTGATCAGCCTTTTTGGGATAGACAGTTCAAGGGTGGTTTGGAGACTTATCACTCCTTCTCCCACTGGCCTAAGAGAAAAAGTATGTTTATGTATTCACTTATTTGATTCTTACACATTCATGGATAGCTAGGGTGATAGAGTTGCCTTCGTTTTCAGGCCACCTTTATCAAGATTCTGTCAGTTGCCAGAAACATGCGGTGGTATAAGCAAATATACCTTAGAGTATATTTGCTATGCACATTACTACTATATACGTTATACCTCTAAGGTATATTTGCTCTGTGCATTACTATTATATACATTATACCTCTAAGGTATATTTGCTATGTGCATTACTATTATATACATTATACCTCTAAGGTATATTTGCTATGTGCATTACTATTATATACATTATACCTCTAAGGTATATTTGCTATGTGCATTACTATTATATACATTATACCTCTAAGGTATATTTGCTCTGTGCATTACTATTATATACATTATACCTCTAAGGTATATTTGCTCTGTGCATTACTATTATATACATTATACCTCTAAGGTATATTTGCTATGTGCATTACTATTATATACATTATACCTCTAAGGTATATTTGCTATGTGCATTACTATTATATACATTATACCTCTAAGGTATATTTGCTATGTGCATTACTATTATATACATTATACCTCTAAGGTATATTTGCTCTGTGCATTACTATTATATACATTATACCTCTAAGGTATATTTGCTATGTGCATTACTATTATATACATTATACCTCTAAGGTATATTTGCTATGTGCATTACTATTATATACATTATACCTCTAAGGTATATTTGCTATGTGCATTACTATTATATACATTATACCTCTAAGGTATATTTGCTATGTGCATTACTATTATATACATTATACCTCTAAGGTATATTTGCTATATGCATTACTATTATATACATTATACCTCTAAGGTATATTTGCTATATGCATTACTGTATAACTCCTCCCTTGCAACCCACTGGCTGCATCTTTCACGAATTTCAAACTCTATGAAAATATGGCACTTAGGAAAAGGACAGGATTTTTCAAGGTGTGGCAGAATTGGTAGAATAGCTTGGGAGAGCCAGTGAACTCTATTTGAATCCCCACTCTGCTACCTTCTGTTGCTGTGGTCCTTGGAAAAACTACTCAAACTCTGAGACTCCCTTTCCTGTCAAATAGTATAATTGGTACCTACCTAAAGGACGTTGTGACACTTAAGTAAAATGAGGTAAAACATTTAAAATAGTCATGATAGGGCCTGATATGGTAGCAAGTGTTCAACAAATACCAGTTTCCTTGTCACATTGCTGCCTCAGTTGCAATTCATTGCAGCCTCTGAGACACTTACGTATTATCTGCATTTCATCTGCACCACCTTGCAAAGTGGCCATTAACATGCCCATTTTCAGGATAAGAAGTTCCCAGATCACAAGCCAGAGTGTAAGTTCCCAGGGCACAGAAGCTGTGTGGCTTTATGCCTTCCTATAGCATCTCAGTATGAGATGCCCAATGGAGTGGACACAAACAGAATGCAAACCAAGCAGACTGCATGCTCTGAGCCGTTCCTGATGAACTTCCCAAGAATCAATAGCATAAATATGCTCTGAGTTCTGCTGGATGCACTTCCAAGAATCACTAGAGTGAATTCTCTGAGCCATGCCTGATGGACTCCCTGGGAACCACAAGAAGTGAGGATGGAAGGACAATCTTTGAAGGAGCATAAAGAAACCCCTGCATGAAATATCTACCTTGGCTGGCTTGTCCTCACAGGAAGAAAAGCATGGTCTTTGATAATGATCAAACACCAATCATCCTTGAAGAGAGAAACAATCTTTCTCATCGGATTTAGAAGATAGTCATAATAAGGATGTTGGAATAATCAAATCATTTAAAGAAGAGACAACTGAATGACACCTACAAATTTAAACACATCTCAGAGGCCAAGGTGGTCACTGCTTGTGCTCCAGTGATCCTGGGAGATTGCTGGAACCACTGCTTCCAATGAGCTAGAAGGCTGCACTTGCTTAGATTAATGAAGGTTGGAACCCTGGTACCCTGGGACACAGACACATTAGATTGGCCCTTCCCACCATTTTCAATGAAGTCATATTTTTGTTTTGTTTTTTAAGGAAAAGCTCTAAGATAAGTCTTACAGAGGGTTTAGCTTTGTGCAGGTTCAGATTGGCAGTGGATTAATTAGAAGGCCAAAGGAAAAGAAAGACTATTGCATTTATCCAAACTTCTGTTATATGAATATTGTGCCATTTAATTTTCACAACAACCCCTAAGGGCAGACAATCATACTCATTTCAATGAGATCAAGCTCTTTGCTTTGTATCACCTAACCAGTAACTGGCTGGAATTGGGTTCAAGTCAGGAATCCAGTCTATATTCTTTCCTCTGTCTTTCAACAAAGACTAAATACTGGTGAGCAAAATGAGGATTTTATACGTGCATGTGGGTGTCCATTTGAGTAACAGAAAGATAACAACTTGCCATTATCCATTATTAATTAGAAAACGAATCAACTGTCTTTTATGCCCACCTCTATTTCCAAAGTGAGACTTGAACTGAGATCTATTTGATCCCAAAGACTGTGGTCTTTATTAGCCTCATGGAGACATCTTCTCTAGATTTGTTAAAAGCCACACTACCCTTGAGCGAGGACCTGGGGGCTTTAGATGTAAGATGATCTCTGAAGACATGGGCAAATGACTAGCCTAAGTCTCATGCTCTATCAAGGACAGAGAAAGAAGGCCAGCAACCTAGAATAACAAAACCCCAAAAAGAGTGTTTAGCAAAATGCAGGTCTTCTTTCAAAACCAGAATCTTGGGAGCAGAGTGATGGTATGGTACCCGTGTTTAAGCAAGATACTCAGGTGATTCTTAAGTTTGAAGCTATTAGTCTTGGACAAAGAGAGTTTTAGTACATACATTTGTCACAAGTACAAAGGAGGCCTTTTCTCAAAACAATTAAGAATGAAGAGGAAAAATATCAGCACTAAAAGAAGGAAGGAATTTTAGTCTTCCTTCATATGGCTTGATTATAACATTTTACCCACAAAGATACCCACATCCAAAGCATAAATCCCCAATCACTTTTGAAGTATATACTAAACATACCTTAATCTTTATTCAAGACGAGGAAGTCACCTTATTCTAAGGTGATAATATTGTTTTTGGAACACTTAGCTTAATTAAATTATTTCAAATAAGTGTTCCTATGTTATTAAGCTTTCCTAAGATGCTAAAGGTTTTGGGTTGGCTACTCTGGCTTGGAAACATCCATAAGTAATTGTAATTGATTTCCCTATCCTAAGCTCCATTCAGAGCCTTGCTCCAGAAAAGAAGTGAGGACCAGAGGCTGAGAAACGTCACTTTCTTGTAAGCACTCTGAAAATGGAAGGGCCCTAGATAAGTGATCCCACAAAAAGGTTAAGCTCCTCAGTGTGTAAAGAAGCCTCACGAATTAGTAAGACAAAGGTAAGTACTGCAGTGAAAGATGAGCAGTGAAGAAGACAAATGTGTAAATTATAACACTAAGGTACTAGAAATGTGCAAATCACAAAAGGAGAAACAGAAGGGCCAAAACGTGTACTGACAAACCGTCAACTGCAATCAGTTTTAAAAATAAACACAAATGCCAGGCAGGTGCTGCTTTTTACTTCTTATCAAATTGGCAATTTAAAAAAAAGTATAAACACAATTTTTGAGGGCAATTTCTAAATGATTATCAAGCATTTTAAAATGTGGTTTCTGTTTTACTCGTCCCTAGGATTTTATCCTAAAAAATAAATAAGCAAAAATGCATAATTTACCTATGAGAATAGGCATTGCAACCTTATTTGTAATTTATAATAGTGAAAAACTTTTTTTAAAAAGCCTGAAATGGTTAAAACATGCAATGGGATAGTATGTAAATACTAAAATTATTGTGTAATGGAATCTTTAATAATGGGGGAAAAGGCTAAAGCAAAGAATGTTTAACACTATGTTACAAAGTCCTGTGCATACAGTCATCTATTTTTGTAAAGGTTGCTGATATGGTTTGGCTCTGTGTCCCAACCCAAATCTCATCTTGTAGCTCCCATAGTTTCCACATGTTGTGGGAGGGACCCAGTAGGAGGTGACTGAATCATGGGAGTGGATCTTTCCCATGCTGTTCTCATGATAGTGAATGGGTCTCACAAGATCTGATGGTTTTAAAAATGGGAGTTTCTCTGAACAAGCTCTCTCTCTCTTCCTCCTGCCAGCCATGTAAGATGTAACTTGCTTCTTCTTCACCTTCCACCGTGATGGTGAGGCTTTCCCAGCCATGTAGATCTGTAAGTCCAATAAACCTCTTTTTTTTTGTAAATTGCCAAGTCTTAAGTATGCATTTATCAGCAGCATGAAAATGGATTAATACCGTGTGTACCTAAGTCTGTAGATTCACACTCATGTAAGACCAGAATGACAGATGCCAAAATAGTAACAGTGGTTACCCTGGGTTGAAAGATCCAAAGAGATTTCATTTGTTTTCTTTTGGCCTTATACTTAGTATAAACTTTTATTAGTGAAGATCCATTCTTCTTTTAATAAGAAAATATCCAATATGATTATAGCTTCTGACAAGCACATTATGTTTTATACATCTCTTTACCATAGTTCTGATTTTTGCTTGCCCATAAGATCTGTAAGCCTACTTAGGAAATTTTTAGCTTGACTAAAGAAGTGCAAAGGATTTATCTGTGAAATTTGGGAGGAGCTGAAGAGGGCCTTTGGCATCTGGAATGGGTCCCTTCTCCCTTATCCAGAGGTCTGCTTAGAAAGTCCTGATGGGTTGGCTGGACAGTGAAGGAAGATGTTGAGTCACCAATTCTAACCTGGCTGAGACCCAAGCCTTGGGTTGCATGACTTGTTATATATCATCCACACTGGGTGATTTTTGAGGGTGAAAGGAGGTGATACTAGTTTCACATTGTAAAAATAGGCATCTACTACTGCCCCCTGCAAACCAGGACATATGGCCACTATGGTCATAGGAAATTCATAGATTCACAGCATTAACTGCTGAAAAGGTCCAATGTCCTCCTTTCACAGATAAGGAATCCAAGGACTAGGGAAGGAAAGCTGTGTTGGCTAAGCCACATGAGTCATGAGCACACTGTTCTGAAGCTTAACTCAAAAGACTGCTGTGAGGGAGCAGGGAGTGAACCACCTTTGAAATTCCATGACAGGGAGTACACCGAACTTTTATTCTCCCCTGACACTCCACTGAAAAGAGTCAGATCAAAATTGACCCATGCCTTTTGGCTCCTAGAGTTTACAAAAAATATTCTGATAACAGCTATAGGGGGTGAGGCAGTCTCCCCTAACCTTCTTAAACTGAGTCTTTATTCATTTCCTTTTTAATTCAACAAGTATTTATGTAATACCGTGAAGTATATAAAAGTCCTGTTTCATATAGTGCTGTGGATAGATATGCCAAGTGTTATAGGCAAACTGACCAGGGAATGTCTGAGTAATATTTCTATACATTTCAATGGAGCTTCATTCATTTTAGTGTTTGAACATTTCATTGTTCTCGAATTCACTCATAAAGGTGGAAAGGGTTCCCTTATTCATGTGTCTTCTTATTGTTCAAACAGAGTAAAGCCCTTTCTTTCCCACAAAGATTGCAAGGGAACAATTATTTCCATTTCTGTTTTTCCATTCAGAAAACATACTTTTATGGCCCAGACTTTTTCCCAAGAAGGAGGGTAGGGAAGTGGGAAGAGAAGACACTTTAGAATCATAAATATTATATGTATTTTTAAAATTCTAATATATATATTCTTAATAAAATGCACAATTTTCCTTAAAATGCGCATCTTAACATCTCTAAAATCAGCATGCATCTTATTATCAGGGGAGTCTTAAAATCTTGAGTTCTTTCAAGGGAGGTTTGCAATTGCTTCCGTTGGCCACCAGGTGGCAATATCAACCCAGGATCATTTTAAATTGCCTGAGAATTTTTTTTTTTTTGGTCCACATTTAGAATGTGAATTTCTGGAGGTCAAGTCTGCAGTAAATCTATGCAGATTCCATTTTGGAGTTTAAATGCTTGGGGAGCTTCTTTCATTTAATCAATACAAGCATATAGGCATGTGAGTTTCCTCACTGCCCTTGTTTAAGAGTGATGTCTCACCTGTCCCCCCCACATCCTTGCCCTAGGGGTGTAAGCCCAGCTTGCGCTCGTGTGTGTGTGTGTGTGTGTGTGTGTGTGTGTGTGTGTGTGTGTGTGTGTGTGTTTCCTTTTAGAAACCCATATTGAGGGTTTTTTTCTTTCTGAGTGCTGCATAGAAAATAGAGCATCTTGCAGTTGATGACACCTTTACAGTAGCTGGATTTTGATATCTAAGGTCTCTACTTAACCTCTTGGAGGATAAGTTTTCTCTTTAGTAAGTGAAATCATAAACTGATGTATATAACAGCAAGCACAGAGAAAATGCATCTTAATACTATTTTCTGATTCTGGAACCCTATGTATTTGAAAGCCTTGAACCCTTCTCTACTTAACTTCTCCTCTAAGCTCCCTCTCTGTGCCTCCCACCACATCCAAAGTTCAACAAAAGGAAAATGAAGACAGCACAGGATTGTCATCTTCTTCTTCGTAGGAAACCCTGGGAAATCAAGTCCTGGGGACTCCTGGCAGAGGCAGCGTAGTAAACAGACAAGAGCAGTGACTATGGCATCACTGTGGGCTCAGATTTCAGTCACTTTCTGACAGTTTGACTTTGGAAAAGCTTCATAATGATTTCTCCATGTCTCCTTTCATCAAGTATAAAATGAGGCTCATAAGAACATCTACTTTATATTACTTTTGTCAGTCGATTTATGCAGACAGCTTAGAAATAGTGCCTGGTACTTACTAAATACCCAATGAATACTTAGGATATATTCTCTGTTCAGCAGTAACACAGTCTCTAGAGAGAGTCTCAGAGCAAGAGTCAATGAAACAGATCTCTGTGGCAGGAGAGGACTGAGTGTTTTCTGATGTGTCCTGTTGCCATCACCACTGGGGGACCCATGCAATGCATAGCACAGGCCAGGTGGCCTGTGGTTAGGCTGTCTATGGGCAAGTCCTATGTTTGTTCAGGGTGCTGTCCTCTGGCTCTTCTGCAAGAATCTTCCCTAGACACAGAAATCAACATCAGGCACACCGTGCCTCCCTTAGGTCCATTCTGCTCCAATACCAGATGGCTGCAGATGAGATGTGAATGCTATAAAATAAAAGACACTAGAAACTATAGTATGCAGGGGTTAGATTATTAGAGAAGCAAGTTTATCTTTAGCAAAAATAGATAAAAGCATTTAGTATAGCTCTGGACACAGGTATTTACCCAAGCTAATTGAGAAGATTCTTCATAAAGCCATCTGCTCTTCATCCTAGCTTCTTCAATGCAGTAACCAGGAAAGAAAATGCGTTTAATTTGGACCTTAAGCCCTTAATTATATGACGAATTAGAGAAGAGTGTCTGCTACTTTTTTTGTGGGGGGTCGAGTGAGGCAAAATGTTTCTTTGCCTTTTGTTAGTACATAGACACAATCCATTTCAAATTGGGAACTGCAGGTGAAGGTGTTAATTTTGGAGTCTGCAATCTTTAGGTAGTTATCAAAGAAACTCATTGGGAATGGTATATGTGCACAGAATTGTGAATTCTCTAAACCAAGGAAAGCAAATCTCCCAGGCAGCTGAACAAACTCTCAAAAAAAATTGCTCACTGGAGCTTTACAAAGTATTGAATCAAACTCCTGAAATTTGCTTGTAGATTCCCTGCTGTTCCTGCCGGAGGCTCCTGCAGATGCCAGGCACCCCTTGTGCTCAGTCAAGGAAGGTCTGTCAGCTTCCATCAGCGCAAAGGAGCAATCCAGTTAAGCAGGGTCAGCACCCCATCTTCCCACTCCCCTCTCCAGTTCAAAGCTGAGGTGGGGGATGGAAATGGAAAAAGTCGCCATTAATATAGTGATAGTTGCCATCTTTGAACACTTTACCTAATCATGGTATTGTCTTGGAGACTTTCGTATTAGCCATGAGGTAGGCGCGTTCATTATCCTCATTGTACAGAGAGGAACTCATGCTCAGAGAGGTTACTTTACTTAACAAAGGTCACATAGCAAGAAAGTGGCAGAGGTGGAATTCAAATTTGACTCTGAATCCACAACCCATCTTCTTTCTACTATGCCTAGGTCAGGGGACTCCGAGGCAGCAGACAGCTGGGAAAATGGGAGAATAGATGTCTAAAATCTAAGAAAGACAGTGTTTATCACTGATGCTTACATCAAGTTATTGGGTGTCCTCATTTATTACATTAAAATGGTTGCAGCTGATGTGAATTAATCTAAAAGCAAAGGTAAGTGGCTGTTAATGCTACTTGGCTTAATAATCTCAGAGTGGAAGAAACCCTTTGATGCATACTGAGTTAAAGGAATCTTTGTTCTTTTAGTCCTCTTTTCCTTAAAGAGCAAGCTGATGTTCTCTTAATCTAACCAGCATCTCCTTTCGTGACTTTCAGTCTACTCATGATTTTCAAGGAGAAAAATCAAAGACAGTAGCAAACCAAAGCGAACAAACAAACCAACCAAAACCACAGCCCCTGGGCTCTCTCTCTAGTCCCATGAACATTTCCAACAATTTACTCAGAAAAAGAGCCGCTGTGGAGACCCAGCTCTACCTTATGCTCCAGGCTGGAGTCTTTAAACATCAGTGAGAATGGCTTGATATGCTCTCTTCTCAATTTATCGCCACTCCGCAAGTCGATGGTATGTTCTATTCTCTTGTTAATTTCCTCAGGCCCAGACTGGACATGCAAAGCTTGTGCAAGATGGTTTGGAAGCAGATTTATTGAATTTCTTGTTAGGGCAGCCAGAGTCTAGGGGGAAAGCACATGCAAACACAATAAACCTGCTAGTCCCCTTTAGATCAAAAAGAAATGCAGTGTTTTTAGATCATGTTGCATTGCAAACAGTAATAGCATTCCATGCAGTTGTATTCAGTGAAACCTACAGAAGTTGATCTGATAGCATTTGGTGCAGAGAAGTACAACCTGGCAAAATATCCCTTTTCTCTGTGTAGGCACACTGAATTCCTTCGGTTGAGGTATTTGGAGAGTTGTTGGCTTAGAAATGTTAAACAAGACCCTTTCTCTAGCCAGGCACAACCTGGGTATGAGAGAAAGAGAACCAAAAAAATAACAGAAAGTAAATATATGTTAAAAGTCCACAAAAATGATCATCTCCAACTGAGTAGATTCCACATTTTCGTGTGACCTTTCATTTAATGGTGGTTTAGAGACTTGGGGTTTTATGGCTTGCATTTTTTTTTTTTTAGCATTGCTGATAGGAAGACAGCCAAATGTGCCAGAATCTGCTCCTTAAACTCGATAAAGATTGTTAAATTTTAATACGTTGCTAATATGCCCCTCCCCAGCATTATCTCTATATAGGCCATTATATATCTATATCTTCATATAGATATATGTGTGTAACTTCTTTTAGGTAAAAAATGCAAGCAAGTTGCAGTCTCCCACCATTTCACAGGGTTACACAGCACGAGACGGGGAAAGGCACAACTACCATGGTTGGTCACTAGATATGGATACATGGATGCAGAAACTGCATTGGCTTCTGAAGAGACACCAGGTTTGGCAGGGAGACTTTTTCTCCTGGTGATTCAGTAGCTGTGATAAGATTAACTGGCTAGATCTAGCCAAATGCAGTGTTCACTCATAGCACCAATTTAAGGCAGCCTCTTAGACCAAAAAAAAAAAAAAAAAAAAAAAAAGATGTGAGTTGGACCTAGACCTGAAAGGATACAGGGACAAGGAAGCCCAGCCCCTCCTTCCAAGAGATTTTCTTGAGGGAAAGTAGAGGATGCCACACATATGTAGAGTGAGTAAGGAAGTGAAAATTCTTTGCCTCTATACATGCTCACTGCATTTGCTTTTCTCTGCCAGCCTCTCAGCTTAGCTATGTTTAGAACACAGGCTAGATGAAGATAAGATTATAGAGTCATCAAATGGTAGCCTGTCAGAGGTGACATAGGACCCTGCAGATCCTCTTGCCAAACCTTCGGATATTGATGAGCCTCAGAAAGTCTTGCTCATTTGCCACCAAGCCAGATCTGCTGACTCCAGGACCACAGCTGGAGTCATGAGCTTTGACCTCTGGAAGCCATCCAGCGCACCCCATACGGAGTCTCCTTATGGTGTTGTTGAGCCCTTCATTTTAACCTTCATGAAGATATTCAGTGTATCATAAATTCAAAGTCTAAAGCATTCTGTAGCTGGGCTCATCATGGCTAGAATTTACTGAAACAGCCCTAGAATAAAGAATAGAGCCGCATATGCCAACAGGAGAAAGCAAAGTATATGCTCTTAGGCCACCGAAGCATGTAATTTCAGCTCTGAGTACCAAGGAGACAACTACAGAGAAAAAAATAGATGTTAGGGGGAGGTATGTTAGAAGGGCTGGAGTAGACCCAAGGAAGCAGGAACCAATGTTCCAGATAATTGAACAGCAGGATACATGTGGAGCCAGAAAATTTAGCCCCTGGAATTAAATGCTATTTAGTACAGCATACCAGAGAGCAGAGGAAGCTGAACTGTCAGCCACTTGGTGGATTTCCCATTGATTTCTAGGGCAGAAGTTTTTTTTTCACACAGCATGGAATGTGACAAAACTCCATTTTCTGTCTTGGAGAGGAGATGGAAAGGATGCTGCAGCTGCCCTTGTCTGACCATACATTCTGACTTTGGGGTGCCAGAATGCTCTTGTAAGTGCTTGGAACTGGGATCTAGTAGCTGGAGATGAAGTCTGCTACAACATCTAAGCGTATTCATAGTTAGGCATCACTCACTGTCTGAGATTTTTATTTGTATATGGTTTTCCTTCTTTGAACTAAATTGAGCTTATCCACTCCACCAGTCCCTTATGCCTTCAGTGACTGTAAGATCTTTGGATTTCACAGAGGAGGGAAGTTTCAAAAAATAGTTTTGGGACTGATTTGTTTAAATTACAGTAGCAGCAGCAGCAGTAGAACCGCAGCAGCAGCTATAGCTCTTTAATATGACCATGATTTACTAGAAGAAAGGGCATTTTTCCCTCCAGCAGGAATGATGTAATCTCAGAATAAAATACAGTTCTTTGCATTGAATACATTTAGTTTAATAAATAACTCTCTACTTTGCCCTTATTTTTCTCATATTGATGTGGACTGGTGAAAATGTTAGCAGGAACTGATACTGGTATGCAGAGAACATTTGGAAATAGGAATAGACATTGCTTCCTGGTTGCCTGTGCTATATTCATCTGTCCATTCAGAGAAGGATTCTGCTGCCATTGGCCACTTCTGTAGGTCAGTGACCAATGAAATCTCCTCCTCTCAAAGCTCCTCTGCTTCTCTCCACATTCTGTTGGCTGTCTATGTGGTCACTTCAAATGAGAGAGAAATTTAGAGGCATCCTTCTTTCTTTCATCACTGCCACCAAGTTATCAGTAATAGTTGGGAAGCAGCTCCTTTCATCAAAATGTGAATAATGTGGTGGAGAATTCTTTTCTTGCCCATGTAACTATTTTTATTCTTTGGAAGTGTTTTCCTAGTATTTTATGCAGATAGTCAAATTTCAGTGATCTCCTTTCTGATCATTTCCTCTGTTAATTACATATGAAAATTATATGTGCTGTTTGGCCAGCAATCTCTTTAGCACCTACCTCATTCCTTAAGGGAATATGTACTTAAGAGAAGCCCATCATTAACTCAAGAAGGCAAACAAATTGAAACTAGAAAGGGATATCAGGAAATCATCTACTTTCATTTAACCCCCGGTACACTGCAACGCATACATGTCTTTGGGGCAACTATGATTTGGGATAATCTGTGATACCCCTCGATCTCATTAGTCGTTAGTAATGACTACTAAGAAGTCACCTTCAGTGGGATAATGTTACCAACATCAAAAAGCCACACACTGATATATTCACAGTGATTCATTTGTAATCAGTAGTGGAGACATGTATACCTTGTCTTATTTGTATATTTAGAGTCATACTGGAATGAGCTATTTTTAATAGAATAGGGCTTTCTCTTTTTAAGATTTATGGCACCAGCGTGAGCTGGACTGAGATCATGTTTAAAAATAGGGTAAGCTTCCAAATGTGATTCCAGTATCTAATTGACCTCTAAAATATTGAGACTGTTCTTTCACATAAATACCTTAAGCAGTTGGCTAAAGAATAGGGAAAACAAAAGGATGAAATGAAAGAAAACAGGAAATGCCATAATATTTTACTATTATATATATATATATGTGAATACATATATTTGAACATATGTTTCAATGTATGATTGAAGTATATATAATTATATATATTATATATGTGTATGTGTATAGTTAGCTGGGTTTTTGATATTTGGGATGTCAGATTGAAGCAGCAATGTAATAAATAATGTTATCAATGATGGTATAAATAAATAATGCTATTTATTTACTTTAGCTGGTGTTTTAGATATTTGGGAGGTCAGATTGGAGCAGCAGAAATGTCAGAGGTTGAAGCAGAGGCCTCTCATGACTGAATTTTTTCCCAAAAAAGACACTAAAGCTCCTAGACTTCTCCCAATGAAGAAATCTTTAGGTATTTCCATAAATGCTTCCTCCCTCACAGGTGCTTGAGACAGATCAAAGTGCAAGTGAGAACCAGAGTTCCTTCTGAACTGAGTTTCTGATGATAGGGTCTTGCTTGACAGTTTGGGCATTCTGGTGAAAATTATAATGAGAAGGTCAGGTAGCTCTTTGAGAATTGCATTTGAATGGGCTGGGGGAAGTTACAAATCCTTTTAAGCTCATCATTTGGTTTATGATCAGAAGATTCTTCTTTAGGACTTGTCTTGGTTCTGCATTCCCAGTGAAACCCTGCTTTTCCTACAGGTCCTATCACTTCATGGATGGTCATAAAATTTTGTATTTATTAATCAGTTTGTCACAGCAAATAAATTCTTCCCAGCAAGATTGCAGGCTAAAGGTGTACTGTCTAGAAACATCCAGCTTTGTTGAGTCAAAACCATTTTAGGGCTTAGAGATCACATACTCAAATCTCAAAAGACCCTGTAAAGCATCCTTGTAGACACTGTAAATCAGCTTACATAGTTACAGAACTGGAGTGATCTATTTCATTGTTGGATCCTTCTCTTTCTAAAAAATTTGTTTCAAGAAATACAAGAATGATGAGATGCTTCATTGCAAAATGGTTCTGTGGATCAATCAGTTTAGAAAACGCAGATTAATTATTTATTTACTGACATTTCTGCTTACCCTAATTTTGTTTCTTTTGTTTGTTTCTTTGTCCCCACGCCTTTGACAATGCTCGATACTTTGTAGTCACTTAAATACTTTGTAGCCACAGTAAATGTGGCTACTGAATGGAAAATTTCTTTTACCTTCCTATCTCAGTATACTTTACTGAGATAAAGGCACTGGTAGGTTCTGCAGAAATGAGATTTTTGAACTCTGCATCTTCCAAGCTTTTTTGACCACAAATGCCCCTATCTTGAATTGCCTTTATACGTTTCATGGAATGATGTTTGGGAAACAGTGCCCTAAAGTTCTTACCTGCTTTTATGCACAATTTCCACACACTAGACCTGTTTCTGATCTCTGAACAAGATCTATATACGTCTCTCTCCATGTGGCTGCTTTCCAGTGTCCTTAGTTTTCTTTCTCGGCACATTAAATTTATTTCCCCAATTGTTCCAAAGGTGACATAATGTCTACATATTGCACAGTTCTTCCTAGTTTGTCCATGCATTGTGGACACTACTTCACAGAGTATCAGACCCAGTGCTCATGGGATCTGACCTTGTGGTGGAGCTTGGACACCTAACATAATCTGACCTATTAAGTAATTACTCATTTTATGAGTTGAAACATGTAGCATTTAGGCATGTGTCCTACTGCTGCTTTAAAAACCAATTAAGACATCACTGTTGGAAGCCTACTCTGAGGCTGCAATTGTCCTTATCACTACTACTATGATTCAGTGTAATTGCCAAATTATGTGTTTGTTTCTCTAGACTATGATCTCCCTGAGGCCAGACACTGTGTTTTATTTATAAGTGAGTCTCCAGCACCTAGTATATTTGCTAGGTTCTTTTTTTATTTTTTGGAGACAGAGTCTTCCTCTGTCACCCAGGCTGGAGTGGAGTGGCTCCATCTCAGCTCACTGCCTCCACCTGCTGGGTTCAAGCAATTCTCCTGCCTCAGCCTCCCAAATAGTTGGGACTACAGGCATGCACCACTGTGCCCGGCTAATTTTTTTTTGTACTAGAGACGGGCTTTCATCGTGGTGGCCAGGCTGGTCTCAAACTCCTGACCTTGTGATCCACCTGCCTTGGCCTCCAGAAGTGCTGGGATTACAGGCATGAGCCACTGCGCCCAGCATGCTAGGTTCTTAAGAAGTATATATATGAAATGAAGAAATGAATGAGTGGGTGAATGAAAGGTCAAGTGTCTCTATAAGAAGATTATCCCTAGGGCAGTGTTTCTGGTCTTTTGCTATAAAAGTCCCTTTAGATTTTTTCTGTTCCTTCCCAAATGGACTTCAAATTTTGGAAAGATTCTGTTTACCAAACTATATTAAATAAGAAGTAGTTTATTTTCCTACGATTCGATCAAATGCTTAGTTTTTGCTCAGCATGAGATAAAAGGCATTACCAATGCAGTTGATGAACCAGCCAAGAGTAGGCCATTTAAAGGCAGCCTAATGATGCTTGTCAATGTGAGGTTTTTATTACTGTTATTATTACACTTTAAGTTCTGGGTTACATGTGCAGAATGTGCAGGTTTGCTGAACAGGTATACATGTGACCTAAAGCCATAAAAGAAAACCTAGGCAATACCATTCAGGACAATGTGAGGTTTTATTCAGAGTTTTGGAATCCAGAAAATGTCACTTCCATTATTACCTCCCAATACTGGCTGCTAGAGCACCAGAGACCACAGACTGGCAAGGGGTAACCTTGAGCCTTTTCTGGGACCAGCACCTGGGCTAACTTCAGTTTGTGTGTTTCCCATGAGCCAGCTATGAAAGAAGGTTAAGGTCGTTCGTGAAAGCACTTTACTCTTTATTAGCTCCCTACGAGGAAGATGTGGTAGCCTTCAGATTTAGCTATAGTATTGAACACTCACAGTATGGGCCAACTCATTGCTGATATGGGAAAAACCTACAGAGAATGCCAGGCTCAGCAATGTCAAGGCACAGCCATGCAGCTTCTGTCTCTCGTGCTGAGATGTCCTAACCTTTCCCAAAGACTCTGCTTGTTTTCAGTTTCAGGTTGGAATCCGCATTCAGAAGGAGGTAGGGCCAATAGCTTCCCCAACCTATCCCTGGAGCACGCTTTCATCACCCCTGTGGCAGCCTTTTTCTGTGCCTAACTTGGAAGCCTCTGTACCTCTATTTTAAACTTGCTCTCTGCAGGCTTTGGGTTGTGGAAAAGGCAGAGGCTCTACCTTTCAGTCCTTATGAACTTCCTATGTCCCACAAGAAGTAGGAAATACATTAAGCCTAGGTGAGAGTACCCCAACAGTACACATTACAGCTATTTTTTCTCTACTGTTTGTTAAAATGCCAATCCAACTGCTAGAAAAGAAGGCTTCTACTTAAAAAGGAATTATTTTGTGCTATTTTTTATAATAATATATAGTTATGTGGTACACAGTGATATGATATATGAATTTGGTACACAATGATTGAATTAACCTAATTAATATATCCATCATCTTAAATACTTGTCAGTTATTCTTTTTAAGAAAGCTCATAGCTTGGGAAAGCTTTAAGGGGATCTAATCTACAGTGGTTTGCATTGAGGGCCTCAAGGAAAATGCTTGTTATGTTTGAAAATGGCATAATTTTCTTCCCTCAAATCTGGGAATGGGGAGACATGAGATGCAATATTTTCCTAGTAAGAAAGTGTTAAGTGGTATTTGAGTAAATGTTGACTTGGAGAGCTCCTGCTAAAATATTCATATGAGATATGGGAGTGGAGGTGCTAGTGAATAAGACCATTTCTCATAAACAAGGTATGTTAGTCAAGATTGTTGCAACTTTTTCTGTCTACACTTAGAGAAAATGAAACAGTACAACAAAATGATCTGTTAAATGCTTTTTCAGTTAGAAATCATGCTTCCTTTTCCTTTTATTTTTTGAGTATTTATGTCACTATAATCTGTTTTCCAAAAAAAGCAAATGAATGTTTAACGAGATCTTATTGTGGGAGGAGGTCTGTGGGACTCTGCTATGGAAAGTGGTTTAAGTAATTTTCAGAATAGTCTCATAGCTTCTGCTCCAGGAAATGCTATAACAAGGGTCATAATGTCCATTCTGTTGAAATAATAGCCTAGACATTTCTAATGAGCCTGCTGTAGGATTTCAGCACCCCTCTGTTGTCTGGTTTCCAGTTCCCAATTATGAGTACACAATGTCAGTCTGGGGCTCAGGCCATTTGGGAAATTGTTGCTTCCCATCTTTAGGCAGAGTTGGAAGTTTCCCACTATTGTCTGGATGCTAACGTCGACAGGGATTAGGGGATCTGTGAAGTCCTTTGACTTTTGCTCCTCGGTGCCCTGAAATTTCAGTCTATGATTAAGAGAATAAAACAATGACAGGGAGGAGCCCCTAGCTCTGGCTGATGCCACAGTAGGCACGTATTTATTTGCTACTCATTTGAACCCCACAACCTCACACTTGGCCTTTCAACTAATATTGGTAAACTGGAGCATGAAAGCAGTTTATTCATTTTGGGGTTTAGGTCCCAAGATATTCAAGCACAATACTAGGCTGTCTTCCTGGTATGCTTTGCCTGGTATTAAACACCTCGCCCCTTGCTTCAGTTCAACCTACTGGTGGGTCATGGCTTTAGACATAGATGTACTCTCCTGGTTGTCTTTGGAAGTGATGTGGGCAAGTGATCAGCTGTGGCTTCTTTCTAGACCCAGACACAATTCCACATGATTGGGCAGAGCTCTCTGGATAAGAAGACTCAGACCTCACAGACAGAATTAGCAATTCTGGATTTTGTCCCTTAGACCTGGCCTAAGGACTTCAACCAGTTTAGCTTGGGTCAAATGGGGTCTGATAATGATTTCCTCCTGCCCGAGAAGGTTGTCTGACTCGATTCTACCAATCTATTAGCTAATCCTAGATGCTTGACTCTGATATTATTCTTTGAGCTCCTCAGAAAGAAGATCCTAATCTCAGTTTTGGAAATGTGATTATATCTGAGACATTACACACTTGGGTCATTTTTTAAAATAAAAAAATGTTGTTAAATTTCTGCAGAATTGGCTGAAACAGAACTTGGCACACTCAGATCCTACCACTTTGACACAATGTCATTTGAGGCAAACTGTCTAATTGAATTTTTAGCTTTTAAAGTATCACATACTTAGTAATGTGTGGAACAGATATGCAGACTCCAGCACTGACTTCATCTCGGGTTTAGGGATGGTGTAGGTGCTGGGATAAAGTATGATCTAGGAATGGAGGAAAGATTTCTGCCAGGATTCATATGGGACTCCTAAGAAGGGGAGAGAGAAGCTGAAACGTCAGTGGTTTGTTCATCGGGCCACAGGGTAGGTGTTTATTGAAATATCTCCTACCACTGAATTCGCTGGGTTGAAATGTCATTGGCTGTGGTTGGAGAGTTGACCGCTATCCCATCATCTGAATGACCTTGGGTTGGCAACCTGGAGAATTTTAGCTCAGGAAATGAATAAACAAACATACAACATCAAGACCTAAGTTACTCCATTTTCTTGTGAACATCAAAAATGTAGATTTTTAAAAGTTTCAATGCCATGGGGGAAAAGAACAGGTATGTCTGTGTGTGTGTGTGTGCGCACGCATGTTTATATGTGTATGTCTTTGTGTGTGTGTTTTCTTAATAGAAATTTTGGGAAAATTGAAATAGAATTATTTAAATTTTTAGCTTTGAAGGTTCAGAAGTCACTTTTGATTTAGGCAGATGAAAAACTGTTATACCTTGATCAAGTTGCTGGTAAACTACTCATGTTTTAAATTTATCAGTGTGAGCTTTTTTGAACCTTTATTACACAATTTACTAATTGAATGTAGTTATTAATGCTTTCCTTAATTTAGTTCCAGTGGAGCAACAAATTATTGACCTTCAAGAATCCAGCATCTCTTACTTTTTACCAGTTGTGGCAGGGCAAAACTGGAAAAAGAAACCATGTAGGTTAGAGCTAAATTGCTACCTTTTGGGGTTGTGGCTTCTATTCCTTTTACTCTAACCTTCCCAAAACAAGCATTTCTAGAAGAATGGTGTAATGTGTTTAGCTTTTCTGGGTTTTTATTATCCCGAGTGTTTGTTTCCGGGTTTATTACTAATGAGTGGTACTGTATTTAAGTTTCCCCAAGACATGAAGTCCAGAGTGGGTGATACCGCATGCAATGTGTCCAAAGTCCTCACTATCTCACAGTGTAATGTGATTCTTTAGGGGACTAAAGGTAACATAAAAGTTAAAGAGTGGGAAGAGGCACTGTGAAATGTAGTGGTGCATAATCTGAAATTCACAACAGTAGTTTGGGGGATCTTTGCGATAGAAGAGGACTTGGCAAAAATATCCATCAATATTGTATGCTTACTGAAGATAAGCCACTGTAAATCTCTTTTGACACAAGATGAAGTAAAAATAAGTACATATATAAGTAACCGGGATGAGGCTGTTTGGGCCAACACAAAAATATGATTTATCTTTTCTCTGGCTAGAATTCGGTCACCTTAGAGTGGGAAGACCTATTTGTTTGTGTAGAGCAGGAAAACTAGTGGGTCAGGGCACGTATGAAAGCACTTGAAAAATGAGAATATAAATTCACTCACATCAAATGCAGTTTTGCTTGGAAAGAACAGCCTTCCTAGATATGAACTGCACTGCGTCAAGCAACAAAAGTTATCCTTGGTGGCAAAGAGAGGAGACCAATCCCGATGTAGGTTAACAAAGACATTTTACACTGAAAAATCTGAGCCCAGTCCTTGGCAAAGAGAACGCCAAGATTGATAAAAAATAAATGCTGGTTCTTTGTTTTCAAATTGAGAAAATAAATCAGGGGAAAAGAATCTAGATGGTTGTTTTTTTCTCTTCCTGCTTATCCTCTCATATTATTGAAAGTAGTATACATTTACTGGCTCTTGTTTGTCAGCTCACAGTTGTATGACTCCCCAAACAACTACTCAATATCTTCTAAAAGAAAAGTCCAGTTCATTTGCTTAGAAAAGTTTCAGCAGGTTATCGGCCATGGGAGTAATCATGGCTGCATGATATATGCTTGACAACCTAAAAGTAAATTTTTGAGATCTGTGTTTCGACATGAGCCTCAATCCTATCTCTACCTTTATCTTTTCTACCTTAGTCTACCCCAGGGACTTCAGAGGAAGGAAAGATGCGTCAACGCAAATGGGTCAAATTGCCTACTTAATCCATTCAGTGTTTTCTGGAAGGCTTCAAATCCACTTGTCTTTATGAACAGAGTGAAAAAACAGACCCTGCTAATGATTCTCCCTGGCTGAACTCAGCAGCTATCCTCAGAGTCAGGGCTAAGGACAGCCTGGGGAGTTTTATTGTCAGAAAAAGCCATGTTACCGGAAGAGTGCGGCTTGACTTCAGGGAAATTTCCAAAGCTTTCCATGCTCTTGACCTAAGTCTGCAGATGTCTTATCTAATAAACATCAAAACTTAATCTGATGCTAAAATGGTTAAAAAAATTACCTATGGGGGAAAATGTGCTTGTGATTGTCTGCATATTGATATTGGACATGGACAATCAGATATTCTGTAACTTATCACAGAAGCAGTTACCTATGAAAACACTCCTTTCTAAAAATCAAGATGCAATATTTCAGTGTTTTTAGGGGGAGGAATTTCAGGTCCGAATTCCCTGTAGGGAAAGAGAAGCCTGTGCTTTGGTCTTGTGCAAAGAAACCCAGGTAGAGATGGTAGACTTGCTTTTTCTCTCTTTCTAGGGTCTTGTTCCCTCATTTTTGGCTTAATTCCTGCTTGCTTGTAAATCTCAGCTTAAGGTCTTTCCTGATTGACTCAGATCAATGTTCCCTCCTTTACTACTCTGTCCTGTAGTAATTATAACAATGTTGGCACTGAGCCTGCTGACCTCTTAGTAACACCACCAAACTAAGCTCCAGAGTACGTGCCCCACCTTCATCTCTCTACCCCAAGAGCCTAGAACTTTACTGGCAACGTAAAAGTTCTACTGCAGTTTCTCAGTAAGCCATTGATAAATGAAGGGCTGAATGAATGAATGAATGAACAAATATGCATCCTGATAGGACTGCCTTTCTCAAGTTGAATAATAAAAGTAAAATGAGTTTGAATTTGAAGAGTGCGTTTTCTTGCATGCCTTCATATTCACAAAATAGGGGCCTGCCATTTAGTTTGAATCCACCATTTAGGAGCAGAAACAAGAAAGAAAGAAATCAAATCCCCAGGGATCACTATCACTCAATAAGAGAACATAATAATCATGTTGAAAACAGGACCTCAAAAGCAGGCAAAGTGTGATGATGTCTGTAATATTGTTTGGATGTTTATCTACATAAAATCAAAACTCAGTTATCTGATGCTTAGAGAAAAGGGTAAATTTTATTCCCTAGTTAGGTAAGATTTTACCTCAAATACCTTTTTATATTTTATTTTTAACTTCTGTTGCTGAATTTGGTATTCATGTTTTAAGACAGTTCACCAGGATAAGCAGAGCTGTTATCCTACAGTAAGATAACTGTAAACTGTGGATGTCCCCATGGTTTCCTGGTAAATTATTAATGCAGAATTCTGAAGTATATGAGGCTCATCAGTATGACCACAGTCTTGCAGCCTATGTCTGAGATAAAGAAATTGAATAGGGTGAGATCAGAGCTGAAAGGAATTGTTGAATCATCTAGTCCAGTTTTGCCATTGTACAAATGAGGACACCGAGCCTTGGAGGGGAGAAGTGGTTGCCCCAGGTCTTTTAATAGCAACTGGAGAAATCTGGCTCCAACTCAGTTCTGCTTGGTTTCCATTCAGGCCCTTCCACTATCATATGTGCCAATTTTGAATCCTGCAGAGATTTACCCAAAGTTCATTAGACTCACAGGGTACAGGACTAACCACTTTACTCTGAGAAGCCTGGGGCTCAGCATTGGATCCACAAGGGGGTTTTAATCAGAATGGTGATCAACTGAGAATTCTTCCTTTTCTTCTAGTAAATACAGAGAACAGGATCTAAGAAAAGTCCCAGGTGGAATTGGTGAAGATATAGTAACCTAAATATATTCTTTTATCATACTTGCCAGCCCAGCCAGCCTCCACTCTCTTCACATTTCCTTTTCTTCTGGTCTCAACATTTGCCAACACAAGTGGGACTAAATTGAATGGTTGTTTGTTTTACTGCTAGACGTATGTGAGAGGCTGCCTGGTATTGCCTTTTTTCATGCAAACAATTATCACGCCAGGACACGTAGGCAATGAGATCTTTCTTGGTTGGATAAAATTTCCAAAATTTAGCTGGAGTGGAATCTGGTCATTTCCTGATGCTTTCATATAAAATTTCGAAATAGCCCTGGTGAGCAAGTGATCCATATATATGAGAGGGTGAATACGTGTACACACACATACACACCCCACACATACATACACATATACATACCACACATATACACACTACACACATACCACATCCCACCAACATACACATATATACACATCACACACATATATACCATGCACATATATTACATGCATATCATTCCTATATACACATAACACATGTACATGCACACATATGTACACACATACACCAAATGCCTACCACACAGACATATACTTGCACACAACACACACATGTAGCCACACATGGAAAGCAAACACACTTCATTGACTGGAATGTAGATAAACATCCACAAGGTCACCAGCACTGACAGGAGTAGAGAGCTTTACACATATATATACACACCACACACATATACACACCACACATATATACATACCACTTACACATGCCCCACATACACATATACACACACCACATACATACATCGCATACATATGCAACATATACATACACATCACACATACATACATACATACACACCACACATACATACACACATACACACATGCACCATACCACACATATATGTCACACCACATACACGTATATACCATATACATAATACATAGATATTTAAACACTACACACATATACCACATGCATATCACACACATATACATGTACACTACACACATACATATACATATAACATATATGCACACCACATACATATACACATAACATACACCATACTACACATACATTCACACACATACCACACAAATACTCACTCACCTTCTGAGACTGACAGATGACCTGAAAACAAGGTGGAAGGTGGACACCCAGCGTATATCTTCAGGCCACAAAGAGGGAAGCAGTGTGATCTGATGGAAAGTGTGGGGCATTTGGAGTTAGACATTTGGGACTCTAATTCCATTTCTGTTATTTACCTGCTATGTGTCCTTTGGGGAATTAGGGAATTAATTCTCTCTGAATCTCGATTTTCCCATTTGTGAAGTAGGCTGATTACACTTACTCTGTAAGGCTGGTGTGAGAAGTAAGTGAAAAAAATGTGCACACCACTCCCAAAATGCTACCTGTCCCAAAGCTCTCTACTCTTGTCAGTGTTGGTGACCTTGTGGATATTTATTTATATTCCAGGCAATGAAGTGTATTTGCTTTTCATTTGTTACATGGAGATAGACATTCCATCTGTTTATAATCCTCATGGGAAACACATTAATTTCAAGATAACAAAAATGTCCAAATCAGTCTATTGTGTAGAAATGACAAAATTATACAGTGGAGGTACCAGTTGTGTACTTTTCTCCATGTGAGTCTTTTCAAAGGCCTAGGGGAGTAACAGAAACATGCCTGGATTCTCAAGCTGTAATAAATGTGAAGAGGATGGATGGGATGAAGATGATTCCTGAAAATATAGAAACAAATCCCAGGCTCTGAAAAGGGACCTTGCTTCTAAAACAGTGGCCTCAGTTCTCTTGGCATATCACTTGTCATAAAAATCCAGTTAAAATGATTAATATCCTTCACACAATACATTTTATAGCTACATAAAAACCTTTGGTATCTTCTTGAAAATATGAAGTCTAAGATGATTTTTTTTCTGCTAAGTCTACTCTTATCCCGACAGTCCATTCTTCACAGACAGCCAAAGTGATCCCTTAAAAATCGAATTTAGATCATATCACTGCCCTGATTATAATCTTTCTATCGCTTCCCTTGTAATAAAATACATCAACAAGGGTTGCAGGATGGAGGTCCTAGCCCCTTCAGCTCCATCTCTTATCCCTTTTCCCCTGCTCATTATGCTCTAGCCACTTGTGCCTTTTTGCTGTTCTAACACACTGAACTCTTTTCTACTTTAGGATGTCTGTACTGCTTTTCCTTTCTTTAGAATGCTCTTTTCCTGCTTATTTGCATGTAGGGTCCTCTTAGCACTCATTAAATCTTTAGAGAGGCTTTCTCTGACAATCCCTTCTGTATTCTTCTGTATTCTGTAGGCTCCCTGGTCATATCTATTTCCTTCATTACACTTATATGTTTTGATTGTCTGCAATCCTCACTTCTTTGAAATGTAAGCTCCTGGGCTGGGTGCAGTGGCTAATGCCTGTAATCCCAGCACTTTGGGAGTCCAAGGCAGGTGGATCATTTGAAGTCAGGAGTTCGTGACTTAGCCTGGCCAATGTGGTGAAACCGCATTTCTACTAAAAGCACAAAAATTAGCCAGGGGTGGTGGGGTATGCCTGTAATCTCAGCTTACTCAGGAGACTGAGGTGGGAGAATCGCTTAAACCCAGGAGGCGGAGGTTGCAGTGAGCTGAGATCACACCATGCACTTCAGCCTGGGCGACAGAGTGAAACTCCATCAAAAAAAAAAAAAAAAAAAAAGAAAGAAAGAAAGAAAGAAAAAGAAATATAAGCTCCTGGAGGACAGGGATTTATTACTGGATCCTCAGTATTTAGTACACTTGAGTATCTGTTGATTAACAGAATGAACAAGAGCTCAAACCCAGATATAGATTTTACCCAGAGCATGCAGGAGAAAAGGAAAATTATAATCCTTATGATAAGGATCCTGTTCTTGTCTTCCATTCATTTCCAATGTTGTTTTCACACTGAGAGATTCAATGTACACGTTGATAACTCATTTAACAATCTAGCCTTGAACTTCATGGATAGTCTCCCCCAGATGTGAAATTTTTCACTTTTGGTCTACTTCAACCATCTGCTTCTACTTTTTATATCTTAGGTTCCAATAGTCCACCTGTGATCGTAAACTTCTTGCCTTCCAGTTTTCTTACTTTCATTTCACCTGGAAACTCAAGGCATGGGGAGTCTCACTGGGAGCTGAGTCAGGGTTCGGGAAAACCAAGGCATCAAATTAAGAGGCAGCGCATCTGCACCTGTCAGAGGGCAGAGATAAAAAGGCGTGGGTGGTCAGGGGGTCCAAGAGCAACACTGGGATACCAAACCCGGGCCAAATCAGTAATTTTAACCCAAGTGGATACAGATATAGGGGCAGAGAAGACAGAGAAACAAAACCAAGGGCATATGGTCAGGCAGACACAAACTAGAAGACTCACATAAGGGCTAGAGATAATTATTAGTGATTTTCATTGCTCCTCCAAGCCATTTACAAACTATGAAAATGGGTGGAGGGAAAAGAGAAGGGATGGAATTGGAGATCTTGGAAACTCAGAGCCACCTCTTACCAATTATGATGACCTGGCTCCTGACTTTTACCATCTTGCCAGATCTGCCTCTTGTCTGTGATGTCCTTCAATCCAATTCCAATAGGAAGCTTTCAGTCTTCATCTTCCCAGGCCTCTTGTTTCCATTTGACTTTGCTGACGGCCCCTGCCTTCTCAAAATGCCATGCTCTCTAGGCTTCCCTGCCACCACATCCTCTAGTTCTCTCTGACCACTTTGACTGCTGCTTCTCTGTCTCTGTCAAGGACTACGGACTCTCTTTCACCTTCCAGTGGTGTTCCTCAAGGTCTGCTTGTGCCTTCTTGTTCCTTAATTTTACAGATTCTCAACAGTGATATCTTTCACTGCCATGTCTTCTACTAACACCAAAATTCCGGTGACTATTAAAACCAAATCCACATCTCTTGCACGGTTCTTTTATGCTCAAGGTTCACAAATGTGTGATCACTCTCCCTGGATTTTTCCCAGGCATCTCAAGCTCAACATGTCCCAAAGAGAATTCCTAGTCTTCCCCGCACAAGCATTTGTTTCCAGTACTATGTCAGTACTGCTTATTTCAGCTGGGAGTTTTAGCATCCACTCAGTCACCCAAGTAAAAAATCTAGAATTCAAACTTGACTGGTTCCTTTCCCTCACTACCCATATCTGTCATTTAATTCACTCGTTCAACAAACTTTCATCAAGCCCTGTGATTTACCAGGTATTGTTCTAATTGTGGGCTAAATTGTGGTAAGTAAAACGGATGTAATTTCTATCTTTATTAAGAATATAAACTACTGGCTGACTTTGTCTCTAAAGTGATTTTTTCCCCATCTCTCCTTTTTTTTTTTTTACTAGCAGTAGTTGGCATGTGATAGATGCTCAATTAATCCTTATTGAATGAATGAATACATGAAGATGTAACTATCTGAACATCTGCTGTCTGCATAGCACAGAATATGACACAGCAATCTGATGCCATTAAAAATATTTCTAAGCACACATTATGAATCAATAGAAGCCAAAACATCTGGCCAATTTAGCTGGAATACCCCCAATGAAGCATTAGTATACTTTATCTGTGTTATGCAAACACTCAGATGTTTGGGGCTTCCGTGGAATTGACTGGGTGTTTTGGCACAGCATAGGCTCAGCCAGACCAGTCTTGATCTCTTCCAGGGACAAATTATGTCTCTGAATTGCACATATGGCTCACTCACTTCTAGAGTTAAGCATAAGTACAAACACTGAATACTTGTGACTGTTTTAATTGGCTCAGTAATTTCCAAAATATTATTAGTGGCACATGGTTATTCATGAATATCAGCACACATTCAGTGGCTCTTCAGTCTGAAGACATCAAAATGAATTCAGATTGTTTATGCTGAGGACGGCGCAGATGGGTTACATCCAGGCAAAACTTGGGCATCATAAAAATGTATGGTTAAACAAGAATATCAATCTCTAGATAATAATGACATCTTTTATAATAAGTATTTGGTGACATCAGGAAATATCTTTAGGAAATCAGCAAATAAATATTTCAAGCATTCCTATGTAATTTAACCAGATCAATCAACTATGCAATAAAACCAAGCACCTCCACCTCTCTTCTTGGCTCTCAAGTTCAGGGACCATTGAGATTAGAACACTAAGGAATTATCTCAATTCCCACAATCAGCTATGGAGAGAGGTTTTTGAACAGTAAAAAAAAAGATGAAACAAAAACTAAAACTGAGACAGAGAACTATACAGAATTACTAAGGTATTCAGGGTGAGGCATGCATTTCTTTCTCTTTAAATAATCAGCATTCAGACCGGAGCTAACAGTAGGCAAAAGCAGCAGAGAGGGCACTGTCAGCTGGTCATGCACCCACTCTAGGAAATATATAACACCATTATTTTATGAAATAACAAACTGTACCATGCACACCAACTCAGAGATGGAAAGAACCTAGGCATTGTAATCAGTTATGACTTGTGTAGGCATAATAATTTTGGGGGCAAATTAAACACTCACGAAAGAGCAGTCTAAGACCTAAGGGTCAACTCTCGCAAGGGTATGCAGGCTAGGTTCAACCTGCAGCTTTTCCGAGTGGAATCTGGCCCATGCGTATTCTCATAGTTCCTCCCTCACAGATCCAGAAAGAAACCAAAGACAGCCTAGCCTCAGAGTGCGCCATCAAACTTTCAAATGCAGAAGAGGGGAGACTTTCAGCGTTTTAACCTTTTCTATCTTAAAATCTTTCAGGCAGACTTATTTTTCTTATCTGCAAGTTAATGAGAAATGTTCAAGTCCTTGGAATTTAAAAATTAACCCCCATATGTCTTCATAAAGCTCCAGACACTACTGGCTGGGTACTTCACAGAACTCTCAGCTTCTGCTTGGTTGAGGGTCCTATCAGAAACTGTCAGATAACTGTTAGATGAGTGTTATATATTGGCTATTTTTATTCCTTTCTCTAAAAATGTATGGTACCGTCACACCATTGAACTTAGGTGAATTCAACTAAATATGCTGTATCTAAAGAAGTTAAAGAGAAAATCCACATTAGAGCAGGTAATTTTGCCCGACTCTGAGCAAGCATTCTGAGAGAACAGAATCTCTGTGTCCACCTTGGTTCTTGACCTGGCTCAACCTCAGTTATCTAGTGCCTCTTGGAGTCTGAGCATCCCCTTGGGTTTAATGTGACTTCAACGTTTGACTAAATAATATAAAAAGAATTTTGGTTATTGATGATCTACTCCTTATGTACTGACTCTGTAGCCCCATCCTTCATATAAGATGCAAATCCATGCTATATAAAAATAGAATGTGGGTGGCTTTGAAATTACATGCTCCTCCTGAACTCCCTAATTCTGGGCATCAGTTGGTGTTGTTTTCCTATTTCCAAATCAGCAGTGCTCTCCTGATTTTGAGTCTCAGAGAATGACGCAGAACTGATGATGGCCAGCTACTGAAAAAGGGGCATTCGCATGTACTTGACCCTCCCCTTTAGTTTAATAACAGAGGGTTTATCTTTTCCAACATGAGTGTGGTTTTTTTTTTTTTTGGTAAAATTACAATTCATCTTCTCATAACATTTATTTTTAGCTAGGTTACAAAAAAAAAAAAAAAAAGAGAGGGTGTTAGGAACCTCTGGCATTTCTGGCATTTCCTGGAATTGCAAACGGAGGTTAATTTTGTCCTGAGGAGCTGCAGAGATAGTTTGATCATTTGCAATTACGGTGCTCACTGAAGAAAAGGTTAAAGATGAATCAGTTTTCTCTGAGGCGTCTGGATTGGAGATGCACACAAGCATGCATTCATAGCCAAGCAGAAGGAGAAAGAGAGGACTTACATTCTGTTTCCCCACGATATTATCGAAGGGCAGTTCAGGGCTCCAGGATCCTTCAGTGAACGTGGCCCCACTGTTTCTCCGGTCTGAGGAGCTCACTGACTCTTTGACAATATCTTCAGGCAAGGACAGCAGACTGTCCTCAGGCTGCTTAATTAAGTAAGTCTCTATATTATGCTTCCTCAGGAATTCATTCCTCTCTTTACCATGACCCTCTTCCACGTTATAGTCACCGTTGAGACAGTCCAGCGTGGCTTTGGAAATGTGAATCCTCCTGTGTGTAGAAGGCATAGGTCATTACACACTCCTGATGTTGCCTGCAAAGGCTATTTATTTTTTTGTCTAGTACAAAGCCAACATCAGGGCTCCACATGGGTACTATTAAGACATGTCCCCAAGGACAGTACTTGTCTTCCTAAAAAGTAGAAAGAATATAAGAAAATAGAAGCATAAATTCATGAGTGCAGTATCACTGCACTCTACCTCTACCAAGACACACTGCTACCTCTGATCAAATACAGTCCTTTTGTGCTACACCTAGCACATCTTTTGGCTTTTCTTATGATTGTCAGCCTGATCTCAGCAAAATTTACAAGTCAGTGTTTTTTTTCCATTGGTGTTGATTAGAAAAACAAGTGCTGCAAATATTTCCGAACCCTAATGGCAATTATTGTCCAAATCACCATGCAAAAACAGTTCTTTCGTTGTCTTGGAAAATTTTCTATCATTTCAATCTTCGTGTATTTGTATCTTGTTTCTCCAACTTGTCTATATGCTTCTCAAGGGCAGTTTGGACAAGTCCATAGGGCTACAGTGAGTGTCCTTTGGGAAAACCACTGGAGGGTGTAATTTTCCCTATAACGTGTATATTATAAGGAGCAAAGAACAAAGCTGTGGACATGTATAGGCTGGCAGCTGGCTGGGCTCACTCACAAGTGAAGTGACTCATGGCTGCACAATTGTCAGCCACTATAGCTCATGACTCAGGCTTCTTTTTTAGCAAAATAGCATATGATATCAGGACCTTAAGGATCACACTTGATTCATGGAAATTTCACATGGTAAATTCTTCTGGGGAAGAATTTCTCTGTCCTCATAACTATCTAATTCAATCAGACTACTTATTGTGTTATAATGTGGTCTGGGTAGACTAGCAAGGTAAGGTGGTTATGAACACAGACTTGGCTGCTAGATCTCCTGGATTCAGACCCTAGCTATGCCACTTGCCAGCTGAGAGATCTTGGGCAAATTACTTAGCCTTTCTATCAGTCTATCTTCTTCCCATAATATGGGAGAAATAATAGCACCTATCTCTTATGATCATTATGGTTACTGTATAAGTTGATTTGTGTAAGGTAGTCAAAACAGTGCATGGTACAGTATATACAGTACAAAAGCAAATACATAAGTTGTTAAGCGTGTTCTAAAAAATGCCATTGTAATCATATTACTGTTGGGTATTCCATGCCTCCTCAAGGCTTATGGAAGATAATTGTCAGGCCTTCTGAATAAGGCCTCTAAGCTTTCATTCTCTGGCTCTGTCACTTCAAAGCTCATTTTCTGACACTCTTCTAATATAGCTTCTTTATGCTCTCTCCAGCTATTCAAGTAATTGGCAATTCTCCCAATTCAATGTGCTATTTGATGCTTGCTAACAATTTCCTACTGTCCAATTCAGCTCAGAAGTCATTTTCCTAAATTTACCTTAGTATTCCTTTGTATGAAAGAATGCTTAATATTTTGCTTAGCTTTTGTAATGCTAAGAACAATACATCCAAGTAAACAGAGAAGTTTTTAAAAAAAATTTAGAGTGGGCTTTTAAAACTCATTGTAGTGGCTCACGCTGAGGAAGCTGAGATGGGTAGATCACTGGACCTCTGGAGTTTGGACCAGCCTGGGCAACATGACAAAACCCTGTCTCTACAAAAAAAGTACAAAATTTAACTGGGCATGGTGGTGTGCACTTGCAGTACCAGCTATTTGGGAGGCTGAGGTGGGGGGATTGCTTAAGCCCAGGAGGTTGAGGCTACAGTGAGCCAGAGATCATGCCACTACACTCTAGCCTGGATGACAAAGTGAGACCCTGTCTTAGAAAAAATAAATACGTTCATTCATTCAATAATATGCAGTTTACTTTTAGTATTAGCTCTGCTACTCCCTCTCATTCTTCTAACGCATTCTGCTAAATCCCTCCTCATACAAAGAATAGTTCATTGCAAATAACATGTGAAAAAACAGAAACTACAAAGAAATCATTTCTGATAATTTAAGGCATGTTCTCCACATCTTCTAAATAAATATCTTGATTGATATGTTAAAAATAAGTATGTGAAAGATGTTTGCACTCTCTTGAGAGATGTCCTGAATAAGTACAAAATATTCCCAAGATGTATTTTGTTCATATATATGAACTCAATAATATTTCCCTGGGAGAGTAACAGATGGTTTGACCTTCCATGAACGGGAAGTCCCCATCTGCTTTCTCAGATCAAGCTCAGAGTTAAGACTGGAAGCTTACCTTTTCTTCTAGGCAAAATGAGTCTGGTAGGAGGGTTTTTTTTTTTTTTTGAGATGGAGTTTTGCTTGTTACCCAGGCTGGAGTACAAGGGTGCAATCTTGGCTCACTGTAACCTCCGCCTCCTGGGTTCAGGCAATTCTCCTGCCTCAGCCTCCTGAGTAGCTGGGATTACAGGCACATGCCACCGTGCCCAGCTAATTTTTTTTTTTTTTGTATTTTTAGTAGAGACGGGGTTTCACCATGTTAACCAGGATGGTCTCGATCTCTTGACCTCGTGATCCACCCGCCTTGGCCTCCCAAAGTGTTGGGATTACAGGTGTGAGCCACTGCGCCTGGCCGGTAGGAGGGTTTTATAAAGTACAATGGTTGATTTTTTTTTAAGATAATTAAGTTAAATATCAACCCCATTTAGCATTTTCTCTGGATTCTACATTTATTATTATTCTACATTAGTATTCTGCTGTCAGTATGCAGGGGGACTAATATTTCCATGTATTAAATCAATGTTATGTTTCTCCTAGTGAAAGAGATTGTTGTCTTCACTGATTCTTCTGCTGAAGTTCTCATTCATATACACTTAAATGTTTTGATAGAAACTGGGTTTTAGATGTTTATTTTCATCCTTGCTACTAACTTCAGCTTTGCGGTAAGGCATTTGCAGATGAAGTTCTGTAGATTGCATTTATTTCTAAGGAGATGTGTCAGTTTTCAGGCAATATTCTCATGTATTGAGTGTCAAGTAAACTTGACATTTTCTGATAATTTTTAATGCTAGTATATAATAAGAGTAGTCATGATAGTAAATAAGATCTAACAATTGTGTAACTCTTGCTTTGTATAAATGTTATCTAGTGGCCAAACGTAGTATTTATGCTCCATGGATTATCTCATGTAATTTCTGTTCTTCCAACAACCTTAGGTGATGGACATTTCTTTGTCTCACTTTGGAGATGCTGAAACTGGCCTAGAAGTCATAAGTATCTATTTGGCCCCGATCATATTAGTGGTTAGTGGCAATGCTGGATTGAGACAAGAACTTTTACTTTCAGGGTCTCTCTACCACCCTGCAACTGTATAATATGGTAACCACTACTACCTCAACCACAGTTAATATTTACTGAGTACAGGGCAAAGGACTTTATACGCATTATCGCGTTTAACACAAGCTCAGAAATGGTGATCTTCATGGTGTGGTACTGAGGCCAGCAGTTCCCACCAGGAAATGGTTAGAAAGGATCATCTTGAGTTCTATGCCAGATACATTGGACAAGAAACTCTGCGGGTGGGGCCCAGCAATCTATGGTTTAATAAGCCCTCAGGTGATTCCAGTGCTGAGGTTTGAGAACCATTGTTCTAGAAACCCAAGGTTCAGAGGTGGTGAAGAAGAAAACAATAAAAAAGCGGAAAAATATAAGTCAAAACAAGACCAGACCGTGGTGGGTTTGGAGACCTGTTTTGACATTCCTGCAGTTTGCACATTGACAACATTCCATGGCTAAGCAGAGCTGGATACTATATAGAAGACTAGACTGAATGCTTTAGCTAGACTCAGTGCATGTTCACATTTGAAACTACATTTTTAAGGCTGATGTTTTCAGTTCAAAATTACAGTGAAGAAACTGGGCAGGGCGTAAAGTACTTGTCACAATCTTCCAACCTTCTTAACTCGTAAGTAGTAAACCCACGGTTCAGACTCATGACTCATGATATTAAGAATAAGAGTGTGAAAGATGATTTAAACTCAGTCACTTTTCTTTTTAAAAATTATTTTATTCATTTCTTTTCAACTTTCATTTTAAAATTAGGCAGGATATGTGCAGGTTTGTTACAAAGTATATTTCATGATTCTGAGGTTTGGGGTTAGATGAAACCCTCACACAGGTAGTGAACATAGTGCCCAATACGTAGTTTCTCGTCCCTTGACCCATTCTCTGCTTTCTCCCTCTAGCAAGCCCCAGTGTCTATTCTTGTCTTTATATTCATATGTACTCAAAGTTTAGCTCCCACTCATAAGTGAGAACATTTGGTTTTCTGTTTCTGCATTTCACTTAAGATAATTTCTTGCAACTGCACCCATGTTACTGCAAAGGACATGATTTCATTCCTTTTTATGGCTTCATAGTATTCCATGGTGATGTGATGATTTAAACTTGGTCACTCTTCTGTTTCTTAATGTTATTTAGAACAATAGCAAACTAACTTCCAGATATCAAAGCAGTATCTTACAAACCTCCAAAGTATATTCTAAGGTTTGCAAAATGAATCTATTGAGTATATGGGCAATTCCCCATTTGGTGATGCTTTTAAGATACAGGCCTGGGAACACAGATGAATTGGCTATCTGGTGTGTCTAAATTCAGCAGGTAGTTACTTGTGGGAAAATCCTAAAGAATGGAAAGATTTAAGAAACCCAGCAGTAACACATCAGGCCTTCCTCAGTTCTAAACCTGTCTGGCAAACAGCCATGCCACAGCACAGAGAATGAAGGATTCCCATAAGAATAGTAACTGACCTGCGGCTTTCCCTGCACAGTGTACAAAGTGCTTCCTACCCATTGCCTGAGATAATCTTCAGAGGAGATTTGTGAGGTAGATTATGCCCATTTAGCAGATGAGAAAACAAACTCTCATGGAGGACAAAAATAAGTTCACAAGGCAGCAAATCATAAGTATTATTATTTCTCTTTCTGCAGTGAAGAAAGTTAGACTTGGAAATTAGACACTGGCCTGAGATCACAAAGATAGAGTGATGCAAGCCGAGTTCACGCTAAAATCACATGCCAGGTGCTGTGCATGCTTTGCATAACTTGCTGAAGATAACAGAGTTAAGCATGGAGCAGAATGGGAATCCTAGTTACTCTGATTCCACCTCTTGTTGTCTTTTTTCCCCATGATAACATACTACTTGATATTAAATATAATTTGCAAAGAATGATGGCACATACCAGAGAAATCTGTGACTCCAAGGGCAGGTCTAGGGGGTAGGGAGAGGAATATATGTAAGTGTAGTATCTCTATCTATTAGTCTATCTATCTATCTATCTATCATCTATCTATCTATCTATCTATCTATCTATCTATCTATCTATCTATCTATCCATCCATCCGTCTATCCATCTGTCCATCCATCCATCCATCCATCCATCATCCTTAAGAAAGAGATGCTGCAGATTATCATACTGGCTCAAATATATTTGAGATCTTATTAGGTCCAATCTGTGTAAACAGAATCTTGATACAACTTTTCAAGACTGACCTTAGTTGCAGTGGACTTTGCAGACCACTAGCACCTTTGCGGATCCTATGTTACCCAATCTTGACAGCCAAATTTGAAAAGTTGAATTTTTAAGGAAGAGGCTAAATTTCCTCATTGAGTCCTAGGTCATATATGAAAAGTCAGTAGGTATTAATCCTGGATGCCCATTAGAATTAATTTAAGAACTTAAAATAGATTCTGTACAGATTCTTCTTTAAACAAACTGGCATGAGGTCTGGACAATAGCATCTTAAAAATGTTCCTTTGGAGATTCCAATGTGCAGCCAAGTCTAATAACCAATGCTATGCAGGGCAGAGACCTGAACACCTCAGTGTTATTCTATATCCTTGTTGCCTCTGATACATTTTACCGGATTTTGGAAGCTAATAGTTGTATGATATTTCAATATCTGGTCTCCTCCTAAATAATTGCTTCCAAGATTTAACCTTGAATTTCTGCACACAGGAAACCCACTGTCACAAAATGAATAAATGACAAGGGTTAAGCATGAAAAGCGCTGTGCTTTGGCTTACCCAGGGATTCCTCCAGATTCGAGTTTGTTTGCAATGTCCACATCCCAAGACCAGACATCAAATTGCCACTTCCTTAGTCCCAAAACACCACACAGCACCGAGCCTGAGTGGATTCCAATCCTCATGTCAACATCGTGTTTTGTCCTTGACCGCACATACCTGTTGACATAGATAAATGGAGAGACACATGTGTTAGACCACAGTGGGCATCCTTGGCTCTGCCCTTTTAATGTCACCTCTTCCATGAAGCCTTCTTGGGTTCTTTAATAACTGGAAGGATTCTCTGAATACTCTTAGCCTTTTAACTGTACTTTTAAGGGCTCTTTGAAACCTTCATCTAAAACCTGCTGCGTAACCTCTGTCTCAGGGAATGGCACCAGCATCTTTTTCTACCCAACAGTACATTAACTTGTGATAGATTATTGATTTCATACTTCATTACACATTCCATTTTCAACCAAAATGTAATTGTTTCCTTCTTTCTATCCCTTCTATGACTTAATTCAAACAACCCTCATGCCTTTGTCTGAGATCCCTGCCTCAGCCTCACCTCCTTCCAGCTCATACTGTCATGGTTTCCAGTTATTCCTTCTAAACACAAATGTGACCTCATTACCCCATCACTCTTTTCTGACCTACTCTTTAGAACGGTAGTCTCTGAAATAGAGTGTTTATGTCCCAGGGCTGAGCTGGGTTATCCACTGAGATGCAGGAAGAAAATGTTAGAACTTCCATTCACAGCTTTTGTTGCTTATGTTGAAAAGCTTTACCAACATTTGATATATATAGATTGATGTTGGAAATTTACAGGATACATGTCTGGTCATCTTCTGACTGTAAATATGGAGGAGGAATCTTGAGAGAAAAGGAGAATTTCTGCCACTAGATGATCTTCTATAGTCATGAACATTCTTTCAGAGCATTTTGAACAATTTTAGTTTATGATTAAATGATGTCATTTATGCAGAAAATAAAATGGTAGAATATAATACTTTGTAGTAGAATTACTAGAAAAATTTTCATTGCCCACAAAATGCAATGATTATGTCACTTCAAAATGCTTAAAATAGTTGTCAGATTTAAAAGCAAGCCATTATTTGTCTTTGACAAAAAAAGGTGTTCCAAATTTGCTGATTTTTTTTTGTGATATTGAGTTGCCATTAATATTCCTTCTAGCATATATTTGGAAAAACCTACAAACTTGTTTAATTTGTTTCTTCCAACTCAAGACAATAACTTAAGAATGACTAAGAAAGTAACCGAGCTGTACAGAAAGTGATGCTTTGAAGAAAGCATTTTGAGAATGAAAGTTTGAAAATGTTTCCATCTTTATAAGAATTTTGTTGTAAAACCAAAGGTATGTTATATCATCTATCAAAATTCCTAGAGCTTCACATTTACTAATGTTTAAATATCTTCTAAATGAAGATTTCTGGTGAGGTCTGAATATATTTATAAGGGCTTAAACCCATTTATGAGGTTTGAAAACATTTATAAGATACATGTTTAGCTGTGACGGCCACTAAAGCCAAGCATAGAAATTGACTTTGGAAACTGACCTTTACATTACTGTATCACAAGCTATTAAACGTTTTTTTAAAATTATGTTTAAACCCACTGCTAGTAAATGGTGAAAGCAGAAAAGTCTTCTACTGTAATTAATTATATTAAAGTATTTTAAAGTATTTTTATCTTCTCATCCTTTAAAATCCCTTTATTATGTATATTTTATGGTATATATTTTTAAGTACATGAATATAACTAATAGAATAGATAATAAATAAAATTTTATTATACATGCATGTCTTCATATAATTTTTTTGATAAAAATAGGGGATAAAAATATTTAGATACCACTGGTCTATAAGATACAATGGAAAATTCCTAATCTGGCACACAATGTTTCTCATGATCTGTCCTGTACCTTAATTATTCCTCTCGTTTTTCATGCACACATTAGACTCCAGCCATCCAAACAACAAGTCATTGCCTAAACCCTGTGTTCCTTCTTTCCTCTCTGGGACCATGGTGATCCCTTGGTCTGGAATGTCCATTACCTCATTCAATGTAAGAGCTTCTACTCCGTCTTTTAGAGTAAAGCTTGGTGTAACTCTGGCCAGTAAGCCGCCCTGATTTCTAAGTCTGACTTATGTACCTTTCCCTGTGTTCTCATTGCATCTTGGATGAGCAATAATTAGGGTGCTGTATTATAATAATCTGTCTCCTCTAAGCTAATTGAGACTGGGGACTTTGAATGACTAATCTTTATCTTCCCCCTTAAGATTTACTGTATTTGGCACTTGCTTAACACTCGGTAGGTGTCTATTGAGTAGGTAGATGCATGGGTGTCCAATCCTTTCTATTAACGTTCCTATAGATGGAAGCTTTTTGATAGAGTATAAGGCCCTTGAAGGCATTATTCCTGCCTGAGTCAGCCTTATATTTCTCACCACCTGGAACATCCTGCCTTTCATACAGTAGGACTTAAGACATGCAGTGTCCTTTTTTTAAAGAAAGAATAAATGAATGATTCGAAGTACTCAATTGAATCTTTGCAGTCTCTGTTCTTAAGTTGTAAGGTAATGCAAAGCTATTTACACAATAAAGTTGAATTGGATTGAGAATTTGGAAATATTAAAATAACTTAGACATTAGACGGGCAATCTGTGAACATTAGGAGAAATTCTTATAACTAAAGATGAGGTTTTTCTTGATCTTGGTGAAGTTCCTGGTTTCTGGGTCTTTGTTTTGACTTTAACTCTTAAGTTAAAAACTATATGGTACTTTATATCTACTGACAATGAAAACTGTAGGAGCCATTTTAAAAAAATTGACAAGGCAAGAGAAGAAATGGCATCCAGCCTTTGAGAGGAGCACATCAACTTTTGATGCAGTTTCCCAATGAGCTTCTGTGTGGGAGGTTATTAAGAGAGGTCATTTGTGCTATGCACAGTCATGCCCCCTACTATGTTATTCAAGTGCATAGTAGGATTGTCCTCTTGGCATACTTTTTTAAATTTTTTTAATTTTTGTGACTACATAGTATGTGCGTATATTTATGGGGTACATGAGATGTTTTGATACAGGCATGCAATGTGAAATAATCACATCATGGCGAATGGGGTATCCATTCCCTCAAGCATTTGTCCTTTGATTTATAAACAATCCAATTATACTCTTTTAGTTATTTAAAAATGTACAATTAAGTTATTATTGACTATAGTCAGTCTGTTGTGCTATCAAATAATAGGTTTTATTTATTTTTTCTATTTTTTTGTACCCATTAACCATCTTCACCTGCCTCGTAACTCCCCACTACCATTCCCAGCCTCTAGTAGCCATCCTTCTACTGTCTATGTCCATGAGTTTGATTGTTTTGATTTTCAGATTCTGCAAATAAGTGCAAACATGCAATGTTTGCATATTGATATTGTTTTTGACCAATGAAATATGAACAGAAGTAACATGTGTCACTTTTGGGCATAAGCTTTAAGACCATGATCAATCATACTCTTTAAAAAATCTTTCTCTCCTGTATTCACCATCATGAGTCAAGGAGCTCCTGATGAAGCCTTCTTAACCAGGGTCCTTGAATCAGGATGAAATGTAGTGATATCCTCCTATCCACCCGCTTCCTGTAACGGACATAAAGTGTGAATGAAAAATAAATGTTTACTATTTTAAGTTACTGAGATTTTAGGGATGTTTGTTACTATTCTGACTGGCACCATCATGAGTCCCAGTGTATGTTTTCCTTATTACATTGTCATGACTGTAGTGTGAGGGTTAATATCACAGGCTTTAAGTGCCACAGCCAAGTTCTCATCTTGTTCCGTCACACACTGGCAACATCACCTCAGAGAAGTTATTTTAATTCCCTATAGATGCTTTAATCTTTGTATCTATAAAACATTAATAATAATAACATTGTCAAGGTTAAGTGAATGAACATACGGGGAGTTTATAACAGTGCCTGGCCTATAATAAGGACTGGTTGCTTGTCTACTATTTATGAAGGAATTGTAGCCTGCAAAACTATGGCTCAGAGCTGGTAAGTAGAATTTCCCTATGGCCCAGTGCTGGTTAGTAGAATTCCAGGACTAAACGGGCACTTTTGTATTTTTAAAACCCATATTCTTTGCAACATGTGATCCTGGGCACATAGTTTAATCTGACACTGAGTTTCAATGGTTGTAAAATAAGGTACTACCTGATTGCTTCACTCACAGAACTATTGTGAGCCCCAAAGGATATAATAATGGGTGTTAAAGTGCTTTGCCAGCTAATGGTGAGAAATTATTAAACAGCACGCGGTGCTAATGTCGTTAGACAATTAACATTATACGGAGAACGCACTGGAACATCTTAATGAAAAGACATTTAGATTATTTTTATTTTCCTCTACAAAACAAGAAGCGTAACAGGAAGACTTAACATTTTTTTACTGCATGGCTTTTCTTTCTCTTTCATTTTATGTCTGGGATTTGACTTAAATAAAAGATAAGAATGAAACTATGTAAAAGTAATTAATAATTTACAGACATTGATCCTCATTAGTAAGGCTACCCTGTGGTTGCAAAGAGCCACAAACACACACAATGCATTTCAAGATCAGTTCTTGAGGAGAGGATCTTAGAGCATTCTTGAAGTTTACATGGAGGCAATTCTACTCTGAGTGACAAGTCTTGTTCAGTTCTTTCAGAGAAGTGCCTTAGGGATGTTTTGCTCTGCCTAATCAGCCACAAATTAAGAGGAAAGGACTATAGATCACATCTGCATCCTCTCTTTCTTCTCTAGACACCCAGGTTCAGGAGAGCAGGGATGCCACCTTTCGTTCCCATTTAACACATCGCTTAGCACACAGACATAGTCAGTGCTGAAAATTATTTAAGTTAATGGAAAAAACTCAATGGCTTTCTGGTTTCACAGGCCTGTGGCTCTCCCAAGATGGATCTAAAGGTTCCAGAGAAATCACTGAGTTGCCTTAGGACCTGCTAGTTGGGGAAGGGGTGACCCTCTATACCTTCTCTTTCAAATAGAGCAAGTCCACTCTGTTCTTCACAGTTGGATTCCATTAAAAATCTCTTCTAAATAAAAAATACACATAATTATCATTATTTTTGCTCACCTTTTTATAGCTGGGGACAAATCATGCAACAATTAAACTAAAGATTGACATTATTTCTTATAACTGAACTACTAAGGAAGCATGTTATAATTATATGGTTAAAAAATGAAGAACCTTAGATTTTTTCTTTCAATTTAAATGCTTCAAAGGGTTCCTTTAAGCCAATTAAGCTATAGAAGTTGCTAGAGGAATGACAGGAAGCATAATCTAATAGCAGTCATTGACCTATACATTGGACAGGAATTCCAATGCCCTAGGGGCTGGAGCAAATTACACATATTTCCCCAACAACACCACACAGGCATAGAATCTGCACTAAAGCAGGCCCAGATCTGACGTCATGCTTCTCTACTTACTGCCTGTGGATTTCAGGCTAGCTGCTTTAGTTTCAATGTCTTAGTCTTCCCAGGTGCAATGGGGAAGAGAATTGGTCCTCTGTAGAGTTGTTAGGATGGTTCATAAAATGATGTATGTAAAACACTTAGCTTGGTACATACTAAACACTCAAAAACAGCAGCTGATACTAATTTTGGATATAATACCATTTTTCAATTGCACAGGTTGAATCAGACCAATGAAAAATTATGAATTGATCACTCTACCTACCCTTTTCTGCTAAAAGTGTGCTACATCCACCCTATTCACATAGACATAGCTTCCACCAACCCATGTAATACATCAGTAAGGTAGTTCTCAGGTATAAACTAGTCTAAACAGGGTGAACAATTGTTACAATTTGTAGGCAGAATTGATTGGGACCCAGTCACCTGGAAAAAATGGTGCCCTTGAACATTCTAGAACAAAGGAGAGGCAAGGGAGTTAGTTACGCAGGTCAACTATGTTCACTGCCCAGGGTGTTTTGTGCATATAAGGAATCATCTTCATAATAACCCTGAGTACTACTACCAGAACCATTTACAAATGAGCAAACTGAGGCGCAAGAGGTATATTGCTTTAAGTCACACAGTTTTGACGGAATAGTTAGAATTTCTCCCTGGGTGTATGAACCTAACCCCATTGGTCCATTTCTACTTCCCTACATGGCTCCTTTGAAGGGAAGTACGAAAAGAAGTATGTGGACTATTGGGGTCTGAGCTGACTCAGCCCAATATATGAACACAGTCTGTACAGAATGATCTCCAAAGCATCACTTATAGATCTGAGTTTGCTGAGGGTAATTCAGGAGTCTTTGTGGGGTAGGGACTTCCAGTGTGGTGGCCATGGAGCCCAACTTTGCCTTCAACCCTGATCCATTCTATTTCCTCTGCTGGACTTCAGGAGCAATCTACCTTATAAGACACAGGGTCCTTCTGCTTCTTAAAAAGTATGAAAGTCACCATGCTTATCCTGACAAGAAAGTATTAAAAGTTTTGATTTTACAGATGAGCAAACTGAGGCTCTGAGAGGATGAAGATATGCTTATCACGTCTCCTGCGCCAGGCATTTTACCTTAGCAACCTCATTGCATCCTCATTTCCACCCTTGGCTATGTATGCAGCTCATCCATTTATTCTTTCAACAAGTGTCTGTTGAAGAACTCTAAAGACATAAGCAGTGACCCAGACAGACAAACCAATTTCTACATTCATGGAGGAGGTTACATCAATGTGGTTTATTCCCATTTTACAGCCAAGAAAGCTGGAGTCCAGAGAGGTTAAGTCACTCACTCAAGGTCACACAGATGTTAAGTAATGCCAGACTCCAGCTTGAATGTTCTTTGGATACTTCACTGCTGCTTGCACTCCCTTCCAGTGGAAAGGTAATGGGGAAGACCTAACTGTACTCACATTCAAAAGCAGGGTGAGAGCAGTGGTGTTCTTGAAGATGAAAGTGTTGCTGACTCCGCCTGCCTTGGTGCCCCTGAATCTTAGAAGAATCAGAGACCAAGTTAGGGCAGCTGCGTGCCAAGTCAGCATTTCCTTGTTGGTCCAGCTCAGGGCAGTTGTGAGTTCTGGGTATTTTTTAGGACAATTTCTCTCCTGAAATGGCCCTAACTCGGGGTGAGGGAAGTACAGGCAGGTGGTGTGTGTGCGTGTGTGTGTGTGTGTGTGTGTTGGGGTGAAACCATTGGTGGTTCTTTTATTCCTGTTAATGTCCTCTCCTTCCTTCAAGATACTCCTTATTGTGCAGTGCGTTTTTTTCCCAGCATGCCCTCTGTCCTACCTGCCTGGCAGCACTCAGCATTCCCTGGCAGGCCTCATCAGGCTCTCTAGGCTGGCCTGCTGCCAGGCTCCACTGCCAGCATTCAAAACCCCAACATCCTGAGTTGGGGACATAGTTTCCTTTAAATATAACTGGCATGTTTTGTGGAGTTATTACAATTTTCAAGATACATAGGGTAACACTCAGGGATAAACATTCTTAGGATTCCCTGATTTTGTGTGTGTCCTAATTAGCTCAGGCTGCCATAACAAAATTTATAGACTCAATGGCATAAACAAGACGAATTTATTTCTCACAATTCTGGAGGCTGGGAAGTCTGAGATCAGGGTGCTAGTAGGATCAGGTTCTGGCAAGGGCCCTCTTCCTGGCTTGCAGATGGCTGCCTTCCTGTTGTGCTCCCACAAGGTGGAGAGAGAGAGCCAGCAAGCTCTCTGGGAGCTCTTTTAATATGGGCATTAAGCCTCACTTAAGCCTAATTAGCTCCCAGAAGCCCCATCTCCAGATACTGTTAAATTTGTGGTTAGGGCTTCAATACAGAAATTTTGGGGGGATAAAATTCAGTCCACAGCAGTGTGGTTTATTAAATGAGGGAGTAAAACATATTTTAAAAAACTATATTATGAAATATGTTTTAAAGATCATTCCCATTTTAATTAACTTAAAAATCATTTAATGTGTTTTGTTTCTTGTCAGCAAAGATAAACATAATGTTGAATAAGATTTTAGATGTCAACTTAGAACTGTGTGAGGGGCATAGCTTTCAACATTATTTTAGAGAGTATGGAGCAAAGAGTTTGCAGATCACTTTTCTGAAGAACCAGAATCAAACTCTTTCGTTGGACAATTTCTAATCCAGTTCTACAGAAAGTATTTATCTCAGTTGGGTGTAGTGGCTCATGCCTGTAATCGCAGCACTTTGGGAGGCTGAAGCGGGCAGATCGCCTGAGGTCAGGAGTTTGAGGCCAGTCTGGCCAACATGGTGAAACCCATCTCTACTAAAAATACAAAAATTAGCTGGGCATGGTGGCATATGTCTGTAGTCCCAGCTTCTCAGGAGTAGCTGAAGCAGGAGAATCCCTTCAACCTGGGAGGTGGAGGTTCCATGAGAGAAGTCTCTGTTTAAACAGAGCTGTGGGATTGGTCAGTATTTCATGCCCAAACTGGGAGAGTCGTTTAACCCGAACCTTCATCCAGTCCTTTTGCCGTTTTCTAACATAGCTCAGTCACTTAACAGTCACAGGCTCATGTGGATAATATCGGGAGTCCTGGGCAAAGATTTTTCTGTGCATTATTTAACTCACATGCATACACACATACGTATACATACACACACTCATCACACACACATGATATATGTTGTGATGGGCTATGGTCAGGCCACCTGTAGGCACACAGATACAGTGAGAACAAGAACATGGTTCTGTGTCAGTAGGAATTTTATGTAAAGGGGTTGATCTCTGGGTGCCAGTGTGGCCTGTCTCCCAGCCTGCAGAGGACTGGGTACAGAGCTCGAGGGATGGGCTTGTAAATGTTTAGCAACTCTCTCTCTGTGAAAAACAAAAGATCCTGATTTGTAATGTCTGTCAATTTCTGTGGTGTCACTATTCCTGTCCTGGCTGATTTCAAGCTTCCAACTTGAGGTCAACTGGCTTGTAAAATTCCTACAAATCTAACAATTGGCTTTTGCAAACAGGCAGGGGTTGACCTCGGCATATCACTTTTTAAGGCTCGTGACTGGGTAATTTTCTCCTCCTGTGTGGGCAGCTGACACCACTGCAATTCACTTCCCTCTGTAAGGAACAGAGAAGGACACCACAGACCCACCCACTTCCTGTGCCCTTACTCTGTGCTTTGTGCCTTTCTTGTTTCTGTTGTGGCAGTGAGCTGGTCACTTCAACTATCCTCCAGTATTCAAACCTGGATTAGTCCCTCTGGTCTGGCTTCTGCATTATTATTCCCATTGCCTCAGGAGGAAACTGAGATTCAACATGATTAAGATTCTTGGTAGTAGGGCCTGGTGCAATGGCATTCATCTATAATCCCAATTACTTTGGAAGCTGAGTTGGGAAGATCCCCTGAACCCAGGAGTTCCAGGCTGCAGTGAGCTATGATTGCACCACTGCACTCTAACCTGGGTGACAGAGCCAGACTCTGTCTCTTAAAAAAAAAAAAAAAGATTATTGGAAGTAGAATGTGAACCAAGTTCTCCTGAGTTCTAATTTCTAAGCATTTCCCATTATATTATGTGGCCTCTTATCAGAAGTGTCACTGGGTTAGAGTGAGAACTGTGTCACATTCAGAGAGAGAGCAATGGACAAGCAGTGTGCCAGGGACACTGTGAGGAGCCTTCCATTTAGAGCCCAAAGACACACTGATCCAAGGATGCTAATGAAGTATGGCTCTATGACAGGTGGGGCTCCTGGTGTTTCAAATGGAAAGACAGCTTTGGTCACACTAGACTCCTTTGCTCGCAAACCTCCAAAGGATCTGCCACCTATCCAATGAGGTGGGAGTGCTGTTATCATTATTATATTGGTGCAAAAGTAATTGCAGTTTTTGCCATGAACACATTTTGACAGTCACTCTAACTCATCTCCATGTATTCTAACTCTGCTTTTGCAGGTGTTGTTGCCTAATGGAGGGAGGAACACTGTGACGGTTAATTTTATGTGTCAATTTGGTTAGGCCTTTGTGCAAATACCAGGGTTGGGTTTAAGCCACCAGTTCCGCTGCCATGATAACCCACTAACCCATTAACCCATGAATCCATTAATCTGTGAAAGGAATCATTCATTCATAAGGGCTGTGAAGGTGTCTTTTAGGTGAGATGAACATTTAAATTAGTAGACTTTGAGTAAATCAGATTACCCTCCACAATGTGGAGGCGAGCCCTACACAGTCAGTTGAAGAACTTAAGAGAAAAGTTACTGCTATTCTTCCAGGAAAATGAAATTGTGACTCCAGACTGCTTTTGGACTCGAGCTACAATATCAGCTCTTCCCTGGCTCTCCAGCCTGCTGGCCCACCCTGCAGATTTTGGACTTAACAGCCTCCATAAATTTGTGAACCAATTTCTTAAAACAAATATTTATAAGTAATACACGCCCTGCTGGTTCTGTTTCTCCAGAGAACCCTGATACAAACACCTTCCAGTTATCTCTACCTGTCAAAGTTTCTTTTCTTTTTGGAAATAATATTTTCTTTTCTAGTTACATTAGTTATACATGATTATTCCTAAATATTAAAAAATATACTAAGAATAAAGAAGAAAATTAAAACTGCTTGATTTCCTCACAGAGCTTTACATACTTTCTTTTTATAAAAATAGATTTATTAAAAAGTGGAGGTTCTCATTCCAGGAGGGGTTGACAAAATAAATAAATAAATAAAAAAAATTTAAAAAGCCAAAGTTGGCTTAAATATGTATACATTTGTGTATGTGTGTATTCTACCATGTATACATTAAATGTATGAGCATTTTTTATGTCACTGAATATTAATGTAAACCATGATGTTTAATGTTTACTCATTTTTCTATGCTTTAAGTATGCTAGAATTTATACAATCATTTCCATACCTTTGAACGTTTATAGCATCTGATAGTGCTGTGCTTTGAATATGTCGCACTCTTTTCATGTATTAGAAAATCTCCAAGTGGCAGTACTGAAAGGGGGCTTTTAAGAGGTGATTGGGTCATAAGGGATCTGCCCTCATAAATGAATGATTCCATTCACAGATTAATGGATTCATGGGTTAATGGATTAGTGGGTTATCATGGCAATGGAGCTGGTGGCTTAATAAGGAAAGGAAGAAACTCAAGCTAGCACATTAGCTCATCATAAGATGCCTGCACCTCTTGGGATTTCACAGCAAGTCTCCACCAGCAAGAAGTTTCTCACTAGATGTGGTCCCTTGGCCTTGGACTTTTTAGCCTCTAGAACTATAAGAAATAAGTTTCTTTTCTTTATAAATAGTCTATGTCAAATATTCTGTTAGTAAACAACAGAAAATGTACTAATAAAGCTGAACATTATTCAGAGTCTTTGCTCTCTCACTTACAAGCTGTGTGTCATTGGTCATAAAACTTTTTTATTCTGTCAGAGCTTTAGTTTCATTGGGAAATTGATCTTCACAGGGTATTGGTATTTGTGAAGCAATTCAGGTAGATTACTTAGTATAGTGCCTGGCACATGGCAAACATTCTATCAATATTAGTTTGTCAACAATTATTTCTAGATATGTTCAGTTTTCATCATTACAAGTAATTCTGCAGAAAATAAAAACTTCTGTCCATGTACTGAACATCACTTTAACGGAAGCAGGCTTATGAATTCTGAATCTATGGCATTTTGGAGCAGAGTAAGACAAGGGATGTTTGGGGGAAAGAAAGAAAGGGAAAGAGAGAAAGGGAAAGAGGGAGGGAGAAGAAGTAAGGAGGGGAAAGAAGGAATAGATAGAACAAAGAAAAAAAATAAAATGTAAGAGAGAAATAAAAACGAAGGAAGGCTGGGAGGCAGGTAGGCATTCTTGCCTCCAGTAAAAACAATATAATTGCTGTTTTTTATTTCTTGTCCTGCCATATTGCTTGGCAGGGCGACTCTGCCACAAGGATTAGGACCTTTGCTCTAATTAACTGTTGGGGACAAGCCAGTTACTACTTGGCATTCTGCTGTCATTCCCATGACTTTTTAGCAATTGCACTGAAAAGACCAAGCTCTGCAATTTTCATTAAGAATAATCAAGAACAACTTTTGTAGATCATTAATAAACATATTGCATATGACAGAGCCCAGTGTCAGCTCTGGCATCTTCTCAATGATCAGGACTCCCCAAAATAGACACAGAGTATATGAAGAGAAGCCACCTGGAGCCACTTTTCAATCTACGTAATGTAAACTGTTATATAAGCGTTTTAAAATTAATTTAATTTTATGAACAGACATGCATGAGATGATATTAAGTGCTTCATTGGAAATAAAATTACATTCAATCTCTTTTTTGTCATTCATCTAGCTAATATCATGTTTCTAAAATTAAGTATTTTTGGTGGATTGAATTTACTATGAGGCTCTTTTGATAAGGGCTTATTATCTTGTTATTCTCAGATGTTTAGTGACTGACATTTTTCTCTTTCAATATCAATTCTGCTAAAGTATTAGGATGTATGTAGGATCTCCTAAACTATATGTTGATCCTTTGGGTGTTGACAGCAAATTTCAGGCATCAGAAGCAATTGTGCAATCTGGAGTTGAGAGGTGGGCTACAATGATGATTAAGATAGATGGCTTTGGAGTCAGATGGTTCAATTGGTGCCCTTGTGCTTCCCCTGACCAGTTGTATGATCTAGGCGGAGGTAATTATACAAAACCTCTGTTACCTTGTAGGGCAGAGGCACCTTACAGCCATAACTGAAGCATACCCTGAGGGTAACCCTTTGGTCTAAGAAAAGTGTTAGTTTGGAGTTCCAAGCTAAGGAACTTGATAGTGGCCAACATTGAGATCTACTATTTACCCATGAAGGACAGCCAAACCTCTGGCTCATCCCCTGGTACATAGGCTGTGAGGAGACTAAGGCCCTTTGCTTTGGATTAAATGGGGATAGCTAGGTAGAGAGTGCTAAGTAAAGATCATGTATAAACTGCATACATTTTACAAATGGTAGTTGTCTTCTTGTGCAGGCCACCACTGGACCACCCCATATTTAATTTTCCTCCAGTAAATGCTATGTATCATTTGCTGCCTCTAGGTCTCATCTTCAGCCTCCTGGACACAATACCATCCCTAATGGCAGCAATAGGGGTCCAGCACTACAAAGCTCCAATTTTTTCATTGGTAAAGTAGGAGCCAACTTCCAGAGCTTCCATTAGTTAGGAAAAGCTTGTCCAGCTTTATTGTCTGTTGTTTTCATCCTTCTCAATGGCTGCTCTAAACTGGTCTGATTTGTCCATGCTGCAGCCATACTTAGTCCTTCAGTATTTGGCCTATTGCCCCTGCCTACCTTCTAGAATTTTTATGAGGACTTAGTGAGCCAATGCATGTAAGACATTTATTCTAGTACTTGGGATATAGTAAGTGTTTAAGAAACTCAAGCTGCGATGATTATTTTATGAAAATAGAATAGAAGCCGTGGTAAACAATAGGTTTCTGTAACGCAACTGCATTAAATTTTCCAGTATCCAAACTCAGCCCTCCTTGCAAGATTAAAAATGTTTCCATAGTGATAATATGCATGCTACCTATTAGAGTTTTTCTTTTCTTTTCTTTTTTGAGACAGAGTCTTGCTCTGTTGCCCAGGCTGGAGTGCAATGGCATCATTTCAGCTCACTGCAAACCACGCCTCCTGGGTTCAAGCAATTCTCCTCCCTCACCCTCCCAATTAGCTGGGATTACAGGTACCCACCACCATACTCAGCTGCTTTTTTGTATTTTTAGTAGAGACGGGGTTTCACCATGTTGGCCAGGCTGCTCTTGAACTCCTAACCTCAGGTGATTCACCTGCCCCGGCCTCCCAAAATGCTGGGATTACAGATGTGAGCCACCACGCCCAGCCATATTGAAGTTTTTTTAAGGAACACTCTGAAGTTGGGATGTTATTATCCTCATTTTGTAGAAGAGGCCAGGGAGGGTATAAGTTAAGTCACCCACCCATCATTACATACCTACTTACAGGAAGAAGCAGGAAACAGGCTAGGTCTGTTGCTGCCTGTCGAGGGCTCTCCACCCCAATACCATTCACTCAGCATATTTTCTGTGTCACCTTACAGTATAACAGGCACTCTTTCAGGGAACCTTTGTCACAGTCACATCCAGCAATGAATTAAAACTTTAGGCTGGGCACGGTGGCTCAAGCCTGTAATCCCAGCACTTTGGGAGACCAAAGTGGAAGGATCACAAGGTCAAGAGATCAAGACCATCCTGGCCAACATGGTGAAACCCCATCTCTACTAAAAATACAAAAATTAGCTGGGTGTGGTGGTGTGCACCTGTAGTCCCAGCTACTTGGGAGGCTGAGGCAGGAGAATTGCTTGAACCTGGGAGGTGGAAGTTGCAGGGAGCCAAGATTGTGCCACTGTACTCCAGCCTGGCACCTGGCAACAGAGTGAGTCTCTGTCTCAAAAAAAAAAAAACTTTAATAAACTGGAATTCTGACTGAAATTCTCGGAGTACTGTCAATTGAAAAATAAGTTTAATGTCATGATAAATGTTTGATTTAATTAAAATTTGTATGTAACTTATTGTCTGCTGGGTGACTCTTGGAACTCAGCTTTGATGTGTTTTTATTCCTTCCTTTCTATTCCACAGCTGATGCTCTATTTCAGGTCCTTACTTCTCTACCCCAGATTAGTATGAAAATATCCCCAATCCAGTTTCCTTCCCCTTGGCCTCGGCTTACTCTCATCCAGGGTCAACTGGAGAGAGAGTTATCCCACTTCACAGTCATCTTCCTGACATCTAAATCTGACCATGTCACTTCCCTACTTTAGGAGTGACTTTTCTTTGCCCGAGGGATGAAGCCCCAGCATATTTTACCCTAACCCTATTATTTTAATTTAGAATTGTGGTAATTGCCAAAGTCTGCTTCAACACTTAACACACAGACATTTACACATATAAAAACACATATAAACATACATATATACCACGCACAATACCACACACATATACACATTCAAATACACACCTACATATGTACACACATACACTAAGGCAGACATACATGTGGCTTTTTCCATTCTTAACAGCTAGCACGGCTCATTATGTATGCCTTTGTTTCCAGAAAGAAAAAACACACTTTGGTTCTTGGTTAAAAAGGCTACTGTGTAAACAACTCAGTAAAAAGCAAAAGTCAGGGAAAAATGTTTCACTCACACTTGTACTTTTGATTGTCTTGACTGTTGCCCATTTTGCATTAAAAACATTTTTATTTTATTTTTTGTACATTGACAGGTAAAACTGCATATATTTGTTGTGTACAACATGAAGATTTGAAGCATATATACATTGTGGAATGACTAAATTCTAATTAACACATGTATTTTTGTGGTGAGAACATATGACATCCAATCTCTTACCATTTTTAAAGAATAAAATATATTGGTAACTATAGTCACTAAGTTGTATAAAAGGACTTTTGAATTTATTTCTCCTATTTAATTGAAATTTTGTATCTTTTGATTAACATCTCCTCAACCACACTCCAACCACGCTAACCCCTGATAATCACCATCTCTACTTCTATGGGATAGCGTCTATAGCTTCCACATAGGAGCGAGTTCATGAGACATTTGTCTATCTGTGTTTAGCTTATTTCTCTTGACATAACGTTCATGCTCATCTATGTTATTGAAAATGACAGGACTTCCTTCGTTGTGGTGTAAGAGTATTCCATTGTGTATATATACACCTCATTTTTCTTTATCCATTCATCCATTGTTGGATATTTAGGTTGATTAGATATCTTGGCTATGGTTAAAAATGTTGCAATAAACATGGGAGTGCAGATATTTCTTTAACAACAGATTTCATTTCCTTTGGATAATTACTAAGTGGTGGAATTATTAGATCATATGGTAGTTCCATTTTTTAAGTTTCTGAAGAACTGCCACTGTTTTAAATAATGACTGTATTAATTTACATTTCCACAGTGTGCAAAGTTTCCTTTTCACCACCTCGTGGCCAATACTTGTTATCTCTTGACTTTTTGATAGCAGCCATTATAATAGGTATAAAGTGGTATCTCATTATGGTTTTTGTTTGTATTTCCCTGATGATTAGTGATGTTTAACATTTTATTAAATATAGCTGTTGACTTGTATGTCTTCTTTTGAGAAATGTGTATTCAGGTGCTTTGCCCATTTTAAAATCTGGTTATTTATTTTCTTGCTATTGAGTTGTTTGAATTTCTTATATATTTTGTATATAGAAGTATAGTTTACAAGTATTTTCTCACATTCTGTGGGTTATATTCACTATCTCATTTCTTTTGTTACGCAGAAACTTTTTAGTTTGATGTAATCTCATTTGTCTATTTGATTTTTTTGCAGCTCTTGTAAATGAAATTTTTTTCTTGACCTTTGTTTCAGATAATTTGCTGTTAATGTATAGAAATACCACTTATTTTTATATGTCGATTTTATATCCTGCAACTTTACTAAATTTAATTCTAACCATTTTTCTTTTTTTTGGTGGAGTCTTTAGGGTTTTCTCTATATAAAAAATTGTCATCTCCAAACAGAGACAATTTAACTTGTTCCTTTCTAATTTGGATGTTCCTTTTGATTCTTTCTTTCGTATAACTGCTCTAGCTAGGACCTCCAGTACCTATATTGAATAGAAGTGGCAAGAGTGGACATCCTTGTCTTTCTTCAGATCTTAGAGGAAGACATTGTCACTTTTTACTGTTTAAAAATTTTATTTTAATAACAGGGCCTGCCGTGTTGCCCAGGCTGGAGTGCAGTGGCATGATCATAACTCACTGCAGCCTCAAACTCCTAGCCTTACGGAATCCTCCCACCTCAGCCTTCTGAGTAGTTAGGGGTTTACAAGTGCTGCTGTGTCCAGCTTGGGGGAGGTCAATTTGAATAACTAAAGCAGTCACCTGTGGCTGCCAAAGAGAATACAGTGGTGCTAACACAGCAACCTCAAATTTCTAGGCTCAAGAGATCTTCCCTCCTCAGCCTCTGCTGAGCTAGGACTACAGGCATCTGCAACCACACTCACATAATTTTTAAATATTTTGTGGAAATGAAGTCTTTCTATTATTGCTCAGGCTAGTTTCATATTCCTGACCTCAAGCTATCCTCCCATGTTGGCCTCACAATGTGCTGGGATTACAAGTGTGGACCCATGCACTTGACCTAACTTTTTCTTATTGAAATGATGTTAGCCCTGGGTTTATCATATATATGGCCTTTATTATTTTGAGCTACATTCTTTCTATACCTAATTTATCAAGAATCTTAATCATGAAAGGATGTTGAATTTTGTCAAATGCTTTTTCTACATCTATTAAAATGATCCTGTGATTTTGTCCTTTATTCTGTCATTGTGATGTATTACATTTATTGATCTATGTATGTTGAACCATCCATGCATCCTGGGATGAATCCTACTTGATCATGGTAAATTATCCCTTTAAAGTGCTGTAGAATTAGGTTTTCTATTGTATGTTTTTGTTCATCAGGAGTATTTTTGTAATTAATCAGAAATCTTTGCGATTTACTTTTTTATAGTGTCTTTGGTTTGGTCTCTGGATGATGCTAGCCCTGTAAAATTAGCGTGGAAATATTTTTTCCTTTTCAATTTTTTGGAAGAGTTTGAAAGGAATTGACATTCTTCTTTAAATTTTGATAGAATTCACAGTGAAACCATTAGGTTGTGGGCCCTTTTCAAATGGGAGAAATATTTATATTACTGATTCAATATTTATATATATTTATAATATTTATATATTTATTTAATTTTAATATTTATATATTTATTATATATAAATTATATATATAAACATAAATATATATATTTATATAAATATATAATTATATATATTTATATAAATATATAATTATATATATTTATAGTTATAGTTATAGATTATATTTATATATAATATATTTTTATATTTTGTATATATATATTATATTATATTTATATATAATATATATTTATATTATATATATTATAGATATTTATAGTTATATATAATATTTATATTACTGATTCAATCTCCTTACTTGCTGTTGGTCTATTAAGATTTTCTATTTCTTCATAATTCAGTCCTGGTTGGTTGTAGGCATCAAATGAATTTATTCATTTTATTTTATTTGATTTTTTTTCTAAATTATTCCAGCTATAGGTTTTTCAATTTTATCTTAAAAAAATTCAACTCTTAGTTTTGTTTATTATTTCTATTGTTTTTCTAGTCTTTATTTTATCTATTTCTGTCCTGATATTTATTATTTTCTTTCTTCTACTAACTTTGGATTTAGTTGGTTTTTGTTTTTCTAGTCCCTTGTGTTGCAATGTTAGGTTGTTTGAGATCTTCTTTTTTGATGAAGGTGTTTATTACTGTAAACTTTGCTCATATAACTGCCTTTGCTGTGTCCCATAAGTTTATGTTATTTTCCAATTTTGTCTCAAATTTTTTAATTTTCCCTTAAGTTCCTTCATTGATCCATGGGTTGTCCAGGACCATGTTTAATTTCAGTGTATTTATGAATTTTGTGAAATTCCTCCTGTTACTTTATATGATTTGAATCTTCTTTAATTTGTTAAGATTTATTTTATGTCCTAATATATGAGCTATCCTGAAGAATGTTTCATGTGCAATCCAAAATAATGTCTATTCTGCAGCTATTGAATGGAATGTTTCTTACATGTCTATTAGGTCCACTTATTCAAGAGCGTGGCTTAAGTCTGATGTCCTTATTGATTTTCTATGTGGGTAATCTGTGTACTCCTGAAAATACGATGTTGAAGTCCTCTACTATAGTCATATTATAGTGTTATCTTTCCTTTCATATATATTAATATTTGCCTTATATTTTTAGGTGCTTTGATGGTGGATGCAGATATATTTACAATTAATATATTCACTTGCTGAACCATCTCTTTATCATTATGTAATGACTTTCTTTGTTCATTTTCATAGTTATTAATGTAAAGTCTATTTTATCTTGTGTAAGTATAGGTATTCCTGCTCTCTTTTGGTTTTCATTTGCGCTTAATACCTTTTCTATCCTTCATTTCAATCTATGCATCCTCACAGGTAAAGTGTGTCTTTGTAAATCGGCATATAGTTGAGTCTTGTTTTTCATTTATTCAGGCATTCTACATGTTTTGATTCTAGAATTTAATCCATTTACATTACAGGTAGAGACTTTCTACTGCCATCTTGTTAATTGTTTTCTAGTTATTTTGTAGATCTTTTGTCACTTGCTTCCTCTCCTTTTGTCTTTCTCTGATGTTAAGTGATTTTCACTAGTGGTATATTTGAATTCCTTGCTTCTATTTTTTGTGTATTTACTATAGGTTTTGCTTTGTGGTTACCATGAGGGTTACAAAAACATCTCATAGTTATAATAGGTTTTCTTAACTTTGATCACACACACACATACCCTACTATATACTTTTAATCCACTTCTCTCCAACATTTTATATTTTTATGTCAATATTTACATTTTAATATTGTATATTTCTTAACAAATTAGTGTGTCTATTATTATTTGTGGTGGTTTTCTTCTTTTTTTTTTACCTATATGCCAAAATTATAAGTAATTTATATCCTTTTCCAAGTTTTCTGCTACTATTGGTAAAAATAAGCTTTCTACCCCTTTATCTTTCTGTTCTCCTTCTAAAACCCACAAGACTTAAATATTTGCTCTTTTGGTGTTGTCCCATAAATTCTGTACTAATATAGTATTAGAGCATTCTGAATTTTACTTTGAACTTATTTTTACCAGTAAGTTTTATAGTTTCAAATGTTTTTGTGATATTCATTGGCATCCTTTTCTTTCAGCTGGAAGAACTTCGTTTAGCATTTCTTATAAGACAAGTCTGGTGGTGATGGATTCCCTCAGCTTTTGTTTGTCTGAGAAAATCTTTATCTCCCTTAATTTCTACAGGACAGTTTTGCTAGGTATAGCATTTTTGGCTTACAGGTTTTTTATTTACCTTCAGCACTTTGAATATATCTTCCACTTTCTCCTAGCCTATAAGATTTCTTCTGAGGAGTCTGACGTTAACCATATTGGGACTCCTATATATGGTTATTTGCTTCTTTTTTGTTGTTGTTGCTTTTAATATCTTCTCTTTGTCTTTGCTTTTGACGGTTTGATTATTATGTTTCTTTGGCTATTCTTATTTTCAACCAGGATTAAATCTGATTGGCGATCTTTGACCTTTCTGTACCTGTATATTTACATCTTTTTCCAAGTTTGAAATGTTTCCTGCTACTATTTGTTTAAATAAGCTTTCTACCCCTTTATCGTTCTATTCTCCTTCTAAAACACCCATGACTTGAATATTTGATGTTTTGATGTGTCCCATAAATCCTGTAAGCTTTCTTTATACCTCTTTATTCTTTTTATTTTTTTGACTGGGTATTTTCAAATAACTTCTGTTGGTATTCACAATTTCTTTCTTCTGCCTGAGAAATTCTGCTGTTAAGTTTCTTGTTCTGGTTACTTATTGTTTTCCTAATTTTATTGAATTTTTTTTTGCATTTTCTTGATATTTTCTGATATTTCTTAAAATAATTATTTTGAAATATTTGTCAGGCAGTTTACACATCTTCATTTCTTTAGGTTCAGTCACTGGCACCTTTTTTGTCTCTTAATGATGTCATGTTACCCTGATGATTTTTGATCCTCATCATTGTGCCTCAATGCCTGATCATTTAAAGAAGTAAATCCTTATTATGGTCTTCACAGACTGGATTTTCCTGGGAAAGCACTGTGGCAGGTATGGTGCTAGGGCATGCCAGAAGCCTGGGGCAGTTGCAGCCAGAGTGTCATTGCTAGAAACATGGCACCTACTACATGGGTACTACTTCTGGGTGGGCCAGAAGCCTGGGACAACTAAAGCCTGCCCATTGCTGAGGGATGTCCAGAGCCCAGGTCCACCAATGTCAGCCTAATGTGGTGTGTGCCTGAGATCAGGTTGGCCAAGCCAGCCTGTAGCCTTGAGCTGTGTGGTCCTACCTGCCATCAGGGCATGTGTAGAGTCTTAGTCTGTGGGTACCAGCCTCGTATATGGGACCATGAGGGTCTGTCCAGTGCTGGTTTTTACTGTGGCAGGCACAGTGTTGGCATCCAAGGCAAAGGCCTGTGCCCACCTCCTTCTCTTTTCCCCAAGTAGATGGTATATTTTTCTGCACTGTGCTGCTTGGGATGGGAGGAAGGATGATATGGGTAATACAATATAAATTTGTCCTGCCTACTCTCTTTACTGCACCTTTTCTTATTATTGTGCTGCAGTTAAGTATTATGACATCTTACCTGGTTTCCTTAGCTCTTTTGAAGCTATTTTCACATATGAATAGTTGCTCAAATTGATGTTTCTGTTAGAGAATAATTACAGGAGAGTCCTGTTTCACTATCTAGCTTTGCTACTCCTCACCCACTTTGAAACCTGCCAATGCTCTAACTAGCAGCAGACAACCCTGGCCTTTCTGAATATTGGCACCCTGTCCTCAAAAGTCTGTGGTTGTAGAGAATTTCTATCACATATTTGAATTAATCAGTGCATAAGAGACTGGGGTCATTTTGAGTGTTGGTTTGCCATTTGCACAAACATTATAAATCTCTCCTAAATAAGGAAACTATTGGAGTTGTTAGGTACAGTGACTAAAAATCCAAATGCCATCTTACCATCACAGCGCTGGTCCCTTGTTGTCTTTCTGCACTCTGGGGATTGATAGTATCCTAACTTTGAGAAAATGCTAGAACTAGGGACAAGGAGAGCTGCTAAAAAGAGGAGGACAAAACCTCATACAGGGATCAATTTCTGACAGCAAATAAAGAGGGTGAAAATAAAATCTGGGGACGCTAGTCAATAAATAGTTTATTATCATAACATTATTATATATGTAATACAATATGAACATTTCTAGTCTTTCTAGCTTCTATCAAGTTTTTAAATTGGAACAAGTAACTTTGCAGCTGAATAAAAAAATTTCATCTTGTATAAGCAGTAATTGGTTAAGATTATTAACTTTTGATAAAGCAATGTAGCTGGAATTCTCTTTGAAACACATTAAGGTGTAAATATTGTTCACCTGCCATTCCTCAGAGTGAAATATTTGACATAACACTGGAAACCATAGAAGTCTCAGTCAATTGCAATCAAGGTTTGCCTAATTCTAGGGCTTTTACTAATTCCTTTGTAGCATGCTTTCTTGCTAACTAGAAGAATTAATACTGAACCTTAAGTTACTTAGATTAGAATCAAGGAGTTGTTTTGATATTAATAGACTTTAATTCATATAGTTTGAAAAAGACTTTGAACCATTTCTTACTGTTCAATTTCAAAACTCCAGAAAGGAGACCTTAAATTCAATAAAATAGGAGGAATAAGGTCCTCTCCAGAATGAGAAATAATAATGCTCTAATTATCTTAAAGCATTTGATTATAGATGTTTATTTTCCAATGTTATCTCTGTAACATATCTTTTACTTAAGGCTAAGATATAAACACTTATGCAAAGTATGTAGAAAGTTTTGCTACTTAAATTTGGTTATTATGTGATTATAAATCACAGGTTTTCAGAACCTGTGTTTTCAGAGTTGTCCGACCTGATTTTTCTCATTTTGTAGGCAATAAATTTAACTGTTCCTCCAATGGACACCCATGCACAAAGACCTCCAGGTGACATGATTATCACTGTTTTTGTAGGGCTTAGCCCGGTGCCTGCATATAGTGGAGCTCAATAAACATTTGCTGACTGGTCTACTGATTGACAGAATAAGGTTCACACACCGGAACAAAACCTGAACAAAAGGGACCTCTGTGTTGGAACCCGCAGATTCCTCTCTCCATAGTTCCTGGAGTACTTTTGCATCTCTACAGAAGTTAGGGAGATAGTAGAGAGGATATCTTGGGTCTCTTTATCTACCTACTTACTTGGTATTAGGGATGGTAAAGGGTTTGGTTTCCATCATACACCTCATAAAAAAGTATCGTAAATTCTCATCTCACCTGTGCATCTCCTGATTCCATTTTTTTGGCTTTATGGGAGACTTTCAGATAAATCCCCTAAATGAAGTGTAAGGCCTCTGAAATTGCTACTCAAAATTTTTTCTTCCCATAGGACAGATGACATAAGAAGACTGTGACAATTGGATATTTTTCTTAAGATATGATAAAGCTCTACATGTGCATTTCCAAAGGTAGGCTGCTATCACTATGGACATACGCCTTCTGCTGATGCAAAGTTACTAAAAGGATTTGGGACATTCCTAGTCTCTTTTCTCCTTGCTGGAATGGTAGTCCAGCAGTCTTCAAAGAGACCTGGATGCAGGTGGAATTACTCTGAATCCCCTTCAATCACCAAGCTGGCCAGCTCCACCTAATGTAGGCTGGGGCAGTGGCCTAATGTGGGGCTGGAAAGCTTGGCCAAATAATGCTTAAAATTCTATTAGAGATGGTGTAAAGGGAGAAATGTTTTTGGAGTGGTTTTGTCTCTTGCTCCTCAAATTCCTTCTCTTGAAAAAATAAAATTATGATGATGTCCAGACAAGGAAAGAATCCCAAATTTTGGCCTTAAGATACCCAGAATCATGGCCTCTAGGTCCCTCCTTGCCTACCACCCTGTGTCTGGTCCTGTGAGTTCTTGCTACTCCTTTGTTTCAAGACAATGTGCTACAGCAACTGCACACACAATTCATCTGTTTGCGGAGGACAGCAAAGGCCCTGCAGCTTACAAACAGCACTCCACTTGAAAAGACTATTGAGTGACCGTCTTTGTTACATAGCTTTCATTTAGAGGCTGTCCCCCTATAGCCCACTGTCGCTTTTCAACAAAAGATGATTTGTCCTCATGCTAGCTTCTGGGAGAATATAATGCTTGCTAGTTAGTCTCCTTTGAGAAAACTGGGTTATCTGTGGAAATATCTTTTACTGCAGGCGGGAAAACTTCATGTGAAAAGTTCGAAGCTGTGAAGCTACATTTTGAGAAAGCCTCTGTTATACTGATTTTTCCATGGTATGCTCTGATTCCGCCTTTGAAATGTCTCTAAAGGGAGTGGTTTTCAAGGCCGGCTGTACCTTTAATAAGAGAAGCTTACAAAAAGCCCATAGTAGTCTTTCCTAGATAAGTTAAGTCTGAGTTTTTGAGGGTGTTAGTTACCCAAGCACTGATATGTATATCATATATTATACACACATATATATTATATATATTATACACACACATATATATATTATATATTATATACACAGATATACACATATATCAGTCAGTGCTTGGGTGTGTATATATATTTATATATATATAATATATAAATATGTATGTATGTGTGTGTGTATGTTTCTGCCTGTGCATCCTCTTGTTACTGCTTTTGCTGTGGCTGTGTGAGGATGTGACACTTACAGGCTGTGCAACCAATTTGGAACCCAAGGGGAGTTCTGACAATACTACATTTCTGTCTGAAAGCCACACACAGCCTAGTTCCAGAGTCCTCAACCCCAATAACTCCTTTCCCCATGATCCATCATCTATTTGTCAGATATGCTGAATAGAGCCAAAAGCACTTGCTACTCATTCATGAAGCCAATCCTGGTGGAAGCCTTTTAGTAATTTCCCACTGGCCATAGGATAAAGTACAAGTCCTTAGCATGACTGAGAAGGTCGTGTGGGCTCTGGCTGCTGCCAGCCTACTGTCCATCTTTCACCACCCTTTCCCAGGCTTCACAGTAGCCATTGCAGCACATCCTGGTTTCTGTACATTCATTCTCAATTGAAAACTCTCCTCTCCACCTCCAGGATCTTGTCCATGTTTACCCACTTTTCAGTCAATAGCTTAGACATTTCTATTCCGGAAAGCTTTCTGCAACATCCCACACTGAATTAACTTCCTCCTCCATTTCCCTCAAGCACTTGGATTTATCACAAAGCTTATTTTTTCTGCATTTAAATTGTCTATGCATTCATTCATCTGTCCCTCTGCACTGTAACATCCCTGAAGGTAAGGGCTATGCTCATCTCGTTTTTTTCCTGTATCTCCACAAGGCCATTTGTAATACAAACTTGTAGCACAAATAATTAAAAGTGAGATAAACTTGGAAACCATGATGCTAACAGGTTCATTGGTTTATGTGGGAGAACTAAGGGACACATCGTTTTTGTGAAATAAGTCAAAGGGGTCTGCCTTTCACCATACATATGATTTGCCACAAAGGGCAGATGGAGTGGTGTGTGATCATGCACATTGAAGACCCAGGTAATATGGAGGGGATCACAAATTACCTGATGGTTTTGATCATGCTGAGACCCATTTCAACACAGCAGTGGGCATGGTCCTGGCGGGGCTCAGGAAGTCCGGACACGCAGTAGTAGCAGTCCCCCAGGATTTTAATACGAAGGCAGTGATGCTCCTGGAAGGAACGGGATGAGAGGGAAGGGTTTATGTCAGCAGAAGGATCATTTCTTCAAAAAGGCTTTAGAAAGAGGCGAGCAGGGTTAGGTGGTCTGCAATTTGGGGTAAGGAGCACCTACCTTTGAAATGCACTTCTAACTATCTTTCTAAGAGATTTGAGGTGTAACCTAAATGGGGGTTTGAAGGATTCAGAAGTGGAGTGGAATCATTAAAAAAATTGGGGTTTGAGCTCAAAAGCTACATGGTTATGTCCAAATTTTGCTATGTACTAGCTCTATGGTCTGTACACCTGCCACTCGGTCAGGACTGGCAAAGAGTGCTCATAGTGTTTCCTATAAATTCAGCCTCAAGCAATGTCTCTCTTCTCAAAAACAGCTGTGAATTCACAGCTTTTAGCAGTATTCAGCTTAATAATAAACACTTAAAAATATAAATCACTTATGGATTTCTATTATTTCAACTTTATAAAGTCCCTTTCCAGAAAGAATATTAGCACTTTATGAAGAGAAACTAAGTCTTCTTATGCGTCGTTTTATTCATTTATTAATTTATATGCTTGTTCGTTGAAAACATCAATTGGACACCTATAATAAGGCAAACATTGTTTCTAACACAAAGATGACTAATAATAGCTCCTATTATGCACTATAAATAAAAGAGTTCATTCTCACGATAACCCTCTAAGGAGAGTTGTTTTTCTTGTTTCCATTTCACAGGTGAGAAGTAGTACAGTTGTTAGGTGGATTCCCAATCTCAGAGACACAATTCTTACAAAATTTCAAAGAACAACAAGCATCAAGAAAATAATGCATGCTTTTACATTGGATAGGAAGTAGCTAGATGTTGTAGGTTCTACAAGAAAGAAAACTTAAGGCAATATAGCACGGGGAGCCAAGGGCACTGGTTTAGGAGTAGCGCTGCACAGGATCAAATCTCAGATACCTGCTCTGTTTTTTCTATGAATCTCTGGGTAAATTACCTAACCTTTGGGCTTCATATGCCTCATCTATAAAATCGGGGTAAACATAGGACTTGTCCCATTGTGCCACTGTGAGGGTTAAGTGAGATGATGCAGTTGAAAGCTCAGTACGAAGTCTGGGAGATGGGCACTCAATTAATATTGCCTCTTTCTTTGATAAAGACCTGGACTCCAGGCCTAGCTCCTTCACATATTTGTTTCTCATGGTGGACAAGTGACTTTTCCTCTTGGTTTCCTTGGATGGATTGTTGAGACTGAATGACCTCTGAGATGCCTTCTACATTTGAAGTCCTAGACGCTTATGGTTCCATGACTGTGGGAAACGCAGGGCCCTAGAGCTGGAGGAGGGTAGTTATTGATAAAAAAAGTGCCCACTGAGAGACTAACAGTACTGTTGATGCCCTTACAGTAGCAAGTTATAAAGCACTGTGTTGGTTTCCTAATCTCACCAGGAGTTGGGCATTATGTTTGGGTAATGGATAAGTAAAATTACTATGCCAAGTAAAACAAATATTAGACTGGGAAAAGATAATCAGAACTGTCTCTGATACTTTCCTGTCAGATTTCTGGGGCCTGGCCAGCCTTCCCAAATGGGCCCACATGCAATCTTCAGAATTCTGTCAGCATGTACAGCCATCCCAGGTTTATTTTTAGGAGATTGGGGTTCCTGTCTATTGGCTGTGGCAATGCAGCTAATTTTGCAAGACAGCTGACGATGAGGTCTGATTGATCAAATAAAAGAAGGCCTTTGTTTCTTCTGAGACCTTGAGAGTATCATGATTAGAATGGAACTTAGAAAATTTCTTGTTCATTGGTCCTAGCAGTGGCCAGATTTGAGGATTTAGTGGGACTATTATTGAAAAAAAATCAGGGGGTCTATAAATGTTACAGGGTACATTTATGAAGAAATATATGAACAATCTATCAACAAACACCAAAAACAGCAATCCAAATACTGTCTACTATCCCCATTACTTATAAAAGGAAATGTATTTTTTCTTTTTTTTTTGAGACGGAGTTTCGCTCTTGTTACCCAGGCTGGAGTGCAATGGCGTGATCTTGGCTCACCGCAACTTCCACCTCCTGGGTTCAGGCAATTCTCCTGTCTCAGCCTCCTGAGTAGCTGGGATTACAGGCACACGCCAACATGCCCAGTTAATTTTTTGTATTTTTAGTAGAGACGGGGTTTCACCATGTTGACCAGGATGATCTCGATCTCTTGACCTCGTGATCCACCCACCTTGGCCTCCCAAAGTGCTGGGATTACAGGCTTGAGCCACCATGCCCAGCCCAATAATCTATCTTAATACATAGCAGAGTAAGCATGCCCATCACTTAATGACAATGACAACTGACACATGGAAGTAGCCTTCTCAGTGTTCAACATGCTGCTCCTTATCTTTTTTTCTTTGAGCATCACAATAAAACTCTGACCATGGCAGAGCAGGTAAAGTCACATCTGTTTTACAGATAGGAACATTTCAGTGGAGAGAGGGGAAACTTTCTGTGCCACAGAAGAGCTGGCTAGGAGTAACAATCTAGGTTGGCTGTCATACTTTCCAACTCTGAATCTGTGATCTTTCCCTGAAAACAGAGGTGAAAGCATTTTAGAAAAAAATCTAAATGGGGACAGGAACTAACAGTCATTGAGCACATACCATGTACCAGGCAATGTGCTAAATGCATTGCACTAATCTCAGTCTTCAGGACTACTTTCTGAGTCACGTGACATTTTACAGATGGGAAAAGCAGGCTTAAGGGGAAGGTCATACACCGAGTAAGAGGCAAAAGGGGAATTCAAATCCATGTTTGTCTGATCGTGGGGCTCCATGCTCTCTCTTTGCAAAATTGCAGAAATTACGGCAAAGTCCAGAATGTTAGGTCTCCTGAAAAAAATGTGTTTTGGAAGGAGATTGTGTAAAGTGTTTTATTACTCTTCTGAGGCAGACACTGAATAATGATGTGATGATGTTCATGTCCAGGGTTTGTTATTCTTCCAACAAAACCTCTAACTTTTGGAGGCTACCAAAATACATGGTGTATATAAGAAAATATATAAAATATATTTTATATATAAAAATAAAATGTACATTACATTTTATAATATGTATATATATATAAAAGGCCTGGATTCTTATCTGTCAATGTCTGTCAATTTCTAGACACATTTTTCTGATCAAACACTATGAGCTGTCAGATGATTTGACAGTAATATCCAAATAACTTATATGTACCAGAAACTGCCTTGAAAAGTTCACAGAAAGGAAGCCAGATTGCTTTGGAAAAAATATTCAAAAAGAAAAATAAAGTAGGGTGAGGATCTTCTTAAACATTTGATTGAATTAGCCTTATTGCCATCCCTTCCTCCTGTCTTGATGACTTTGACATTATCAAAATCTTGGGAAATTTCCAAGAGTTTATGAAACTGCACATACAGACAGTAGATACAAATGAGGAGATAAATGCACCAAATTATAAAAGATAGTTATATTGTTCAGAGGGTAGAATTACAGGGATATGTACTTTGCATTGTGTACACCTTTGATGTTTGAATTTTATTTAATGCACAAGTATAACTTTAATAAGCAGAAAAACTCAATAAAAATGAAAAAGACTCTCAAAGCAAAAACATAACTGCTATCAATGTACTTTTAAAAAAGTTATGCTAGAAATCCCAGCAAATTTTCTAGTATTTCTAATTGTAATCATATAAGTAGTACATGAATATATTTTCTTAGTAAAAATGAAACTGTAGAAAAGGTTGAAGTCCCCTAGGATAGCCTCTTGTCG